>NW_012267308.1:2257606-2277046 GCF_000151885.1 Dipodomys ordii
GAGCTCTCCTGGCATGGAGAGTAAGGGGCACACTTTGAATCTTTACACACCACGGAGAAGAAAATCAATTTCAATGCCCCAAGGAGAGAATTACTACAGCAGAAGGTCAGGAACCGGTACGAGTCGCCGTATTGTCTTGGAGAATCAAACAAGGAGATGCTTCAGAAAGCAAAGCTCTGAGGTCTGCAACAAGGTGATCTCCCCAAGAATAACATGGGGGAGTCCTGGGAGGGGAAGTGGGGAAGGCAGAGCCACACAAAGGGAAGAGGTTTCTTTGTGCTTGCAAAACTGTAGCAGACTTCCCGATTCCGATTCATACCCTGTATCAGGCCATCTTTCGAAGCGGAGCTCTCTGAGTCCTATTCACTCTCTGCAAGAATGGCTGATTTTCTTATTTGTTTCATTTTGGTTTTGATAGTAGTGGGTCTTGAAATCAGGGCCTGACATTTGCTACATGGGTCAACTTAACCAACTGACATTTGCTACCATTTGAGTCAACTTAACCAACTCCTTTTTTGTGTGGGGGATAATTCCAGATAGGGTCTCACTTTATGTCGGGGGTCCAGCTGGACTGTGATCCTCCTATTCCATTCATTTCTGTTACCCTTGTAGCTGAGATGACAGGCAAGCACCACCAGGTCCAGCCCTTCATTGAGATGGAGTCTTTTGACCTTTTAGGCCTTAGCTGGCCTTGAACTACATTTCTCCAATCAGTGCCTTCCGGGTAGCAAGGATTACAAGCTTGAACCACCATGACCTGGTAGATGGTTTTTTGACATTATTATTTCAGTAGGATCAATAGTGAATGGAAAAGAAATACTCCCCAGCTCCTCCTCTAAGCCTTAGAGCTTTCCAGTGAATGTCAGATTCTCTGAGCAGTGGTGAAGGAGACCAGGATTTCACCTCTGTCCAAGAGTCTTGTCTCTCCTGGGGCTGGAGCAGAGTTAAGGAAGCATCTTGGCTCAGACGTTGGAAGTTTCACTTCTGACACCAGACCACACAGGGATCTTGTCCAGGTGGTACATGAAACAGTAAGTCAATTGCATCCTGGGATTCAACAACAACAACAAAAGATTTCATAGAGCCAGTGGCTGGTGGCTCACACCTGTAATCCTAGCGACTCAGGAGATGGAGAGATGAGGATCATGGTTTGAAACCAGCCCAGGTAGGAAAGTCCATGAGATTCTTATCCCCAATAAACTAGCAAAAATACAGATTTGGAGTTGTGGCTCAAGTGGCAGAGCACTAGCCTTGAACACAAAAGCTCAGAGACATTGCCCAGGCCCTAAGTTCCAGCCCCCAGGATTGGCATAACAAATAAAAAAAAAATGTGTAGACAGATAAGCCCTAGTTCAGGAGAAAACATTGGCAAATCTCCAACAAGAGGACTTGGGACCAGATTACCTAAAGAACTCTTGAAACCACTAATGAGAAAATAAACAACTGACTTCCAAAAGAAAATTGCCCAACTTGTAATAAAAAAAAACAAAGATGGTAGAAAAATAGCAAATGAAAAAGATATTTCACCCTGGTTTGTTATTATACAACTTAAAGCCATAATGAGATAACACTATGAATGTATTAGATTAGCCAATGCACACAAACCGAGAGGGAGAAACAGAGACAGAGAAATGGAAGGAAGAAAAGAGAGAGAGGTAGGGAAGAAGGGAGAGAGGAATATGAGGAGAAAGAGTGAGGGAGGAGAAAGAGAGAGGAAGGGAGGGAGTGTGAGAGGGAGAAAGGAGAAAGAGAGAAGAAAGAGAAATGGAGGGAGAGAGGGAGGAAGAAAGCGGGAGAAAAAGAGGGGTGAAGAGAGAGGGAAGAGAGGAGAAATAGAGAGAGAGGGCATATGAGAAAGGAAGAGAAAGAGGGTGGAAGAGAGAGAAAGAGAGGGAGGGAGAGAGAGGGGAATGAAGAGAAAAAGAATGAGGGATAGTGGAAGAGAGAGGGAGTAAGTGGGGAACAGACAGAAGGCGGGAGAAGAAAGACGGAGGGAGGGAGAGAGGGAGGGAGGGAGGAACAGAGGGAGAAATAATGAGATCCAAATGCTGGTATGGATACACAGGATCTGAAATCTTCATACCTTTGTTGTCTCCGAGTGACACCACCATCTTGGAGAAATAGAGTGGCTATTTCTTAGAAACTGTAACCCCAGAGAAATGGAAACTTATGTTCCCACGAATAAATGGAACCTGCATTGAAACTCACTGAGGTGCTGGTTGTCACAGCCTTGAAATCCTCCATAAATAAATCTCCAACACGGAGTCTACCTAAATCAAATGGAACAAGGGTACAGAGAACTTCCTTAGCCAGGGCTGGAAATAGCTCACCGGAAGAAGAAATATGGAGGTGAAATCGGGGTGGCTTCCTCCTCCATGAGCTGACATTTATGAGGCACCTACAACTATGTGTGCCAGCCACTGTCCAAAACAAAAACAAACTGAACATAGGGGCTCTATTATTTCCCCCACCCACAGCTCCTGGGCAATTGCTTGGGGGGTTCGTTTTGTTAGGGTTTTTTTTTTTTTGGTTTGGGGTTTTGGTTTTGGTTTTGGTTTTATCTGATCCATAGTGGGGCTTGAACTCAGGGCCTGGGTGCTGTCCCTGAGCTTTTCTGCTCAATACCAGTACTCTACCACTTGAGCCGCAGTGCCACTTCCAGCTTTTTCTGAGTAGTTAATTAGAGGTAAGAGTCTCACAGGTTTTCTTGCTCAGACTGGCTTTGAACTGTGATCCTCAGATCCTAGCCTCCTAAGTAGATAGGTGTGAGCCATTGGTGCTTCTCGGGGATTTTTATTGCTCTTGTGAAAAGATGATAGAACAGAGATGAAGGCACATCAATGACTGCACTCCAAACACAGAATCCTAATTGTGCAGAGCTGATCATAATAAGTCTGGAATTATCATTGCATGGACAGCTTGGAATGCATTTTTCCAACCATACTTTGCTTCACCCAAGCCACCTCCCTGACCCGCAACCACCCCTCCCTCACATTCCAGCTTTCCTGGCTTTCTCAAGCTCTGCTTCACACCTGCCTAGGTGATTCACACACACACACACACACACAGGTTTGTGAGGACGCACACAAGGCTTTTACTCACCCCAAGCCAATGGAACCCACTGAGTCAAAGGCCACAGATGAATCACCAGACACAAGTTCTTTTAGCAAGAGGGTGCTGGTGGCTCACAACTGTCATCCTAACTCCTCAGGAGGCTGAGATCTGAGGATCACAGTTCAAAGCCAGCCCAGGCAGGAAAGTTTATGAGAGAGTCTTATCTCCAATAAACTACTCAGAGGAAATTGGAAGTGGTTCTGTGGTTCAATTGGTAGAGCACTAACCTTGAACTAAAGAAGCTCAAGGACAGCACACAGCCCCTGACTTCAAGCCCTAGGACCTGCACCAAAATAATAATAATAATAATAGTAAGTCACTGCCAAGAGACAAGGCCATGCATACAGCCAAATGACATCTGAATGGTGGAGCCAATACATTAATGAAAAAGATCTGGATGGCCCCTGGGCTCATAAAGACCCTGTGGACACAGAGACCTCATTAGGATCCAGATGTGGACACAGAGACCTCATTAGATCCAGACAGCTCTGGCGTGGTCTCATCTGCCAGCATTATTTTGGATTCCAGCTTCCCTGAGACCCTCATGTCTAACAGAGAGCCACGTCCAATGCCAAAAACATGTCCCTGTCTAGACATTGTCCTGTGTGTGTAAATATACTCCCACATGGACATGCAACATGCACTATACACATATATGACCACCACACACCCAAGCATGCACACAGATACACTTTATACACACACATGCATGTCTAGGCAATGTGAATTACACACATGCATACACACTTGTGCATCATATAGATGCAAATACCAAACACATGAACACATGTATGTACGGACTGCACACTGTATATATGTATGTGCACTGGGCTATGCACAAACACATGCCACATACGCCAGACACCTACATCACACACAACATGCACACATGTGCACACAGAGCACAGCATATACACACAAGCCCACAGAGATGCACTACACATGACATGCACAGATCCAAACACACCACACACAACACATTGATCACACACACATATGCAGATATGCACATGAGACACATGTATCACACACGACATGCACACACCAGATGACATGCACAGATGCACATACCACATGAAACATGCACACATATGCATACATACACACACAATACACAGAGTACACATACCATACCATACCCATATGCCCATATACACACACCACACACACAATTCACATCATACTCATTGCATACACAGACCACGCCATACATATATACATGCACAGATGCACACATACAACACACAACATGTACACCCTGCACACACATGCAAATGCACATGCACATACACACACACACACTTCTCTACAAAGAGCCAAGTCCTAGGTGCGTACACCCTACACACACATGCAAGTGCACATGCACATACACACACACACACACACACACACACACACACACACACACACACACACACACCTCTCCTCTACAAAGAGCCAAGTCCTAGGTTATAGTTACCCTCCTGGCTGCCAGGGTCTGGCAAAGCCCGGAAGGAAAAGTGAACAAAAGCATTCTGACTCAGGAAGGCCCTTCAGGCTTTTTAGTCAGAACCATCACTGAGCTTCTAGAAGATTCTGTGGACTTGTGAGGAGAAGTAAAGGGGAATGTCTGCACAGTTGCAGAGCGGGCGATCCCTCAGGATAAGTAGAGACACATCACTGACTCTTTGATGCAATGTTGACCTCACATACTACAGGCTGCAGTGAGCTCAGCATGGCCAGGAGAAAAAGCTCAGTGAGAACACGGATCCTAAGAACAGGTTGAGGAATGGAGACCACCTCCATCCCACAAATCCCACCTGAATTTGCTTCTGTGTCCCAAAGAGAGTAAGCACTGATGTCACCTTCTCCACAGCTCCTTTGAGGTGTTGACCTGCTTTGCCAATTCACTTCCAGTCAGGGACAGCAAGATCTCTGCTGGACAGTCACTGAGACTCAGGAATCAAGACTGGAGAACACTAGGCCCCATGATATCTAAAGAAAATCCCAAGGCCAGGCAGCAGTGGCTGATACCTGTAATCCCAGCTACTCAAGGAGGCTGAAATCTGAGCATCAAGGTTCAAAGGTAGGCCAGGCAGGAAAATCAATGGCTCTTATCTTCAGTCTACCACCAAAAAGTTGGAAGTAGAGCTGTGGCTCAAGTACTAGAGTGCTAGCCTTGAGCAGAAAAGCTCAGGGATGGTGCCTGAGTTAAAGCCTAGGGCTGGCACACTGAAAAAAAGAAGAAAGAGGGAGGGAGAGAAAGAGTGGGGGAGGGGGAGGGAGGGGAGAGGCAGGGAGGGAAGGAGGAAGAGGAAAGAAAAGAAAATTCAGTTCACAGATACAGCACAGACTTGTACTTGTGACCCGGACTCTACTTGAGCTTCTGCATGTAAAGGTGAGAGAATGAAAATGGTTTCCCCAGCCAGGCAGCTACAGTGCCCCCAGCTCTAGATGAGGCTCCAGATCCTTGGTATTTTAGCTTCATCCACACTTTATTCTTGGGTTTGTTGGAGAAAGCAACTTACAAATGGAGGGATTTCTTTTGGCTTTGGCTTCAGAGGTTCTAGTTCATGGTTACTTGGTTCTTTTGGGCCTGTGAAGAGACAGAGCATCATGGGAGGGAGCTTAGAGTGGAGCAAAGGCCTGGGGATCTGTCCAGTGACCCACTTCCTCCAACCAGGACCCGCCTCTTGATAAACCACACCCCCCCAATGACCTACTTCCTCCCAGCAGGCCCCACCTCCTAATAGACCACACCCCCAGTGACCATTTCCTCCAATCAGGTCCCATCTTCTAGTAAACCACACCCCCAGGGATGCACTTCCTCCAATCAGGTCCTAACTTTTAGGCCATTCAGCTATGAATTCAACAGCTTGTTGCAGTTAAGAGCCCTCTGATCTAATCTCCCTTTCAAAAGCCCATTATTTGCTAACTGGGCCAACATACCAGCTTTGTGGGAAACATTTTTAGATTGAAGCCATAGCTCTCCTGGACAGGCCTGGATGGTGATATTCAATGTAGAGCACACTGTAGCATATCTCTAAGGGAGATGTACACACCCAAGTCTCAGCTTATAAAGCATGCTCTATCATCGTGTACTTCTGCAGGTCGGTAGAGTCCAAGGGTAAATCTTCTGGGGCTGAAACTGCTCCCCCTGCTGGGCACCCCCAGAAGGAAATTCAGACCACCTGCACTGCCCTCCTATCCACGTTGAGTACAGTCTCTCTGAGAAACTCCAACCTTCCCTCTGTGCCAACTGCTCCACCCAGCAACCCCACGCCATCTGTACCCAACTCCTCACCTTCACAGCAAACCCTGGGCATGAATCATTTCTCTCTGTCAAGGTTTATATTTTCTTGTTTTAAAAAGAATACCTATTCCTCTTCTTATTCTGAGGAGGAGACAAATATATATATATATATATATATATAATAAGTTGCCTCTTTTTTGGGGCAGGGAAGGTGGCTGAAATTTTCAATATATTCATGCAAACGAGATATTTCATCTCATGGATTTTATCCCAGTTCTGTCTATGCACATTTTAAATAAATTAAGATGAAATAAATCCATTTTATGATATTACCCAGTGCTATCTCCATGAAATAATGCCCATATTTGTATTTCCTAAGGAATGTTGACGTAGCTAAAAATGTTGCAGCAAGGGTAATCTTTGAGGATTGGGCTGCCAAGAAATAAATAAATCTAGGCTTTTGTTTAGGGGCTAGAGTGGCACCACCTCTGATGGAAATGATTCGAAATATCCATCCCCAAAACATGGCTGAGGCTATAAAGCATACAGAATTGATCACCGCTGGCTCAAACACAAAAGTGATGTGCCTCCCTTTGTTATATTTTTCTTAACATCTGTATTCTCCCTCTCCACCTAAACCACCCTCCCAGAAATAAATTACCCAGAATTCCCCTTCATGAGGGGGAAAGAGAAAGGATAATTTGCAATGGTCAGCCCCCCAACATGGCTCTCGCTCCAGCAATCGGATCAAATTTTCATGGCTTTCCCCCTGTCCCCACACATGAGCACTGGAGATGCCAGGCTTCCATATTGCTTTATCTCTACTTTCCACTCCTTTCCTGAGACAGGATCTGAGGAAAGCATCTCCTTGGTTTGTAAATGGCAGATGGAAATGCATTGATGGTAACCAGAAAGCCAACCTAACACAGTTGGTCTCCAAAGTCCAGTGGTTATTAGGAACTGGCATCATGAAAGACAGATGTATGATGTGGCTTCAGGCTGGATGTCACATCTGTAGTTCACACCTGTAATCCTAGCTACTCCGGGGGCTGAGAGCTGAGGATCTGGAATCAAAGCTAGCCCAGGCCAAAAGTCTGAGAGATGATATAACCAATTAACTAGCAAAAAAGGCTGGACAAGAGGCCTGGTTCGAATGGTAGAGCAGCAGCCATGAGAAAACAAGCCAAGAAAGAGCACAAGAGACTGACTTCAAGCCCCAGTACTGGCACAAAAAAATACATGCATGCATAAATACATACATGCATGCATGCATGCATACATACATACATACATACAAAAAGATATAGCTTAAGTCACTCACCTGCCCCTCTTTTTTTCCAAGTGATAAACTAGAAAAAAAATTAATGAGGTGGAAATCCAGGTTCCAGTGGCTCGCACCTGTCATCCTAGCTACTCAGGAAGCTGAGATCTGAGAATTGCAGTTTGAAGCCAGCCTGGGCAGAAAAGTCAGTGAGACTTTTATCTCCAATAAACTACTCAGAAAAAGCCAGAAATGGCACTATTGCTCAAGTGGTAGAGCACTAGCCTTGAGCACAAAGAGGCTCAGGGACCGTGCCCAGGCCCAGAATTCAAGCCCCAGGACCAGCAAAAAGTATTTTTTTAATTTAATAAGATGGAATGATTGTCCAAATTTCTCAGAGCCACCGTCAAATTCTGCCAATGAAGGCTGTGGTTCTTCATAGAACTTGAAGTACAATGTAGGGATAGAACAATAGAGCTGGCCATTGCCAGTGCCAATCTATACCCTGGACCACCCACCCTGCCCATGACCCCTCTATATCTCTTCCCCATCATCCACTACCTTACCTTATACACAACCTTTGCACAGAATGGACAGACTCCTCAACTGACCTCAGCTTGGCTCTCCCTTAAACAACCACACCGAGTGCATAAACAGTGGTAGCCATCACTAGCTGCACACCCAAAGGGCAGAATCTCCTCACACAAGTATTCCTGCAACACATCAGCCCCCCAAGGCCAAAACACATCTCCATGTATGCATACTTGAGTATCACTAAGTGCCTATTTCTTTTTGTGACTATACTTGTAAGCAATATCCACCTGCTTCTAAGGAAATGGGGGTGCTTTATCAAAGCAGCCTCCCAGGGTCCCCAGGAAGAACCCAGAAAGTTCTTCCCAGCAGTAAATGGAATCTCCAGAAGTGGAACCAAAGGTTGGAAAGACACATCTGGTCTTACAGCACAGGGTTCTGTGCTTTGAGGGGAAGGTGTTTGGGCCAGGTACTGATAGGGGAAAATGGAGCCCGGGCACCAGGGACTCACCCTTGTCATCCTTAGCTACTCAGGAGGCTGAGCTCTGAGGATAGAGGTTGGAAATCAGCTCAGGCAGGGAAGGCCATGAAACTCTTCTCTCCCATTAACCACCAGGGCCTTGAGCACAAAAACTCAGGGACAGTGCTGAGGCCCTGAGTTCAAGCTCCACAACCAGCAACAACAACAACAAAGAACATTCTTGGACCTAGAACATTCTATGGATATAGACCAAATGAGAAGGTTGCTGGCCTCTGTGAGGCACTTTCATCATGGTCTGCCTTGGTTAGACTCAATGAGGCCTGGTACCAAATCCCTAACATTCCCGTGTTATCCTAGCCAAGCGATGCTTGCTGCTGGCTCCTCCCCGCTTCCAGAAGCTATTCGTGTCAATTAGCTTTCGAAGGACAGGCCACCTTTGACGAAATACCAGAGGCAACAGAGACATAAACAACACCGAGGCCTTTGGAGTTGATCTATGGTTGCATTTAATAAACATTTGTTTGCATCTTTTTTATCATGCTAATGAATATAATTACTTTAATTTATGTCATCAAGCTATGATTCTGTTCTGATCTATACGTCACTTAAATGTGTAGAGTTAGCATTTTTTGCACACACTGGCAGTTTAAAAGAAGGAGAAGGATTTCACACACACACACACACACACACACACACTTCTGTGAAAACTTCAGAGGTATCTTGGGCAATTTCATATGCCTGAAACATGGTTTATAGACAGACCCCAGGCCTGAAGTCCAGGAGTCCCAATGTTAAGTCTGATCAGTCATTTCCCCCTCCCCATGTCAGATAAAGAGACATGGAAAAGGGCACAGGAAGGAGATTTATTCCATATGCAACTATGAAATAAATCATCAGCCATCTTCAGGGCTGCACACATTGACTTTAGGTTAAATAGGCAGAATTAAAAGTCCCAGGTCACAGGTGTGGCCTAGCTGATCTTAAGCCCAGACTTTGTCCTTGGAGGAGTTCTGGAGAAGTTCTTATTGCAAGGAGTTGACTGGTGGGTGGGCTTCTGATTATTTGGTCCTTCTCTTCAGGGTGATTTAAAAAAAAAAAAACTAAGGGACATTACCCAGGCCCTGAGTTCAAGTCTCAGTACCAGCATCTGCATGTGTGTGTGTATGTGCGTGTGCACACGTGCGCATGCATGCGTGTGCGCGCGTGCGCGTGCGCACACACACACACACACACACACAATGAAAAGGAAGTCATTACCTCAGAAGTTGCCTTTTGTCCCAAGATACTACTTGATAAACCCTATTCTTTCTGGAGCCCAAAGAAATTGTAAAGTGATGCAGTATGTTAATGGGTGCAAACAGATGCCAAGTTAAGGGGAGAGGAATGTTCAGCTTTTATTTCATTTACATGCCCCACAAAAGCATCGTTTTATGTTTACGTGCCAGTCCTGGGGCTTGAACTCAGGGCCTGGTCACTGTCCCTTAGCTTTTTCACTCAAGGCTGACATTCTTACCAACTGAGCCACAGCTCTGCTTCTAGCTTTTTGATGGTTCATAGAAGATAAAAAGTCTCATGGACTTTCCTGCCTAGGCTGGCTTTGAACTTCAAACCTCAGGTCTTAGCCTTTTGAGTAGCTAGGAATCCAGGCAGGAGCCACAGACACTGGACAAAAGCTTACATTGTCACATACAGGTTGTTATTAAATTTTACCCCCTCCAAAAAAAAAGAATTGACTTCACTTGAGAAGTTCTTTTTTTTTTACAGTTGAGTTTTTCAAACACTATCTTGGTATGTCTAAGTAGACATATAAAGCATAAATATGGGGTCAAGTTCATCCTGACTCTTCTAGACCCAGCCAGACCCCCGCCTTAAGGATGGCTAATGGACAAAAAAGAGCTGACAGACAGATTATTTAGGTAGAATGCCTTTTTCTCTCTTGAGAACTCCAGTGAGGAGATAAGAGTGTAAAAGACACCAATGCAGTTACAAAGATGGGAGGGTCCCCTTGTCTGTGCATACAGCAGAGGGGAAAGGGGGTTCATGCATCTGGGCTGGCCTTGAACCAGCCATCCACTCATCTTGTCTTCTTCCTGTGACTTTGATTCTGTAGTATGCTCCTGGAAGATCTGAAGTTGCTGAAGACCTCCCCCCATCTACACACACTGGGACTTATTGTCACCCCCAAACTTTGCATCCATTTCCACTCACGCGGTCATTTATCATTGGCAAAATAGAGGGAAATCGGGGAGTGATGGGGTAGAGCCTTCAAAAATACCGAGGTGCGGATGCAGCCAGCATGGCGTTTACCCCCTTTATTAAAATTGTGATCGTTCATAGAAAGACTCAACCAGGTCACATATTCATAATTATCTCTGACAATCTTTACCGTCAGCCGAAGCCCCACGAGTGAAGCAATATTCCATCTCCTGCTCTCATTTATCTTACTGCTTATGGCCCCTCTGTGGTCAGCACACGGTGAGCTTCGTGGACATTTAATTATGAGCACATCATAAATGTAGCTGACAGGGCAGAGGATGCCCCAGGATGCTCCTGGCAAGGGAGGGGGGACAGGGTGGGGGTAGCTGTGGAGAGTACTTAGAGGATGCAGAGGAAGGCTTCAATACTTGTCCCTAGGCATCCTCCTCCTCCCCATTAGACGCAGCAATGAAGAAGTGTAAGCTTCTGTCACTTTGAGATGTGAGCCCAGGGTGTGTGTGTGTGTGTGTGTGCGCGCGCGCGCGCGCGCGCACGTGTGCCAGTACTGGAACTTAAAGGCCTCTTACTCTCATACTCTAGTGCTTGAACTCAAGGTCTCATGCTTGAATCCAAGGCCTCACACTCCTGTTCTGATTTTTTTTTCACTCACAGCTGGCACTCTACCACTTCAACCACTACTCCACTTCTGACTTTTTGCTAAGTAAGTAGACATTAGAGGCCAATGGGCCCAGATGCATGTGACTCAGGCCTGTAATCCTAACTACTCAGGAGACTGAGATCTGAGGATTAAGGTTTGAAGCCAACCTAGGTGGGAAAGTCCCTGAGACTCTAATCCTCAATTAACTAGCAAAAAACCAGAAGTAGAGTATGGAAGTAGAAGTGTGGGTCAAGTGATAGAGCACCAGCCTTGAGTGAAAAAAGGTAATCCTAAGTACTCAGGGATCTGATGATCATGGTTTGAAGAGAGACAAATCTGTGAGACTTTTAACTCAAACTAGCCAGCAAAACGCCAGAAATAGAGGTATGGATCAAGTGGTAGAGCACCAGCCTTGAGTGAAAAGAAAAAACTGAAAAACGAAGGGAGAATATACCAGTTCAAGCTTGTGTGCCTGCATAACAGAAAAATAAAATAAAATAAGGTCTACTAGGCCTTCACACACACAGTAAGACCAAAGGCAGATAATAAGGGGAAGAATCCAAAGACGCAATGCCTTTATGCCTCGGAGCATACAAAATAATATTTACCTAAATGAATTCCAGAAAATGGGGGGGAGAGGTGAGAATCTACTGGATTTGTCTGCCCAGGCTGGCTTTGAACAGTGATCCTCAAATCTCAGCCTTCTGAGTAGCTAGGATGATAGGCAGCATGAGCCACCACTTAGTGCCTGGCTCAACCAAGTTACCTAAAAGCCAAAGACGGTGCCATGCTCGCTCCTAACCCTCCCACTCCTGAAAGTACTTTGGTGCACCTAAACTCTAACATTTTAGAGTGACCACCACCCCGTGTGTGTGTGTGTGTGTGTGTGTGTGTGTGTGTGTGTGATGGGAAAGGGGGAGTCATTGGGATTCAAATAGAAAAGATGAGCCTCCATCTCCTGCTCTGAGGATCTAGGAAGCCTGGTGCAGCTATTCAGCCATGAATGAAGGCTGCAAAAGACTCCCAACATCCAACATGCCATCAGAAAAATGCCTTTACATTCAATCAGCATAAGAGAGCCTTGTCCTTTCCATGCTGGTGGAGAGAGGGTTTTCCCTTTACTTCTAATTACCACCCCACCCCACCCCCATCTACCAGCCAAGTGGCTGGTACTAATAGGGCCATAGGCCTCCAGGAAAAGGCTGGGGCTTCAGGATCTCAACATGTCACATTTCAACACAAGTGTCCTCCTAGGGGCTGAAGTGCAGATTCTGCCCATGGCCAGGCTACCTGGGTTGGGGGTAGGGGAGGGCCAGGAGGTGGGGGAGAGGAGAGACAAAATATATAATAAGGACTGGCAATGAAGGAGTTTTGAGTAGAAAGCTGAGAAGTAACTATCATGGTGGCAGATAAATTCTACACACAATTATTCATTCCTAGCCCCTTGACATGTAGATTAATGAGTTTGATAACCCAGGCTTCTAAGAAGTAGATTCAACCCTTTCTTCAGTTTTCTCTTTTCCACCCGACTCCCACCCCCCTCCCTTCCAGCACCCCCCTCTCTTCCCCTCTACCTACAAACTGCACACGGCTCTAGGGGAGACACAAACAAACAAACAAAAACCAATCAATACTTTTGCAGTAGTATCTGTACTTGCTTGTGACTGCTGCCTTATGTCAAATACATGCATAGAGAGAGAGAGGGGAAGGACGGAGGGACGGAGGAAGAGAGAGAGAGAGAGAGAGAGAGACTTTAGAACTTGGGTTTTACCAGGCCCTATATCCTACTATAGGTTAGGTGGTCAGTATTTGATACTTGCTGTTGGACCTTGAGCTACAGCCCCATCCCACCCCTAATGGTGGGTGAGGGGTCCTTGTTTTCCACCAAAACACCTGTGACAGGGGAGACCGATGCATCTAAACACATTCTGGAAAATTTCCTGGAGGATTAGTGACTAATAGCTCAGAACACCAGGTTTCCTCTCCAACACAAATGGAATGAGTTCAAATCATCCTAAAGAGAAAATAGAGTCAGGCATCAGCAATTCACACCTGTTGTCCTAGCTACCAAGGAGGCTGAGACCTGAAGATCCTGGTTCAAAGCCAACCCGGAAAGAAAAGTCTGTGAGACTCTTATCTCCCAATTAATCACCAGAAAACCACAAGTGACTCAAAATGGTAGAGTGTCAGCCTTGAGCAGGAAAGTTCAGAGACTGGGCTCTGGACCTGAGTTCAAGCCCTGGGGCTGGCACAATGCCTCAAGTGGTAGAATGCCAGCCAATGAATAAAAGCATCAGAAACCAAGTTTGAGTCCCAGTGCCACACATACAAAAAAAGAAGCAAAGAAAATGGGTTTAAATGTATTATGAATCTACATGATTTAGTTTTTACTTTGGTAGGTACTATCCCCACAGCAGAGGGAGCAGAAATCTTGGAAGTGTATTTGGACTGTCAAGAATACATTCCTAAGCCGGGTGCTGGTGGCTCACACCTGTAATCCTAGCCACTCAGGAGGCTGAGATCTGAGGATCGCAGTTCAAAGCCAGGCAAGGCAAGAAAATCTATGAGATTCTTGGGCACCAAAACAGCTGGAAGTAGAACTGTGGTTCAAGTTGTGGAGCTCTAGCCTTGAGCAAGGAAGATCAGAAACAGTGTCCAAGTTCAAGAGCCAAGATCAAATCAACACACACACACACACACACTAATCAAAAAAATGGAAGTGAGAAGTTCCTGCCCATTTTACAGACTGACAAAGGTCCTTTCTGCCCCCTTTAATTTCCAGGATGCATAATGCCAGGATGGATGCAGGGAAGGAGAAAGAGCTAGATGTGTGTATACAGAGCAAAAAAGGGGAAGAACGTTCTGATTGGCTGATTCAGGACCTGTGATTTTGGACAGCACTTTTTCAGAAGGATAATGTATCTTTAAGCCCAGGTGCCCTTCAGGAAATGTATTGGATAAATGTCTTTTGAAAAGCCTGTAAATATTCTATCGCCTTGCCGTCATTACAACCATGAAATGATAATGAAGCATGAAAGAAATATAATTCCATATTCACATGACAACATTAGCCTCCATAAGCAAACTGAAATATTTATTAGTAAAATGTTTGGTATCTATGCCTGTAATCTAAAAAAAAAAGGACCAAAATGTTTTATAATAAAAAAGAGATTGAATGTAGAGGTAAAATCTGGTTGGCTGATTTTATTGCTTATTATTAAATCCTGGCAAAACAATTATTTTTTTTTCTTTTCATTAGTAAGACACCCAAATTAAAACTCTGCCCTCCGGCTCCGAGGTTTACAGTAGTGATTAAAAATAAGAGATTTTGATGTATGGGGATTTTGACAATGGTATAATCAAATTCATTCATATTGTTCAATCTTTCGCTGACAAATATTTTTACAGTGAAAGATACCAAACAAAGAATCGCATACAACAACTATCAATACAGAGAAATTAGGAAACCTTGTCATTATTTAAAAAGTGAACTGATACAATGTTGCCATAATCTTGAATACAAACATTACAGTGTAGTTAATTAGGGTAATTATTGCCTAAATTGTGCTTAATTGTCTTATACTGAATAGGACCATGTGTGAATGAGGCTTTTTTTTTTATATTTTGAGCTTTCGACAATGGGTAAGTGGCGGCAAACTACCACTTACTCATAATAAGTTTTTGATGGTATTTCCTATACATGGGGAAACACATCTGAATACAAGCTCACAGTAAACACAAACTATTGGCCTGACCTCTGCTTCACCTTAGAGCAAAAAAAAAGAGGTGTAAGAATCATTTAGTCTTGCAAAATCACCTAATATTCCTGTTCCTTGAACACATTCCTTAAAGGAAAGGAGAGAGAGAGAGAGAGAAAGAGAGAGAGAGAGAGAAGCAGGGTCTTTGAAGGGAATGAAAAATTAGAAATTCAAGTGACCAGGATCAATTCTGAAACACTGCACAAAATTAATTACACTTTTGCATTCGAATGCAAGAATGTAGATTTCCTACCGTCCGTGTCATTTATCTCAAGCTGCACAATATACAAGGCGATTAAAAAGCCAAACCAGTCCCCACCTCTCAAGTCGAAGACCTCTCAAAAGCTATGGAGTACTAATGAATTAACTCTAAATTCATGCAAAGGATGCTACAATGCCATCAGACCCAGCACAAACTGAAGAAGAACGGATTTGTGGCTCCATCATAATCCAATGTGGTCACCTCTGATGGAATCCAGATACATTGTCTGGAGATCAGGTGGGGGGTGGGGGAATGGGAAGGGTGAACTGTAGAGAATGAGCATGCTTAGGGAAAATGGAAGATCTCTCATTTCTGTTTTTAATTGCTTTCCTTACCTTTGCAAGTTTGTTTGTTTTTGTGCTCATTTTTTAAATGATTGGCTACTGTAAGCAAATGGCTTCTCCTTCATAAAATTGTAGAACTTGGGCTGGGAAGTTGGCTCAGTGGTAGAGCACTTGTCTTGCATGCATGAGGCCCTGGGTTCGATTCCTCAGCACCACATAAGCAAAAAAGAAAAAAGCCAGAAGTGGCGCTGTGGCTCAAGTGGTAGAGCTCTAGCCTTGAGCTGAAGATCTGAGGGACAGTGCCCAGGCTCAAGCCCCATGACTGGACCCAAAAAATAAAATAAAATAAAATTGTAGAACTTTCCCTGGGAGGTAGGAAAAGATGGGACTTTTAAAAAAATTAAAGTATTTATTTATTTTCTTATTTATTTGTTTATATAATTGTACCATGAGGTTTCAAGTCAATATGTGAATTTATGAGTACAATATTTTTTTTTCCTAAAGAAAAGTATTCCAAAGCTGGGTGCCAGTGGCTCACACTTGTAATCCTAGGTACTCAGGAGGCTGAGATCTGAGGATCACAGTTCAAAGCCAGCCAGGGCAAGAAAGTTCATGAGACTCTCATCTCTAATAAACTACTCGGAAAAAGCCAAAAATGGCGCTATGGCTCAAGTGGTAGAGAGCTAACTGTGAGCCAAAGAAGTTCAGGGACATTGCCTAAGCCCTGAGTTCAAACTCTAGGACTGGGGAATAAAAGTTCCAAGTTTTCTTGTCATTATAGAATTTAAGGGAGTAATATCAATAACTAAAAATTGTATAAAAGAGTTTTGAAACACACTTTTCTATTCTGTATATTGTGTTAGATGAACTGGTTGCTTTTTAATAAGCATCACACTTTTTATATTATACACTTTTTTGTTTTGAAATAAAATAGAGTAAGATATTTTATTCAGAATTGAGATAAAAATAATATACATAAATCCATGTGAAGTTGTCAATGAGCTTTTTAAGTTGTAAAATACTTTCTCATTCTTTTAAAATGCAAATGAGTAATTGTACAAATTTCACATTTATTTTGGGAAATATTTGCAATCTTTTTTTTTACCTTTTTGACAGTCATTATTTTTTGTATCTGTCACTCTTTAGCTTGGTATCCAAATTCTATATCAGTTGGGGAACACCGGCACCCCCTGCCTCTTTCAAATCCATGATTAGCTCCCCAAAAAGTCATCAGGACTTTGTCCCCCAAAAGAACCCCAAGAAGTAAAAACATCATAATGACACCAACTACACTCCCTCTTTCAACTGGGAACCTGTTCTTCTTAGCCCCATGTTTAGGAAAACAAAAAGTCAGGACATATATGTGTTCAAACTACATCTCACTGTGTTGTCAAAATGAACAGAGTAATTGGGTATGGGTGGCTCATGCCTGTCATCCAAGCTACTCAGGAGGCTGAGATCTGAGGATGGCTGTTCAAAGCCAGCCCAGACAGGAAAGTCTGGGAGACTCTTATCTCCAAGTAACCACTGGTAATGGTGCTATGGGTCAAAGTAGTAGAGCACTCGCCTTGAAAATAACACCTCAGAGACAGAGCCAAAGTCTTGAGTTCAAGCCCTAGCCCCAATACAAAAAAAAAAAAAAAAGAACTCAGTGTTAGAAATGCTTATGGATTTTTTTTACAACTACAAGAAACCACACACCACACACACACATACACACACACACACACACACACACACACACACACACACACACTGGTTGCCCACTCTATGGAACCCTGCATTTGTAGCTGATTTATTAATCCAAGAGACTGCCAAGTGAAAAACTGCCATTTTGAAGCTTTTGTAAATGGAGTTTAACCTTACAAACTTTAAGGCTTGGGGTAAACGGCTCTAAATTTTCCTACAAAACCAAGACTGGCCACTCCTGTTTACCAGCTTTTCACCTGCTCTTGCTAAATGTCCTCTCCTTACCCCGAAGTGGGAGAATTCTTATAACAGCACCTAGTAAGGTAGCTCTTCCTTCAGCTCAGTGCCTTGCCTGCGCATGTCTCTTTGGGTTTTGTGGTTGTTGTTTTGTTTTGTTTCTTATGCAAATCCTGGGGCTTGAACTCGGAGCCTGGATGCTGTCCCTGAGCTTATGTGCTCAAAGCTACCTTTCTACCACTTGAACCACAGCTCCACTTCCAGCTTTGTGTGTGTGTGTGTGTGAGTAAGAGAGAGAGAGAGAGTCTGTGTGTGTGTGTGTGTGTTTTAGTGGAGTCTCGTGGACTTTTCTGCCCAGGTACTGAACCCAGAAAGCTCCTATGAGGGGGATGAAAATTACATGTGAAAAAGTCCATTTTACTTATTCCTTTGTTTCCTAGTTTAGGTTAAGTGGGGGAAATGTGTCAGCTCAAGAGAACCAGAAGCTGAGCCTTGCCTAAGGCTGAAAGGTGTTAAGAAGGAAGGAGGTCTGTGGCCCAAGGGGTGAAGCACCAGCCTTCACTGAAAAACCGAATGGACAGCATGCAGGCTCTGAGTTCAAGTCCAAGTACCAGCACAGAAAGAGAGTTTGGTGTAGAAGGATGGGAGAGAGAGATTGATTAAAAAATTAAAGGCCAGGCATCCATGGCTCACACCGGTAACCATAGTTACTCAGGAGACTGAGATCTGAGGATCAAAGTTCCTGACTGAGCAGGAAAGTCCATGAGACCAAAAAGCTAGAAGTAGAGCTGTGACTCAAATGGCAAAGCCCTAGCCTTAACAAAAAAAAAATAGCCAGTGGCTCATATCTGTAATCCTAGCTACTCAGGAGGCTGAGACCTAAGGATCATGGTTTGAAGCTAGCCCAGGCAGGAAAATCCATGAGACTCATATCTTCAATTAAATCACAGAAAAAGCCAGAAGTGGAGCTGTGGTTCACGTAGTAGAGTCAGAGCCTTGAGCAAAGTAGCTTAGGGATAGCACCCAGGAACTGAGTTCAACCCCAGGAAAGATACATACACAAAAAAATTATAATTAAATAAAAATTGTAAACACTGAAAAATTACTATGATGCCATTGGCTTGTCTCCAACCATTCAGAGGGACAACTGGTCAACTGTTCTTCCCATCCCTACCCCCAGGGAGAAGAGAACAGGTGAGACTTTCTGGGGATGTCCTCAGGTAGAGAGAGAGAGAGAGAGAGAGAGAGAGAGAGAACCAAATGCCTCTCCAGAGCCATCAATAGTTGAGTGCTGATCACTGCTCAGGGAGACACCTAGCAACATGGCCGCAGTGTCTCCTGGCTATCCTGCAAATGCCAGTTCCTGAGATTGATGTGGCTGGGCCCAGCACCCCATTCTTGCACTGAGGTCTTTAGGATCCTCTCTGAGGCAGAGGAAGTGTGGCCTGGATGTAAACAAAAAGCACCCCATGGCTGTGACTCCAGGGACAGCTACATCCTGGCTACTCAGGAGACTGAGATCTGAGGATCTCTGTTCAAAGCCAGCCCAGGAAGGAAAGTGCATGAAACTCATCTCCAATAAAATACTAAAAATCTGGAAGTGGAGCTGTGCCTCAAGTGGTTGAGTACTAGCCTTGAGTAGAAAAGCTCAAGGACAGTGCCCAATCCCTGAGTTCAAGCCCCAGTACTGATGCGCGCGCGCACACACACACACACACACACACACACACACACACA
>NW_012267308.1:2277576-2279139 GCF_000151885.1 Dipodomys ordii
AGGAAGGAAGGAAGGAAGGAAGGAAGGAAGGAAGGAAGGAAGGGTGAGCAATTGTCTGACCACTAAAAGGCATTCCCACCTATAATCCTAGTGGTCGATTTTTTTTCATCCTTGGTGCTGACACACTCTTGTATGTTCAATTATTATCTGTCTACTTCCCAACCTTAAGAGTTTAGATTGTTTAAAGATTTGTTAGCTATGAACTGTTTAAGAAAGGCCGAGTATAAACTTTCAGCTAATTGAAAAATCAAGTTTTATCAGATTCTCCTCTGATCTTCTATTGAGATACTTGTGTTTAGAGTACTCGTAATATTTCTATAAGTGCAGAACCTATTTTTAAATAAATAAATAAACATCTTGGGGGCTTTAGCAAAAAAAAATGTGGCTGTTACCCTATTTATACTGCTTTTATTTTTCTTTTTTTTTAACCATTATTTTCTTATATTTCCCACAATGCCTTAGATCAGAAACAAACAGAAACTGAGTGATTACCCCAAAGTGTGCTAGATGAACTGGAAAAAGTCTATTCAAACAAAGCTCATTAGTTCTGATACCTCCAGGGCTATGACAAATTAAGCTGCTTGGTGTGTGCGTTTGCAGACAAAAGGGTAATACCGAAAAAGCGGGCAGAACGCGGGCGCTGTGTCAATAAATTCCCCTGGCAAAAAAAAAAAAGGTAAAAATTACAATTGGAGCTAAAATGGAATCCCTTTAAGAAGCGTGTACAAAATAGATCATCCCTTCTTTCTTTAAGTACAACTGTGAACCCACCCGTGATGAATTATTGCAGCTTGGGAAGTGACCATTTCCAGAGGAACTGCCTGGCCAAGAAGTGCTGACTGCATCCTCCCACTGGCTCCCCGGCTGGCCCGGAGGACTGCGATTCCAAATCCAGCAAAGCAAGGCACAGACTTCCAAAAGCTGAAGTCCTGGACTCTGGCTGTGCCTGCCCGGGTCCCCAGGTAAAAGGACAGGCTCTTCTACTCCAAGGACCAATTCTCACCTTGGATGCTGTCTTCTCAGCCAAAAAAGGATGGTGTGCTCTAACCAGACCTTTTCTTGCTTCCTGGCAAGGAAATTTCAAAAATAGAATGAAAAAAAAAATAGTTGTATTTAAGAAACCTGGCCAGCCAGGCGCAGGTGGCTCATGCCTGTAACCCAGCTACTCAGGAGATTGAAATCTGATGATTGCAGTTTCCAAGACAGGAGAGTTCATGAGATTCTTATCTCCAATTAAGCAGCAAAAAGCTAGAAGTGGAGCTGTGGCTCAAGTGGTAGAGTGCTAGCCATAAGAAAGACGTCTTAAGGATAATGCCCAGGCTCTGAGTTCAAACCCCAGGTCTGGTCCCCCCCAAAAAAGGCAAGGAAGGAAGGAAGGAAGGAGGGAGGGAGGAAGAGAGAGAGAGAGAGAACTAGCCATAGTTCAAAAATATTTGTCAGGGGGGAGGGGGGAGGCTGGGAAGTGATGTGAAGGGTAAACAAAGGAGGAGGCTGCAATGCTTGGTAAGAAATGTACGCATTATCCTGCCCATGCAATTGTAACCCCTCTGTACAGTATTTTCA
>NW_012267308.1:2279719-2319719 GCF_000151885.1 Dipodomys ordii
ATATATATATATATATATATATAATTTAATTATATATACACACACAAAATGTTTTTGCATTGTCCATCATTAGGCTTTTTTGCATTATTTTTGGATTTTTTTAAATAGTACATTAAAATATGGCTATGCTTGATGACTGAAAGGGTTTTTTGGATAGTTTTTTCAACTTTTGAACTCAGGGCCTGGGCACTGTCCCTGGGCTGCTTTTGCTTAAGGCTAGCCGTCTACCACTTGAGCCATGGTACCACTTCTGGGTTTTTCTGTTTATGTGATAGTGAGGAATCAACCCCAGGGCTTCATGCATGCAAAGCAAGCACTCTACCACTAGGCCATATTCCCAGGCCCGGTATCTTTAATTTTACAGCTGAGATGAGTTCCCTTCCTGGCCCCCACCTTACTCGCTGAATCCCGGACCTATGGTCCTCTTGGCTATCTCTGTGCAATCAGCAAGCCAGCCACCACTTAGCATTCCTGACACCTTTAGCCAAGATTTGCAGGAAACACTTTGTTTCTGGATGTGGGCCTAATGTTCTAAGAATTTACCTAAGGTGCATTCCAGAAGATTCCATGGTGCTGATGTGCCCCCTCCCCCACCTTGGAACTATGAGCTCTTGGCCAATGAGACGAATGAACACAGGAGCTGAGCATCCAAATTCCACTTTCACCATCAACCACTCAGAGACAGAGCCCCTTTCCTGCATAATGCCCTTTATCTCATGATCCACAATACAAAAAAAGGGGGCTCCTGGCCCAGGGCCTTGAACTCAGAGCCAGTCCTGAGCTTTTTCACTTAAGGATGCTACTCTATCACTTGAGCCACACCTCCATTTCTGTCTTTTGGGTGGTTCACTGGAGATAAGAGTCTCGCAGACTCTTTTTTTTTTTGTACGTTTTTTACTATAAAAATACTGTACAGAGGAGTAACAGTTACATGAGCAAGATAATGAATTCATTTCCTATTGAGCATTGTGCCTTCCCTCCCACCTCCACAACTCCCTCCACCTCCCCACCCCACCCCCTGCCCAAAGTTGTAAAGTTCATTTTCAACATAGTGTTTTGTACATCTCATTGTTACAATGGGTCACAGACTCTTATCTCTGTGCTGGCTTCAAGAGCAGAGACCAAGCACAGATGCCCACTGCGCCACGCTCTGTGTCTCTCCCTACATGTGCTGAGTCTCTCCCCTAGACCTTCCAGAGCAGGATGGGTAAATACTGCTTCTTCCTTCCTTGGGTGGCTTCTCTTGTCCCTTCTTCTATCTAAAATAGCATCAACTTTTTAATCCTTGCTCTAAGCCTCTCTCACCCAGAGATCCTAGCAAATCAAGAGCCTGACATCTGAGAATCATGGTTTGAAACTAGCCTGGGCAGGGAAGTCTATGAAACTCTTTATCACCAATGAGCCACCAAAAAGCCAGAAGTAGAGCTGTGACTCAAAGTGGTAGAGTGCTAGCCTTGAAGAAAAATAAGCTCAGAAGGAATACTTGGGCCCTGAGTTCAAACCCCAGCACTGACGCATGCATGCGCACACACACACACACAGAGGAGGAGGAGGAAGACAAAGAGGAAGCAGAGGAGGAAGATGAGGAGGAAGAAGAAGAGAAAAAGGAAGAAGTGGAGGAGGAAGAGAATGAAGAGGAGAAAGAAGGGGAGGAGGTACAAGAAGGAAGAGGAGGGAGGAAGAGGGAAGAAGAAGAGGAGGAGGAAGAGGAACAACTCAACATTTTCAGGCAAGGTTGCCCAATATAGTTTGGGTGTCTTTGTGTGTTTTAAGCACCCTTGTAACTCCCAAAGAACTCTAAACGGAGCATGAACTCAACAAATCTGGATGGTGCAATTTTAGTAGACCAGGCCACTTGGTCATGAGGCCAGAGCAGGCAGACAACATCACACACACATACACACACACACACACACCAGCCTCGTGGAGCTGACATTCTAACAGTGAAGAAAAAGCAGCCTCCTGGCGATCAGAGCCAGGGAGAAATACAACCGTGTGACGAGCTGCCGTGACAGCCAGAGCTAGGGGAGCTTTGTGATCAGAGAGCCGAGACCCAAATGACAAAACGTATTGCCAGCCGAGGACGCCGCACATGCAAAAAGCCTGAACTGAAGTGTCTGAGTCTTCTCAGTCTCCGAGAGTTTCTGAGTATCAGAGAGGATGCATGAGGTTAGAAGTCAGGCCAGCCCCAAAAGCGTAGAGGATCCAGACCTGAAAGGGGGGGTGGGGGGGTGAGGAGAATGAATGTCTAGGAAGAAGTCCTAAAATCCTATGCTACATGCAGCTCTTGGTGGATTCTGAGCAAGGTAGTGGCAGGACTGGATTTCTGTGGAGAGATCCCTCTGGGTGTTCCCTGCAGACAATGGGGTTGGAGAGCCGTAGGGGGGGGTGGGGGTGGGGGGGTTGATGTTGGCAGCTCAGGTGAGTAATGAGGGTGGTGAAGGCCGGGGAACAGGGGTAATAGACATGCTGGTTCAGGATGTCTTTTGGAGAGAGCGAAGACACAATGGCTGGAGCCATTCAGATATCGGGAAGAAGAAAATTGAGAATGACTCCTAGTTCAACCAATGCAACGCCTGAAGTGCAATAATGAAGTGTGACACCAAACTGTGATACCCAGAGTGCCCTGCTTCAGCACTATACCACAAGTGTAGTAATCAAGTATAATGCCAAAGTGCAGTCTCCCAATTATAATGCTCACACTTGTGTTTCTAGGTACTCAGGAGGCTGAGATCTAAGGGGCATGGTTTGAACCCCACCTGGGAAGACAAATCCAAGAGACTTCTATCTCCAACGAGCCAGCAAAAAGACAAAAGTGAAGGCATGGATCAAATGGTAGAGCACCAGTCTTGACTTTTAAAAAAAGTGAGATCACAAGACCCTGAGTTCAAGCTCCCTTGCCTCCCTCCTGCCCCCTACACCCCCCAAAAAAAGAAAGAAAGAAATGTCAAGACTGTTACAAGATATTCCAAAAGTCTGGGGGATTTTGATGTGCTAGGATCCAATCTAGGTTTTTGTTTTTTGTTACTTTGCTGGTACTGGGGCTTGAACTCAGGGTCTGGGCACTGTCCCTAAACATTATTACACACAAAGCTAGCACTCTACCCCTTGAACCACAGCTCAAGAGTCCCATGAATGTGTATGTCCACATCAGTCCCCAGATCTCAGCCCCCTGAGTAGCTAGGATTACAGGTGTGAGCCTCCGGCACCCGGCCCAATCCAGGTTTTATTAAAATGCCGCACAGGCCAAACGGCCTATGTGGATATAAAGAAATCCCACGGCTGATCTTTTTGACACGTGTGTTCCAAATGATTTTCAAACCAACAGGCCAAAGGGGAGCCCTACAACACTCCTCCCGATCCAGCAGAAGGACAAGGCTCCCTTGAACCACCAAGTATCAGAGACAGTCTGAGGAGTCTTCTGCTCTTCAGTCCTGCAGTCTGTCACACCAGTTGGGAAAGAAAAAAAAAGAAGAAGAAATAAAAGATATTTGCACAAATTAAACTTCACACAGAAGTTCTGTTACCTTGTCAAGCCAGGTACCTAATTCTCAGCTTCAGTGATTGACATGAATCTTAATGTGTATGTCTAAGTGTGAAACCATTTTGTGTGCAAATACTATAGGAGCAGGAATTCCTTGGTCCAGCGAGCTCAAGCTTTTCTCTCTTGGTTAGACACCCAGAGATTAAAATTACTCTTGAATATGATCCCTTTGTATTATTATTCTTTTTTTTTTAATCTTGAGTTCCAAATGAGGCACATTGAGAAAATGAAATTCTGGGGAACTTCTGGGTTAGAATTTCTCCCTCCCTTCCTCTCCCCACCCTTGAGAAAGCTGAATTCTCTCTCAAATAATCCAGAATGACAGAAAAAGGTTGGGTCGTTGTTGTTTTTTGGATCTTGTTTGTTTGTTTGTTTTGTGCCCCTCCTGAGGCTTGAACTCAGGGCCTAGGCCCTGTCCCTGAAGTTTATTCCACTCAAGGCTGGCACTCTACCACTTGAGCCACAGTTCCCCCTTTCTGACTTTTTGGTGGTCAATGAGAGAGAAGGATCTCATGGATTTTCCTGCCCAGGCTAATTTTGAGTGTTGATCCTCAGGTCTCAGCATCCTGAGCCAGAATACAGGCATGAGCCACCATGCCTGGCAGAAAAGGATTGGGTTTTATTTTTGTAGTTGTTGAGAGCATGTAGACCTTAAAGCAGCCTGCTAGGTAGTAGGAAACGGGGTTGCAAGGTGTGCAACCATGGTGGCTGATGAAGAGGAAAGAGACCACAAGGTGATTCAGCCCCTCTGGGCTCTGAGACAGCTCAAGGCCATGAACTAATGAATAAGCTGGGTAGAGAGCTCTGCAGAGATTCTCACTGAGTCTTCTACATGCTGACGCCAGCTTACCTGGCTACTGCTAAAATGGAAAAGAACCCAACTCTGTCCTCCCAGGATGGGGGAGCTCATTTCTCTGACCCAGAAGCAAGGCCAGCTTTGGGCAGCCTGGCACACACACACACAATGCTCAGCCCACTTAGAAGCATCAGGCACTGGGCTGAATGCTGTGTCCTAGTACTTTAAGGGTCCTGATTTGTGGTTGCTGTTGTTGTTGGAAGTACTGAGGGCTTGAACTCAAGGCTTGGTGGGATTTATTCAGCTTGCTGGCTCCGCTGGCTGAAGCCATATTTCCAGCCCAGCCTCTTGCTGATTGTCTGTTCATTTGTGCTGGTCCTGAGGCTTGAACTCAGAGCCTGGATATTGTCCCTGAGCTTTATGGCTCAAAGCTAATTAGTGCTCCACCTGTTTAAGGCACATATCCACTTCTGGCTTTTGGGTGGTTCATTGGATTGAAAAGATTTACGGACTTTTCTGCCTGGGCTGCCTTCAAACTGTAATTCTCAGATCTCAGCCTTTTGAGTAGCTAGGATAACGGGTGTGGGCCAACACCCAGCTTTTTTCCTGGTTATTTTGAAGATGGAGCCTAATAGACTTTTCTACCTGGACTGGCCTCAAACTGCAATCCTCCAAACCTCAACCACCTGAGCAATTTAAGATTACATTGGTGCCCCAACTTTCCTTTCCTTCCTTCCTCCCTTCCTTCCTTCCTTCCTTCCTTCCTAATTTCCTTCTTTCTCTCTCTCTTTCTCTTTCTTTCTTTCTTTCTTTCTTTCTCTCTCTCCCTCCCTCCCTCCACCTCTGTGCCAATACTAAGGCTCATGCTCTTGCTTAGCTTTTCCACTCAGGACTGGCCTTCTACCATTTGCACCACACCTTCACTTCCAGCTTTTTGCAGGTTCATTGGAGAGAAGAGTCTCATGGATTTGTCCCTGGCTGGTTTTGAGCTGTTATCCTCAGCCCTCCGCCTCCTGAGTTTTTAGGATGACAGGTTTTTGAGTCCTGAGGTCCTGGCTAACCTGAGCCATTTTGACCCTGGGCTGGGAGGGTCATGCAGGGAGCCCCACCTTGGGATGGTCACCCCCTGACTTCATTGCTGAGGGGGCTCAGCTCTTGAGGGAGCTCCCACTCCCCCAGCACTCCACGGCGAGCTGGCTTTGAACTTGTGGCCACCTTCACGGCCAACGAAGTCTCCCTAAACACTGTTTTGGGGTGTCTGTTTGATTGTTAATCTTTTGGCCTGGCTTCCCAGTGGTCAATCAGGACCGAGGAGGGAAGAGGGAGAAGACAGGGAGCCGAGAGAGAGAGAGAGAGAGAGAGAGCAGAAATAACTAGAAGTTGAGAAAGTCCAGTGCTGGTGCGATGGGAGGGCTTCCTGGAGGAGGAGACACACAACTCGACTCTGAACTGCACCATGCAGAGAAGACATTTGGGAAAAGGAGGTCTATGTACAGTAGAAGCAAGAAAAAAAAGTGGCAAGGGGTGCAGTGCTGGATGCGAGGGAGGGGAGAGGAGGAGGTCCCCCCAGATCCTTTCTCCCTAGCCATGCCTGTGATGGATTATAGGAACCATTTTCTTCCTCCTTCCCAGATTCCTCCCATACCTGCCACAACCCTGACTCCTGCACACAAAAGGCCACCGGAAGCCGCCTTTACAAATCCCACGCTGAGACCGTCTCAGGGAACAATGCTATCTGTGCAGGGTGCTGCCCAAAAATACGACTGTCAGTTGGTGCGGGCTATGAAATGAGAACACGCTTGGGAGCCATAATGAATCATCTCCGCTGCCTCGGCCCATGGTGTCAGGCAGAGCCCCGCACCTCTCTGGCTAATAATAACTTCCCCCAGACAATGCAGGGCCTGGACGGCCAACACGGCCAAGAGAGAGAAGCATCCATGAGGGCCAGGGGGAGGGAGAGACGGGCCCAGGCAAGGAATGAGCAGGAGAAAGACAGTGGCCTTCCTCCATGGGGAGGAAGGGTAACAAGGCTTGATGGGGTGGGGTGTGGGGGACGCCCTCTCCTCCAAGCAGGGAGGACACCTGATTGCTGACTTTCCCAGCAAGTCTCACCTGATTGAGGCAGGGAATGTGTCCACATCTTACCATGGCCCAGGTCTAGCCAAAAACACACACACACACACACACACACATAAGCCAGCAGGCCACCCATGGCTCACGCCTGTCATCCCAGCTACTAGAGCCAGGCCCTGAGTTCAAGGCCCAAGACCAACACACACACACACACACACACACACACACACACACACACACACAGACTCAATGGAGGAAATAGGATATCAGGTGGAGGGTAGGTGCACTTGGGAAAGAAAAGGGCAACATCAGCCTTTCTAATTCTATAGTTCAGATACTACTTGCATCATGGAAAATGAGCTGAAGAGACAAAAAAAAATTTTAACTAAATAAACAAATAAACAGGTATAGCTGGGATGTAGCTCAATGGCAAAGCGCTTGCCTACCTACTGCCATGCCCTGGGTTCGATCCCCAGTAACAAAAAAAGAAAGACCATAAAAAAAAACAAAAAAAAACCCTGAGGTCTTCTCAGCTAATTCCTGGTCCCCCTTCTCCAGTTACCTTGACTTCTTGTTATAAAATGGCAGTTAACGTACCGCTCCGTTTATCTTTAAGAAGCAAGATGTTTAGTTTTTAATGATTTTTTTAAATATTTCTAAGGATAACTCACAGAAACTCATTATGTACTATAAAGCCCAGTATTTAAAGATTCAGTAATTCCAGTGGTGATGTTTTTTTTAAGCAGATTTATAGCAGAAAACGGTGAGATTCTTTTACTTCAGTGATAATTTCCCATTTCGTAATTTAATATTTCTTTAGTTTATATTTGCACATTTAAAAAAACCTACGGCATCTAAAAGTTCACCATTAAATACTTTTAATAAGTGCAATAAATAAGTTTTACGGGGTGCATAAATCTAAAACAAAACCCAACCTAAATTGTTAATCTTACACTTTTTCTCATTAATTGCAATACATAAACATATGTTTTATACAAAGATATTTGCTACGAAATAAGTATAATAAATACAGTTTACCACACGTATTAATCTTAATAGTTACAAGCTGTTAATCTTATATATTAGGCAATAATTTGCAATAAATAATTGTTTATTATCTTGATGTTTGCTTGTCTTGGGTTTTAGCAATATGCAATAAAGAAATGCAATTTTGAATAATTTGATTGTAAGACTGTTGGGAAATGGTGTGCGTTATAATTAGCTGCCAGAGGAATCTATTCACGAGAAGAACCTCAGAAAAGGGGGTTCCATAGCCCAAATGCATGTTTATTGATTCCATAAATAATTTTAGAACTTGAGGTTGGGTTTCAAGCAACATAGAAAATGTGTGTGTGCGCGCGCGCATATGCGTGCGTGCGTGTGTGTGTGTGTGTGTGTGTGTGTGTGTGTGTGCATGTGCAGGCCCTGGGGATTTGAACTCAGGTCCTGGATGACATTGCTAAGCTTTTTTTCTCAAGGCTAGCCACAGCTCCACTTCCAGCTTCTTGCTGGATCATTAGAGAGAAGAGTCTCATGGACTTTCCTGCCCAGTCTGGCTTTGAACCAGCCTCAGATCTAAGCTTCCTGAATAGCTAGGATGACCGGTGTGAGCCACCGACACTTGGCAGAAATATTTAAAACGTATATACAAATGCAATTAGGAAAAGAGCTTAGATTTTCCAGCTCATTCATTATATACTTTATATAATATGTGTGTGTGTGTATGTGTGTGTGTGTGTGTGTGGCCCAGAAAGAATGCCCACTCTAAGCTGAGATAGGAACATGGCAGCTGCTAGATGGAAGAATAGGTTGTATGTCCCCAGTGCCACCCTCCACAATACCAGGATGTGTATACATAGACCCCACTTTCAGCTGGCCCTGGCCAAAATTGCACAAACATTATTCAGAGGCAGATTGCCCCCTTTATTGAGCTTACTGGGGTCTGCTGGTCCTACATGTAAAGGTAATCGTTTATCATGAATAATGACTCTACCCATGTACTAGTTTGTTTTGGAGTTCAGCACTCTGCAATAAAACTGCAATTTTGAGCCAGGTGCTGGTGGCTCATGCCTATAACTCTAGCTAAAATCAGGAGGATGAGATCTGAGGGTTGAGATTGGAAGCCAGCCTGGTGGGAAAGTCCCTGAGATTCTCATCTCTAATGAACTAGCAAAAATCCAGAAGTGGAGGTGTGGTTCAAGTGGTAGAATACCAGCCTTGAGCAAAAAAAGTTCAATGACAGTGTCCAGGCCCAGGACTGGTATGGATAAATAAATAAAAGACCTAGAGTAAACCCATTTCCTTTCCCTGTGTTTCGGGGAAACAACTCACTGAGTGGAAATCAGTTGTGGGTTGCTGAGACTTGTCCCTGGGGGTCAAGGTGGCCCCACAGAACAGTGGTATCCAAGACTCCCCTGTTTGCCTGGGAAGAGCAAGGGGGAGAGAGGTACCCTCCCAAAGTGTTCCCCCACTGTGAACAACCCGTCTAGTCACACACAGAACCAGAGCTCCACTTAGACAGTGATGGCAACAACAACAAAAAAACAGGACTTACTTCTTATGGAACCCTATAAAGATCTTCTTTAGGAAAACCAGACGCCACCCCCCACCACACACCCCAAAACAAGAAAAAGAAAGGGTCCTACCATGAGGAGAGGAAACAACTCCATCAAGTCCAGAAGGTTCCATACCTGTCTGGGAGCCATTGGAGCCATAGGTGGACCCTGCTGAAACCTGAGAAAAGAAAAAAAGAACCTAGGGGGAGAGTGGGGTGCCCACGATGTAACCCAAGCACTTGTCTATGAGACAGATGTCCACACGTGCGGCTGTAAAGCAAGCCAGGTCCCTGGATAGCGTGGAAGGCAACTGCAGAAATCACCCATCTAGATGAAGCTCATAAATTTTCCCCTATGAACAATTGTTTTCATTTCCCTCCCATGCCACTCGATATTATTATAAGTGGAGAAAAGCAAAACACACACACACACACACACACACACACAAGTAAATATGTTCATTTCACTCTCGTGAAAGGTGATAAACTAGAAGGCGGCCTTGGGCTGACCAAGGTCAGTGGGTTGGCACGTGGCGAGTCTGCAAGGGGACACTGCCACCCTCCGGCCATGTGCGGGATTGCAAGCCAGGGCATCATCAATACCATGAGAATCGCAAAGGGAAAACAGAGAGAGAAAGCACAGGGGAAAAAAAATCTCAAAATACATAATAACCACTTTCCCTATTGTTAAAATTTTCGTATGTTTTCCTCCACTGATGTGTATTCTCACACTGGTAATGTGATTGCACTGGGTGATGAGATTAGAAAAAGAAAAAACTAAATCCTGATTAACATCCCGCCCTTCCCGGTAACTGTTTAATGTAACTTCCATAAATAGCCATAAGTGTCTTTTTTAAGGGCTGTGTAATATTTTAATTTGTCACTGTATCAAAGGTTGATTTGTTTGTTTGTATGGGTGTGTGTGTGTGTGTGTGTGTGTGTGTGTGGTTCTGGATCTTGAACTCAGGGTGCTGTCCCTGAGCTTTTGTATTCAAGGCCAGTGTTCTACTACTTGGGCCACACCTTTAGCTCCGGCTTTTTTAGTAATTAATTGGAGATAGGAGTCTCACAGACTTTCTTGCCCAGGCTGGCTTCAAACTGTGATCCTTAGATCTCAGCCTCTTGAGTAGCTAGGATGACAGGACTGAAACAACACCAGCCAGTACTTTTTTAAACCATACTCTATTGTTCATTTGCAGTGACTCCATCATAGTGGTTCAATATTATAGATAATTCTGTAATTTATATCTTCATAAATTTTCATTCACATTGTTTAAGCCAATAAAAGGTGGAATTACAAATAGAAAGATAATTAGCATTTTTAAGACTCTGTGGCCTCATTTTTGGTATATATAATGCTCATAGGAAGAATATCACAAAAGTTGATAAGAAGCCAAGCACTAGTAGCTCACACCTGTAATCCTAACTACTCAGAAGGCTGAGAGAGATTCAGAGGATCATGGTTCAAAGCCAGCCTGGCAGGAAAGTCCATTTCCAATTAACTATCAAAAAGCCAGATGTGGAGATGTGATTCAAGTAGTAGAGCACCAACCTTGAGTGAAAAAGCTAAGGGAGAGAACAAGACTCCAAGGTCAAGCCCCAGTATGAGAGAGGGGGAGAGGATGGGAGGGAGGGAGGGAGGGAGGAAGAGGGAGGGAAAGAAGAAAGAGGAGGGAGAAAAGAAAGAAAGAAGGAAGGAAAGAAGAAGGAGGAGGGAGAAAAGAAAGAAGGAAGGAAGGAAGGAAAAAGAAAAGAGGAAAAGAGTGCTCAATTGAGTAAGGAAAAGGTCCAGGCTCCCACACAGGAAGATTCTAGATTGTGTTAGTGTGTCAATCCCTACTCATCCAATCATACAACATAAATATACCTTCAATCAAAATTCCATCAAAACATCTCTGCTGTATTGTTCACATTTAAACCAAAATTCATTTGAAAGAATAAGGTTAGGGGGGGAAAGAAAGCTATCCAGGAAACATTTTTATACATAACAGAGGTGAGGAGACAAAAGGAGGCTTACTCAACCAGATTATTAAATATATTGCAGAGTGCAATCGTAATTAAAACAGCAAAGCACAAGGCCAGTGTAGTCAGCCCTGCATAAACGAACACAGAGGCATGCCACGCCAGTGGAGAATATGAGCTGCCGGATACAGATATACATACAATCTGCTCCTCAAGCAGATTTTCACACAGCTAAAAAAGAGTTAAATATTTGAATTTTGGAGTGAAACATCCAGGGATAATATTCACCGGATGTAATAGGGAAGTTTTTTTTTCCCTGTGTCCAACTCCCAAGGCAGAAACTAGAGAGAAACCCAGACAGCTAGATTTGAATTGTACAAATGTATAAGAAAAATAAAATTTAGAAATTGAAAGGCAAACCAAAACCAGGAGATTTTTTTTAATCTTCAGTATATCTAACAGAAAGCAGGTGAAAGACCCTCAAATGCTTTCTTCTTGATGAGTAACGGACAAATATTTCAATAGGGGGGAAAAAATGGACTGAGGACATGGATAGCTATTCACAAAAGAATAAATACAATGATAAATGCACATAAAAGATGCCTCGGCCTTATTAGTAATCAAACATATGCAAATTAAAACAGACATGAGAGCTCCTGTTGATCCCTGTATTGGCAAGGACAACAATGTGGTGTTACCGACCATCGGCCAGGAGTGGATAAATGATCCCTTTCAAGCTCACTGGTGATCGAGTGTGTTAGAAGCCTCTAAGAAGGGGATTTAGCAATAGTATGGAGTCCTTTAAAATGCACAAGCCCAAGATTCTTCTTTCAAAGGAATCCAACTGAAATGTTGTGACAATTCAGACATGTGCTATGGGAGAAAAACCAAATGTCCAACAATAGAAAATTATATGTATATGTATGTATGTATATATTCATATACCCAAAACACACAACCATAAGATAGGTAGATGATAGATAGATAGATCGATAGATAGAAAGATGGAGAAGACAGAGAAATAAAAAGAGAGAGGACAGACAGACAAGGAAAAGACAGGAAGACAAGCAGATAAAATATAGGTATAGAACTACATGCATGTACATATGTCCACATACATACGTACATACATACCCGCATGATATGTTGGGTGCTGGAGAGTGGGAGGAATCTAGACTCTAGGGACATAGTTGGGGGTGATCTTGTGACTTCCAGAGGCTCTGTTTCTAGGGACCACCCCTTGGTACAAAAATGTCAGAGATGAATTTTGTGACTTGCATCTCAAATTCATCTCCAGTCAGATGAGGGCTGCTCCGTAGGTACCTGAAGGTCTGTGGCTCCAAACAGTGGGATGACTAGCCAGCTGGCTGGCTAGACCCACACACAGGTCCCAAAAAAGGGTACTGTATGAACACACAGGTAGAGGGGGTGGGGGCTCCAGACTGTAGTCATTCCTGTCCATCACTGAGGAAAATCTGTCCATCACCGAAGAAAATCCATCCATCACAAGTAAGGTATGTGAGAGAAAAGGGAAAAAAAACCTCCATTCAGTGAAAAACCTTCTTTTGCACAGCAAAGCAAGAAGAGACAGCCTACAAGATGAAGGAGAGATAGAGAGAAAATTGCCAAACAGTTATCTAGAATCTGTAAAGAACGCAAGAAAATTAATACCAAAAGAACAAATAATCCAATCAACAAATGGACAAATGGACTGAAGAGGAAACAGCCTACACTAAACAAAAGGAAAGAAATGTAAACATCACCTGATGTGGAAAAAATAATTTGTATTGTCAAAGCTCACAGAATTCACAAACTTTATAGACCATGATCATGACAACTTGCCTTGTGAAGGTTAAAATGTGTTTGTGACGTTAACTAAGTATCACTCTTCCACAACACTGTGAAATATGTGAAATCTATGTAATCACCTAATCTCAATTTAAAAGAAGAAAGAAAGAAAGAAAAGTGAGAGAAGGGATGGGTTAGGAGCGATGGGTGACAATGTTGTAGGACACCTTGTACTATATACTGTTTTGTAGAATGAGTACTTCTTTGTACAACTACCTAAAGATAATAATAAAAATAAATAAAAGTTGAAAAAAAGCAGTAAAAATGGCCAAGAAATATAGAAAGAAGAAAATATTCACCCTCCTTAGCCATCAGAGAAATGTAAATGAAAACCAGTGGCTCACACCTGTTATCCTAGCTACTCAAGAGACTAAGATCTGAGGATCTCAGCTCAAAAACAGCCCTGGCAGGAAAATCTTTGAGGCTTTTATGTCCTAGCTACCTCCAAAAAGCCAGAAGTGGAGCTGTGGCTCAAGTGGTAGAACAGTAGCCTTGAGCCAAAAATGCTCAAGGACAGCACCCAAGACCCGAGTTCAAGTCCCAAGATTGGCTCCAAAAGAAAACTGCATTGACAAAAATTTAAAAAGAAAAATAGAAAAGAAAACCACATTGAGATTCCACCTCATCCTGGTCAGAATGGCTATCATCAAGAATACAAAAAAAAATAACTACATAAATAATGCATACTTATAATCCTAGCTACTCGAAGGAAGAGGCCAAAATTGAGGCAAAGTTATCAAGAGACTGTCTCAAAAACAAAATACCAATCAAAAGGGCTGCAGTGTGGCTCAAGTGGTAGAACACTAGCCTTGAGCAGAAAAGCTAAGGGATTGAATTCAAAGTCCAGTAATACCTACCCCCTACACACACACACACACACACACACACACACACACACACACAGAGTAGATGCTAAGTAAGTACCCCATAAGCTGAACAGTGCCAAGTGGCCTACAGGGAGCCAAGCTGGCTTCAAACCACAACCCAGGCTCTGAGCTTGGCCTGTAGCTTGTCCTGTAAGGCCAGGCCAGCTGCTTGGACCTTGGAAATTTGTCTGGGATGTGATTAGATATGTTAACTCTCCTTAAAGTCTAGAGATTTATTTCCCCAGCTCCCAATTTCCCTCTGACCATCATAGATGGGTGTGTCCTATAGGGTGAAGCACTTGGGTATCTGGGCTTTGGCCCTCTGAGGAAGCAAAAATGGATCCATTCCAAGCCAGCCACCATTGCTCACTTCTTCACAGTGAACATTTCTATTCTGAGAGAGTTTAATTTGAGGCCGGTCAGAATCACAGTGTGCGGGTTTGCCTGAAACATGCTAAGACGCCAGCAGCTGCTAAATAAAAATCTCCAAATAGCCATGCTCTACTTTTGCATTTTTATGAGTTCTTTGAAAGGAAAGAGAGGGGAGGGAGTGAAAGAAGGAAATTAAGAAATACAGCTTCTGACTGGGGCACCAATAACTCCCAGCTGTCATCCTAGCTATTCAGGAGACTGAGATCTGAGGACCAGGTTTGAAGCCAGCCCAGGCAGCAAAATCTGAGAGATTCTTACCTCCAATTAACCAGTGAAAAGCAGAGCTGGAGGCATGGCTCAGATGGTAGAATGCCACGTAAGCAAACACCAAGGAAGGAAGGAAGGAAGGAAGGAAGGAAGGAAGGAAGGAAGGAAGGAAGGAAGGAAGGGAGGGAGGGAGGGAGGGACGGAGGGAGGGAGGGACCGACCTGCTGCCTAGCTTACCTCCTCCAAAGAAAGTACAATCTTGTCTGTCACATGCACCTATTTTATCCACCTGGCTTAGAGAGACAACTAGTACTCAGAAGGTGGAAAGGGGGAAACACCCCCAATCTTTCACCATTTTATCCTTGCTCCTGGAAAGATGCCCAGCTGTAGAAGGGCTGCCAATGAACAGCCCCCAGTGCCAGCAGGCTCAGTGTGGCAGATCTTGGGGGGGGGCGGGCTGGGCTGGAGACCCACTTGGGCTTACTATTGATGAGGTATGGATGAGGAGAGAGAGAGTACATTCTGGTTTGATTCTGATTTGGGCAATACTGGGATTTGAACTCAACAGCTCACTTGCTCAATCATGCTTGCATACCTGGCACTGTAGCACTTGAGCCATGCCTCTAGATCAGTTTTTTGCTGGTGTATGTGTCTGTCTGTCTGTCTGTCCTGGGACTTAAACTCAGAACCTGTATTCTACCCCTGAGCTTTTTGCTCAAGGCTAGTGCTCTACCACTTTAGCCACAGCTCCACTTCCAGCTCTTTTTTTTTTTCAATTAGTTACACATAAGAATCTCACAGATGGGGCTGGGAAAGTGGCTCAGTGGTAGAGCGCTTGCCTTGCATGCCCTGGGTTCGATTCCTCAGCACCATATAAGCAAAAAAGAGAAAAGCTGGAAGTGGCGCTGTGGCTCAAGTGGTAGAGCGCTAGCCTTGAGCTGAAGAGCTGGGGGACAGCGCCCAGGCCCAGAGTTCAGGCCCCACGACCAGACCAAAAAAAAAAAAAAATTTCCCACACTTTCTTTCCCTGATTGGCTTTGAACCATGATCCTCAGATCTCAGCCCCTTGAATGGCTAGGAAGACAGGCGGAAGCCTGGTGGCACCTACCTTTTTGTTGATTATTTTGAGATGAGCTCTTTCTCTCAGACTTTTTGGCCTTGGCTGGCTTTGAACCTGGGTCTTATAGATCTCTTAAGTAGCTGGGATTACAGGCATGAGCCCCCAACAGCTGGCAAGCACAGGATTTTTGTCTTTGCTTGAAACCCACAAGCTCTGCCACAGAGGTCTGTCTCCCTTTCTGAAAAGACATTAGATTCCATTTTCCTGCTGGCAGACTGCAAAAGCCCCTCGTCTCCTCCATATACAATTCAAAAAAGGCCTGCAAATTGCCACTGCTGTCACGCTAACCACTGGAAAGTTCTGCTTGACCTTTTCTTAACATTTTTCTAAACCAATATGTGTTTGGTGGGTTGTTTGTTTGGGGGTTGGTGGTGTTTATTTTTTTTATTTTTTTTTTTACTACAAGCACCCTGAGGAATTATGAAAAATACTCTTTTCTGTAGTTTATCCCATACCCACTTAATAGGCTCACAAATATAATACCATTATAAAAAAGAAAAATTGCCAACTCGGCTAAAAAAATTGTCATAACACTAAATTATTATATAAATATAAAGGAGTGAGTCTGTGAAATACTTACTCAATGAACATCCCAAGGTGATAGTTTTTCTGTGTTGTTTTTATTCCTCCGAGATCCATAACGCATTTGGATTCTCCACATGTCACCGCATGAATCAGACACTTAATACATGTGCTTTTTTAGAAGCAGGAATGTCTTCCCAACAGTATGTTATTTTAAAAAAAGAAAGAAAGAAAGAAAGAAAAACATCGTGGAGATCCAGCTGCTTTCTCTGATAGGCGTTAATTTAATGTTCTTGCTTCTTATACTGCATCTTAAGGAAAAATACACACTGTCCTATGTACTTATTTACAATATATGTAAATATGTTTTCCCCAAGCTTGGGACGCTATAACAAAGGTCAACAACATTTGAAATATTTGAAAGCATATTCCCAATATGGTTTAATGCATGATGCTAATGTTCAATCTAGGCCCATAGATCTTCATATGTTTCCAGAGAGTTCTGTGCATTGTTTCTCTCTCTCTCTCTCTCTCTCTCTCTCTCTCTCTCTCTCAGTCTCTCTCTCTCTCTCTCTCTCTCTCTCTCTCTCAGTCTCTCTCTCTCTCTCTCTCTCTGCATAACTAACTTCTCATGGAAGACTATGAAAAAGAATGTTTTCTTCTGAAGACAAACCAAACCAGGGACTCTCTCCATCGTAGAGGAGGAAAAAATAAATAAAATTATGAAAGCAGTTAATTATATAGTCTTTAATATCACGTTAGTGTGGAGATGGCTGGATACCACCATAGAAAGAAAAAAAAAGGAGTTTGGTGACATAGAAAGCAGTAAGTTATTGTATGTGAAAAGGGAAACAGGCATCCATGCCATCTCTTCTCCCATTGGTGGATTTGCAAATCAGATAATTATGTGTCCACATCAGGTCACGTGTGTGGGCATGTGCACACACATGCTTGTAATGTGATTGACATTTAACAAAAAACCAAGCTTTTAAGCCATAAGGAAGTTCACCCTTCCAAATACTGAATCTTTATTTTTTATCACTATTTTTCTGAGATTTTCTTTATTATTTTTTTCCTTTTTATGCCAGCACTGGGACTTGAATTCAAGGTCTAGGCTCTGTTCCTGAGCTTGTATGCTCTTACCCCCACTTGAACAATAGCTACACTTCCAGCTTTTTGCTGGTTAATTGGAAATAAGAGATTCACGGGCTTTCCTGCACAGGTTGGTTTTGAAGCATGATGCTCAGATCTCAGCCTCCTGAATAGCTAGAATTACAGACATGAGATACCAGCACTTGGCATTGGATTTTCTTTTTATTATCACTACAATCAGATCATTTTACTAAGGAAAACCATTTTGGCAAGATTAGGGGACATTGTCAAAAACCAGACCTGAAGGTTTCAAGCCACTCTTGGGAAACAATATTAAAAAAGAAAGAAGGAAGGAAGGAAGGAAGGAAGGAAGGAAAGAAAGAAGGAAGGAAGGAAAGAAAGAAAGAAAAAATATTTGCATCAAATGTATATGGATAGGCCAGGCTGGTGCCCCACTCCTGTAATCCTAGCTACTCAGGAGGCTGAGATCTGAGGATTGCAATTTGAAACCAGCCTGGAGGAAAGAAAGTCCCTAAGACTCTCATCTCCACTGAACTACAAAAAAAAAAAAAAAAAGCCAAAAGAAGAGCTGTGGCTCAAGTGATAGATCGCTAGCTTTGAGCAAAAAGAAGCTCAGGGACAGCACCTAGGCCTTGAGTTTAAGCCCTAGGATGAGCAACAACAACAACAACAACAAAGAAATAGGCCAAGTCCTTGTCCATTGTGTGGTCCAGACTGGACTGGCTGGCTTATCATCTCTGTGCTCTTGTGACCCTGTGTCACTGTCAAAAACTCTGAGCCAGGATAAGCATTGTCACTCCAGAGTTTTATCCTAGACTTCAGGATTTTCAGAACTCCAAGGCAAGCCGTTCCAATAAGCATTTCTTTATTTTTTATTTTTAACCTCCCGCTTCCCCCTCTTTCTGGGACTAAGAGGTAGAAACAGGGATGTAGAAGTGGTATCTTTATAAAAGTAGAAAGCTTTCCTGCATACCCAAGCCACCAAATTCATCCAGCCTGATGAGGCCTTTTGACTGTGTCTGCCCAGTGAAGAAACCCATTTTCTCCAACTGATCCTTGGCTAAAGGAATAGTTTTCCTTCTTACATAGGGTTCTTTCTACCTAGAGAGTCAGCACAAAACACAGGATACAAAGTCTCCCCTAGGAGAAATCCAGCTCTCCCTTTCTCTAGAAAATAGCAGACATACATCCCCATAAGCTTTTCTTGATTTCTCTACCATGGTGTTCCCCAAGAATGACCCCTCACCTGTGCAAGGTGCAGGGTGGGGAGAGATGGGGGAAAAGGAACACTACACAACAAACAGTCTCTTTCTCCTCCTGAACTTCCAACTGCTTCGTGGAACATTCCGGAACATTCCAGAAGGGTGGTATGGTTTTTGTGCGTATGTGTGTTTATTGTTTTTTGAGGGTTGTTTTTTTTTTCACAAAAGGTTTAGCTTTGAGCATCTTTGTACTTTCCTTCTCTCCCCTCCCTCCCCCAACCCTCTGGAAACTCAACTGTATATAAGAAGAGAGCAAATGTTAAATCATTTAAAGAGAGCTATTTTTCATAGTTCCCAGTACATAAATGTGTTTCAGAGCGTGTTATTGTAAAATAGTGTTTCTACTTACGTTGTTATACATCTGTTGTTGTGTTTACTCATCTCTAGTTCTGACTTTTAGAAATAGCAATAAATCTATTTTTTAATCCCCTCTCCTGATGACTGATTATTCATTGCTAAAAGGGATGGGAGGAAAATCCATGTTAAGAAGTGATGCGCTTCTCCTGAACAAACTCCACACTTTTACAAGATAAACAGAGTCCGGGGAGATTTCTTTCCTGTCCTGGGTAGTTTATGCAAACTAAATAAGGAGTTGGTGGCAGCTCAGATAAATATAAATTCCCCTCCTGTGAAAACTCCGACCACTTGTTAGAGTCAATTTCAGCCAGGAGAAGCCATTGGTGACATCTTCCCAAACAATGCAATTCACTTTTATATATAGCATCCCTAATACAAAGATCACAACGTCGGTATTTATGGAGCTTAAGAGAAGCAAAAGAGTCATTAAAGAAAGTGCTTAGAGAAGTGTATCAGAAGGTTAGGTTTCTGCTGCTATAACAAATACTCCCCCTGAATCTTAGGAGTTTAACAGAGCAAATGGAGGATGTCTTGTTCTCATGAGACCTGCTGCAAGTCTTTGGAATTCACAAAGGCAAATTGATCTACAGGTTATGAGGCCCAGTGATTAGACTGTATCTATCTTGTAACTCTTGCCCTCTCCATTCAAGGCCTATTTCTGATTACCCGGATAGAAGATGGTAGGACAAAGCCATGGTTAACAAAGCCAGAGTAGGAAATCAGTTCATCTGGATTAAGAAAAACTGTGTTAGATATGCCATGGAATTGTACTCATCCATTAGAAAGAATGATATTGACACCATTTGCAAAGAAATAGCAGGATCTGGGGGGGAAGGATTTTATGTTAAGTGAAATAAGTCAGGCCCAGACGTCTCTGTCTGGTTACATGTTTTCTCTCATATGTGGAAGCTAGAATTAGTTTGTGAATATGTTGGATGATTGCAAGTGTATACAAATGTATTAATTGAAATACAGGAGAAATTCAGGAGAGATTTCAATAAGTGTAATTCCTTAGAAAATCATAGTTCAGTAAACACTAGGAAACAGGTACTTAAAAGGAGTAGAGTAGGTCAAAGGGAGGAGGTTAGATGAACAAAGAGAGGAAGGGGAGAAAATGCAGCTAAAAATTCAATGTATATTCTACAAAATTAAGAAAAGTGAGGGAAGATGTGGGTTGGGAGGGATGGGTGAGAATGTTAAAGGGGGTGACATTGTTTAAGATGCACTGTATTCTTAAATTTTGTTGAATGGCAACTCCTTTGTACAATTACTTAAAGATAATAAAAGTATTTTTAAAGTCATAGTGAGCCCAACACCAGTGGTTCATGTCTGTAATCCTAGCTACTAAGGAGGCTGCGATCTGAGGATCATAGTTCGAAGCCAGACCAGGCAGAAAAGTCCATGAGAATCTTATCTCCAATAAAAGAACAAAAAGCCAGAAGTGAAGCTGTGGCTCAAGTGGTAAAGTGCTAACTTTGCTGGGGGGAAAAAACTCAGGGACAGTGCCCAGGCCCTGAGTTCAAGCCCCAGGACTGGCACCAAAAGAAATTATTTTGGGGTAGGGAGGGGTCAGTGGTAGGGGCTTAAACTCTGGGTCTGGGTGCTGTCCTTGAGCTCTTCAGCTCAAGGCAAGCATTCTACCACTTGAGCTATAGCACCACTTCTGGTTTTCTGGTAGTTAATTGGAGATAAGAGTCTCATGGACGTTCCTGCCCCGTCTGGCTTTGAACTGCAATCTCCAGATCTCAGCCTCCTGAATAGCTAGGATTACAGGTGTGAGCCACCAGCACCCGGCTCAAGAAAAGAAATTTTACAGTGAATTTTAACAGATCTCTGAAAGGACCACAAGTTCAGCCTGTTTTGTCAATGACATAATGCTGATTTTCTATATTTTTTCAGTTTGGGTTTTCAACCCATTATCATCTCTGGGTCACACGAAAAACAATCAATTGCAAAGACATCTACATTGAGGCTGGAATAAAGGAGAAGAATGAGGGGAGAGAGGTGTGACTCAGTCGGTAGAGTGCTAGCTAATGAGCAAAGGCATCAGGGACCAAGTTTGAGTCCTAGTGTTGGACCAAAAACAAACAAAAAGAAAAAGAGGGAGAAGAATGATATCAGACTTGTCTGATATCACTTGGAGATGACATGATGTGGCAGAGTGGAAGGATCTTGGCTTTGAACTTGAACTCTAATCTCAGTTTTTCCATTGCATTACTAGCCTCAAGCAGAGAGCATCTTTTCTTCAAGGTTCTCCTAACTACAGAGGATAATTCCATAAGATGACAAGGAAGGATTGTAACTTAGTAAGAACTTGGAACACCCAAGACATAGCTAGGCCTGCGTAGGTACTGAGGGAAAAGATGTGTATACAAATAGCCTCTGCTTTACAAATTACTGTTAATTAAATGGAGCCACCTCAACCAGATGCTGGTGGCTCACATCTGTAATCTTAGCTGCTCAGAAAATTGAGCACAGGGCAGGAAAAGACTGTGGAACATTGTATTTGATTCCCGGGCCCTGCATCTTGTATCTATCTTTTTTCTAATTTGGAGAGGGGGAGGGAAATCACAAAATGCTGAAACAAGGATGCAGAGTGACCCATTTGTAACAGTGAGATATACAAGACGAGATGCTATGTTGAAAATGAACTATACAACTTGGGTGGGGGGGGGGAGGGAGGAGTTGGAAAGGTGGGGAGGGAAGGGATAGTAGGGGAAAAACAAAGGAGGGAGTAACAATGCTCAATAGGAAATGTACTCATTACCTTACTCACGTCACTGTAATCCCTCTGTACAGTATCTTTACAATAAAAAATATATTTTAAAAGACTGTGAAACATCCCCAGCAAAAAGCTGGAAGCGGAGGCATGGTTCAAATAGTAGATCTCCATCCTTAAATGAGAAAACTAAGGGACAACCACCAAAAACAATGGAGCTGTCTCTAGAAATGAGCCCTTAGATATACTTTGTGGGTCCAGAAACAGCCCCACAACAAACCATCCAATTGTGCGTTTTCCTGCCCCACACCTCCAGTTTCACATCTGATCTTGGCTGTGGCTACTCCCTCCCAAACTTAATGGCAAGCAGAACTGGAATTATCACTGCAATCATTTCTTCATCTTTAAGTGTGTCGACCCATGTTCAGCCCGGCTTCAGCTCTTTGCAACCAAATTCCAGAATATAAAGATAAACTAATTAAAAAATTCTCATTCATCACTGAAAATCTGGCAAGCACGACCCAGATCTTGTGAGCAGTTTTAATATTATATTTTTGTCCTCTCCTGAACTAGTTTAGCCTACTAATTGTCTATATAATTACCTGAACACTCTTGGTTTTTTCCCTTGGTCAGATGAGGTCTGAGGTGCTTATGTAACCAGCATTTTAAAAAAATAAAAATAAAAGATGCATTTAGTTAGCTCAGATTATAGAAGTAACAAAGCCTATAGAATCCGGAGGTTATTGTATTCTCCCAAAAGTACTTAAATAATAGCCTAAAATCTGAAGAATTACTTTAATACTTCAATAAAAATAACCCAATTCAAAACATTTTCAGGGAAACAGAGTTCTTTGCTTTAGGCTACCAAGTAATTGCTAACAGGAAGTATATAACCTGTCACTTCTGATTAGAGGGTTGTGCCTCTGTGCTTTGAATGAGGGGCATGTCTGGTAATAGGAAGTGCAGATATTAAAGTTAATAAAATAATGTGGAATACGAGATATATGGAAGTTGACCAAGGAGAGCACCGAACGTAACATACATTACTCTGTTCTGTCGGCTCCTGTGGTCTGGCATCGAATGACAAGCTTAATTTCTGTTTCCAGTGAGGGTAAACAGCTAAAAATAATAATAATAAAATACAATTTTCCAGATTAGACAAATATTTTATCCGACTTTCTAACAAATTGAGCCGGAAGAATGGCTGACATGGCTGCCACCGAAGCCCGGAGACTCAGAGAGAGAATTCACTGGAATTACAAACTTCTCGGCCTAAAAAAAACCCCATGAAATCTCCTCGTCTTTGAGGTCATTATAAATAATGAGTTGCAAACACAGCTATGTGGAAGCTTCACAATGGAGAATAAAGCCTGTTGTAGAGGCTCTAGGCACCCTGGCTGGCACAATTAGGGACCCCTACCCCCCCCAAAAAAAACAGCACCAAAGCCCCTATTCACCCATTACTGCAAGCCCTCGTGTAAAATCTCAACAGAGACCATAAATGGTTTGTTCTTCGATACATTAACCTTCAACTTGGATTTGCACTATTAAATAACCAGCTCTGAGAACCTCCTAGAAAAAAAAAACATATATATATATGTATATATATATATATATCCCATCACCTACAGAAAATCATGTAGTACCCATGACCCTTCTTAAGGGATTTCAAAGCAATTCAATGAGCTAATCTCAGTAAACCTAGAATTAAAGTTCTTGTTTCCATATTTCACTTTCAAAATATTTAGAACTTTGACAGATATGACATTATGTTTTCATTAAAACAGCTGATTTCAAAATGCCGTACCGTGCAGAAACACCATAAACAGTTTATGATGAACTACCACGCTCTTAATTAAAACAATAAATCCAGTACACAATATTCCAGCCGCCTCGGGTCTGACCTTTGCCTCTTGATATCCACCATCACCAAAACCCGCAGCTGCATTTCCCCAACGCCAGACGTGGAAGGTTTTAAAACATGATCTGAAAGACACTAAAGATAAAATAAGAGAAAACGTACCATTAGTCTTCGCAGTGATGATTAATTCAGTTCATATTTTACAATCTGGTTAGAGAGTAAAATCTGCAGACTTTACATCAAGGATTTGCCGTTCACTCTCTACCTAATGTATAAAAATGCTGGAGATTTTACAAAATGGCTATGAGCTAATTTACCACAGCCTCGTGAAGGACACGGATTGAAATCATAAAAAACACACAGTGGCTTGCTATCCATCTGAAGCAATGCATAGAACTCAAGTGCTGCATGGTCAGCTCTGGATGATAAAATATATGTATATGAAGCCGGGTGCCAGTGGCTCACACCTGTCATCCCAGCTACTCAGGAGGCTGAGAGCTGAGGATCACGGTTCAGAGCCAATCTGGGCAGTAAAGTCCATGAGACTCTTATCTCCAATCAACCCCCAGAAAACTGAAAGTGGAGCTATGGCGCAAAGTGGTAGAGTGCTAACCCTGAGTGAAAAAGTCCCACAATTAACCCAAAAAAAGCATAGATAGATACATAGACAGATAGATATGTCGATGGAAATTCAGTCATCAAACCACTGCTGATAGACTTCAGATTCAAATATTCCCAGAATAATTTCTCATTTTGTGCCAGTACTGGGACTTAACCTCAGGCTTCACACTCTCATTGGCTTTTTTCACTCAAGGTTGGTACTCTGCCACTTGAGCCGCAATTCCACTTCTGGCTTATTTTTTGCTAGTCCTGGGGCTTGAACTCAGAGCCTGGGGCACCATTCATGAGCCTCTTCGTGCTCAAAGCTTGTGATCTACCACTTGAGCCACAGCTCAATTGTTGATTTTTCTGAGTAATTTTATTGGAAGTAAGAATCACATAGACTATCCTGCCTGGGCTGGCTTCAAACTGTGATCCTCAGATCTCAGCCTCCTGAGTAGCTATAATTACAGGCATGAGCCACCAGCGCCTGGCCTCTTTTAGTTTTGGGTTGGTCAGTTGGAAATAAGTATCTCATGGACTTTTCTGTCTGGGCAGGTTTTAAGTTTTGATTCTCAGATCTCAGCCTCCTGAGTAGCTAAGAGTTACTGGCATGAGCCATCTATGCCTGGCTGAGAGTATTAATCACCGAGCAGTAATGAAAGGCAATTTGTTGTCCTGGCCTGGGGTCAAAAAGCTCAACTTGGGTCCTGACCACCCCAGGACAAAAGCTACTCTGGACTGAGCCAAGAATGTCCCGCTCACAAATAGGCCCAGGGAGCCCAAGCTGTCTGTACCTCTCACTGGATGAACAGACAGATGGCATGTAGGTTCCAGGAGGAAATGAATGGCTGCCAGCTGTGGTTTCAACAGAAACTTCTGGTAGGAAAAAGAGGAAGGTATGAAGACTAAATCAAGAGGATCGTGTTCCCTAAAAACACATTTTGGCGGGGCACTGGTAGCTCACACCTGTAATCCTAACTACTCCAGAGGCTGAGATCTGAGGATCGTGATTTGAAGCCAGCCCTGACAGGAAAGTCTGTAACTCTTATCTCCAATTAACCAGCAAAAAGCTGGAAGTGGTGCTGTAGCTCAAGTGGTAGAGTGCTAGCCTTGAGCACAGAAGCTTAGGGACAGTGCCCAAGCCCTGATTTTCAAGCCTCAGGATGGACACCAAAAGAAAACACCCCATACATTGGCTTTTCTACATTTTCTCTCACTCATGGAAGCTTCTGTACATGCAGAAGCTACCTGTACAGGAACATTGGAATCTGCTCACTCTGCTCTCTTCCCATTTTCTCCTCTTCTACAATTCCCTTGGTTTCATTCCATCCCTGTGCCTTGCAGGCTGGATGGATGGGGCCAATCTTTTAGCACCTACACCCACTTCTGTAGACACCTCAGACGGTATTGATGAGGGCTTTTTTTCCCCCCTTGCTAATCTTGACAGCTCTCAAGAGTGTAACTTCATGCATTGGTATGCCAATAAATTGTCTTCTCTTTGTTGGTGCTTCAGCAATGAATAAAGAAGGTGTGTTCATCAGTTTTCAGCCCTGATAAAAATACCTGGAGTGACTTTTCTTTTTAATTTTTCTTTTAAAGAAAGGAAGTATTAGCCATCAGTGGCCCGTGCTGTAAATCCTAGCTACTCAGAAGGCTGAGATCTGAGGACTGTGGTTCGAAGCCAGCCTGGGCAGGAAAGTCTGTGAGACTCTTATCTCCGATAAACTACTCAGCAAAATCCAGAAGTGGTGTTGTGACTTAAGTGGTAGAATGCTAGCCTAGAGCTCAAAGAGCTCAAGCCCCAGGACTGCGTGCACATGTGCATGCACACGCACATGCACACACACACACAGGCAAGATTTGTTTTGGTTTGGTCCCTTTTGCTTTGAGATAAAGCAGTTCATAGCAGTGGGAGAGGGATGGTATAAGAGCTATTCACCTCATGGTGGCCAGGAAAAGAGATGGGGGGAAGGGACTGAAGAAAAAGCTGGGAATGGGATAAACCCTTCAAAGTCATGCTTCCTTCCAGCAGACTCCAGTTTCTAGTTCCTACTGTTTTCCACTAATGAAGTCAGAATGTGAATCCATTAGTAGATGGATCCTCCACAGCTGATAATTGAATATACTTCCCATCCAAATCCTGATAACAGGTGCAGGAGGAGGAGAAGGAGGAGCAGGAGGAGAAGGAGGAAAATCCTGACACAGAGGATGGGTCCAAAAGAAGGGAAATGACAACTGTCAGAAGGCACAGCAGAGTCAGGTTAGCCTCCCATCACACCCCCAAAATAGTAATCCCATCAATCTGTAAAGGAACCTGGGCTGTGTTTTTCAGTCCCAAACTCGTGTTCTATACCATGGCTCACCAGAGCACCACCATCCTAGTGCATCTGATGAATGCTGTGCTATTGGTTGCCTGATTTTGTTTATGTGACTTGGTTTTATAGTTGAATAAAAGTTATTAAAAAAATAAAAATGAGGGCTGGGAAGGTGGCTCAGTGGTAGAGCGCTTGCCTTGCATGCTCAAGGCCCTGGGTTCGATTCCTCAGCACCACACAAGCAAAAAGAAAAAAGCCGGAAGTGGCGCTGTGGCTCAAGTGGTAGAGCGCCAGCCTTGAGCTGAAGAGCTGAGGGACAGTGCCCAGGCCCAGAGTTCAGGCCCTACGACCGGACAAAAAAAATAAAATAAAATAAAAATGAAAGGAGCTTAAATCTACTATTGTAAGATCCAAAGTCAGGTTAGTGACACTCTTCTCTACCGAGTGATCAGGTGGATTATCAATTATTGCAGAAAAAAATTTTTGCAGAAAAATTATTGCAGAACCACGCACATGGGGAGAACTCAATAAACATTAGTGCACGCAATGGTCCCCAGGTTTGAATTCAGGGCCTGTGTCCTGATGTCCTTAAATGTTTGTGCTCAAGGCTAGCACTCTACCACATGAATCACACCTCCACTTCTGGCTTTTTGGTGGGTTTATTGGAGAAAAGAGTCTCACAGCCTTTCCTGCCTGAAGTGGCTTTGAACTATGATCCTGAGTTCTCAACTTCCCCAGTAGCTAGGATTACAGACCCACAGTAGCTAGGATTATAGGTATGAGTCACCAGTGCCCAAACAAGATAACCAAATTTTGATATCATTTTCTAACACACACACACACACACCCCTGCCAGTCCTAAGGCTGAAACTCAGGGCCTAGGTGCTATCTCTGAGCTCTTTTGCTCAAAGATAGCACTCTACCACTTGAGCTATACCTCTATTTCTGTGGGGGAGTTTTTTGGAGGGATGATTAATCAGAGATAAGAGTCTCACAGGCTTTCCTACCTGGGCTGGCTTTGAACTGCGATCTTCAGACCTCAACCTCTTTTTTTTTCTGTTTTTATGTGGTGCTGAGGAATCGAACCCAGGGCCTCATACATGCAAGGCAAGTGCTCTACCACTGAGCCACCTTCCCAGCCCCGAGACCTCGACCTCTTGAGTAGTTAGGATTACAGGTGTGAGCCACAGTGCCCAATTGTTAGTTCATTACCTCTGTGACTAAACACTTCAGAAAACCAACTTCAGGGAGGAAAGTTTTATTTTTGCTCATGGTTTCAGAGATTTTGGTCCACAGTTCTGGCCCAATGGACTTCTTCACCTACGGCAAGGCCAAGTATCATGGCGGCAGTAGTGAAGAAGTAACCATCAACTGGGCAAAGCCTTTAAGGACATGTCCTCCAGCTGGACACCATCATTTAAGCATCCAGCACCTTCCAACATTGCCCCACAAGCTTTTGGCACAGGAGCCTGTAGAAGACACTTCATATCAAAACTGTACCATGGGTCAATGCCTTCAGAGCAGAGTTTGCCTCTGACAAGAGCTCAATATCTTCCACCATGGAACTTGGGAAGGGTGAAGGAATGGAGATAAAGTAGAAAAGGGAAAAGGAAAGGAAACTGGCAGATACTAAAAGGAGCATCTAAGTAAGCTTCCTTCATCTCCTTCTCCCATCCTTTCTGCCAGGAGAATCTTGGGTTTCAGCATGAAGGGAAATGCAGGTTGAGAGTCTCCTTCTTGTGCTTTGGATATCTTCTCAATCTTCTGTCTCGTTCATGCCTCTATTCTGGGCTCAATATATTCCCCTTCCACAGTTCTTACGTTGAAACCCTGGCCTATAGCATGTCACCACATGTCTGTGTTTGGAGACAAGAGCATTCTGTGTAACATGTCAGTCAAAATGAGATGTTTGAGCCTTCATCCAATATGGCTGTTCCCCTAAAAAGAGAAACTAAGTCATGGACAGACAGAAAGAACAGCATGGAAGATTCAGGAAGAAGATAGCCATTCACGGACCAATGAGAAGACCTGGGAAAAACCATCCTTGGAGATCCTTTGATCTCTAGAATCCAGAATAGAGAGGAGACATGTTTCAGTTGTATAAGCATGCTGCTTGTGGCACTTAGTTATAAGAGCCCTGAAAGACTTGGAATCCTAAAAAATAAAATACAATAAATCAAGAGCTGGTTTATGTTCAACTGGGCCATCCCTTCTACCAGGCAAGTCTTTGGGGATGAAGAATGAACAAGAGAGTTTCAGCCACTATTGTCTATCTCCAGTTCACCCTACCAAGCCAGCAGACAGACCCTCTGTCCTCCTGGCCTGTCTCTCAGTAAGACATCTCTAGTACCATCTCTAAACATCATCTCCAGATTAGTATTTCAAGGCATCTTGTAACTGTGGTCGTCACTGCTGGACTGGCTACCGTGTCATGAAGGGCTCTTGACCCCCAGAGCTGCTCCTCATCCTCAACATTACCATACTCCCCAGAGATGCCTACCTGGTCACCTCCGCTCCAAGCTCCACACCCAGCCCTCTTCAAGAGAGAAGGGGCTTCTAAGGCCTAGCATGGTCTTTTCAGTGGACCAATGGACCGTTTCATTTCTCAAAATAGCCTTTTAAGAACACTCCCAAGCAGGGGCCATAAAAGAAGCTTTAGAAGCAAGAACTTTCAGAGGGGTTTTGTTGTTGCTGCTGTTGTTGTTTTTCCATCTCCAGGAGTGTCTGTTGAGTTTTATACCCTCTTTGGGGGCTCCATCAGCTGCAGACAGAAAGGAAATGGCCTTCCATGAAACGCAGGAAGGAAAGGAAGTGATGGGCAGAAATGAGTTGAATTCTTGGCTCTCTGGTGTTAAGGTAATTCTTAGGAAGAAAGAGAAGGAAAGAAAGACAAAAAGAAAGAAGGAAGGAAAAAAGAATGAAAGAGAGAGGAAGGAAGGAAGGAAGGAAGGAAGGAAGGAAGGAAGGAAGGAAGGAAAAGAAAAAGAGAGAGATAGGGAGGGAGGGAAGGAAAGAGGGAGGGAAGGGAGGAAGGGAAAGAAGAAAGAAAGAAAGAAAGAAAGAAAGAAAGAAAGAAAGAAAGAAAGAAAGAAAGAAAGAAAGAAAGAAAGAAAGAAAGAAAGGAAGAAAGAAAGGAAGGAAGGAAGGAAGGAAGGAAGGCTCTACTCCCAGCAGACAGTAGGCAGTATGGACTGCAGGGTGGTGCCCTCTGGTGGTTGATGGCACTCTGTGTCCTAGCCAAAGGTCCAGCCACAGTCAGAAAGCCAACAGCCAAGGCTTCCAGAAGTTTCCAAGGAGTAAGATCTGCTCAGAGCATGCACAGGTGTCCTGTGCATGTGTGGGCATACAAAGCACATGCATGTATACATATACACACATACACACACACACAGGGACCCAAAGAGTGGAAGAGCCTCCTTCCTTTCTTTAGCTCATCTTTCCGCAGTCTCAATTCTGGTGGCCCCTTCCACAGGTGGTCTCACTCTCTCCCTCCTGTCACCACTTCATCTGGGTCAGATGCTGAGTTGTGTTGCTGGGCGCCAGAGGCTAGGAGGCTGAGATCTGAGGATCATAGTTCCAAAGCAGCAGAACAGGAAAGTCTTGTTGCCCATCCAGCCACTAAAAAGCAGGAAGTGATGCTGTGGTTCATGTGGTGAGGCACCAAGCCTTAAGCAAAAAAGTTCAAGAACAGAGCCCATATCCTCAGTGACAGAGCACCCATGTTCCACCCCCTACTGCATCTATACACTAAAGTCAAACTGTGACCTTCAAGGCCCCAAGGGCAGAAGCAAGGTAAGGTTTAAACAGACAAAGCCTGTGACTCAAACCTGTAATAGGAGGTTGATATGTGGAGGATTGCAGTTCAGAGCCAGCCTGCGCCAAAAAAATCTGTGAGACTCTATCTCTAAACTAACTAGCAAAAAGACATGGGTTCAGTGGTAGAGCACCAGCCATGAATGAAAAAGCAAAACGAACAAGTGAATGAGGCCCTGAGTTCAAACCCCAATACTATCAAAAGAAGCAGAGCCAAGACAGGGATTGGAGCCCTCTGAGTCTGTCTACTACCCAGCCAGGACTGGAAGAGCAGTTATTTATAGACGCATGGTGTCCAAATTCTGTGTCACCAGCTTACAGGATATGTCTCACATTTTCTCATATGCACCATGGAAGACAGTCAGGGATCACACATCCAGGGCCCATTGAAAAAAAAAATAGACTGAGCCAAGTACCAGTGGCTCATGCCTGTAATCCTAGCTACTCAGGAGGCTGAGATTTGAGGATCAAGGTTCAAAGTCAGCCCAGGCAGGAAAGTCCATGAGGCTCTTATCTCCAATTAAGCACTAAAAAAGCTGGAAGCAGAGTTGTGGCTCAAGCAGTAGAGTGCTAGTGTTGAGCAAAGAAGAGAAAGGGGGAGGGAGGGAGGAAGGGAAGGGAAAGAAGGAGGGAGAAAATGAAGGAAGAAGCTAGCACAGGGACAGCACCCAGGCCCTAAATTCAAGTGACAATACTTTGCCAGAAAGCTTCTAAATACAAACAGGCAGTGCCTATCATCCTTGGGTCAATCCTGTCTTATTAACTACGCAACCCTTCCAATAGGAACAACAGCCTCATGGCTCAGGAATGGCCCAAATTCTCCCCAAAGCCAAATAATCTATCTTTCCCACCAGCCTGTGAAAGGGAGGAGCCCCAGCATTGACCTCAGACCACCTATATGTCCTTCACCTACAAAACACCAAGAGGTATCCAAGCCGGGCACCACTGGCTTACACCCATAATCCTAGCTACTCAAGAGGCTGAGATCTGAGGATCATGGTTTAAAGCCAACCCAGGCAGGAAAGTCCATGAGACTCTTCTCTCCAATGAACCCCCAGAAACACAATAATGGCACTGTGTCTCAAAGTGGTAGAGAACTGGCCTTGAGCAAAAGAGCTCAGGGCCAGCTTCCTGGCCCTGAATTCAAGCCCCATGACCTACAAAAAATAAAAGGTGGGGGCGGGGAGAATCCAAGGCCTAGCTGTCCCCTCCCCCACCATGTACTTTCAGGCCTTACCCAACTTTCCCACTCCAAAGCCCTTCCTCTTAGACCAGCCCAGAGGCCAAGTCAGCCATAGTAGAGCTCCGGGGCCAGCTCCATGGGGGATGAGAAAGGATGCTGATGTCACCAAGTCCATTTCCATCTCAGGACCCCATTGGCTCTGCCCTTGAAGACCGGTCCTATCATAGGACATCACCCCCACCCCCATCAATGCGCCCCCCCCTCAAGCCTGAGTTCACAAGCCTCCAGCACTCCCCTGTCAACCCAGGTTGTAACTTGAAAAGTTAGGGAAATCAGGAAAGGGAACATTGCTAATTCTCATGGTGGTGGCATTAACTCCTTTGCTTGCACATATGGGGGTGCTTGGAGCCCAGTGGGTCTTCTATATATATAACTTATTATACAGTAAGGAGTAACTTGGGAGAATTAATGTTGCTAGGGAACATTCTGATCAAGGCTGGCTCCCAGAGTGAAAAGAGGGAGGGAAAAAGTTGTGTGTGTGTGAGTGTGTGTGTGTGTGTGTGTGTGTGTGTGTGTGTGTGTGTTCTTCTTCTTCATGTGCTTCTCTTGTTTTGAATTTTGAAGAGGAAGAAACAGGGCAATCCGGATTCAAAGGAGACAAGAAGGGAGGGGTGCTTTCCCCCTGGTGGTTTGGGGAAGATAAGAATTCCTACAGTCAGAAGACAGAAGCGTAGAGGGCTGAACTTCACACCTGAGCAGCTTAGAGATCATGAGGACAAAACCTGTCTTGAGTTGAAGTCAGGGCCTCGTGCCCACTCGGTAAGGGTCAGGCATCCAGGAAGGCAGATATAAAGACGTGGCCTAAGGCTTCTATGCAAGTACATGCCTGACATCCTAGCTACTCAGGAGGCTGAGATCTGATCTGGAGATCGTGGTTCAAAGCCTGCCTAGAACAGACAAGTCTGTAAGACTCTTAACTCCAATGAACCAGCAAAAAGCCAACAGTGGAGATGTGGCTGCTGGGGTAGAGCACCAGCCTTGAGCAGAAAAAAAAAAAAGCTAAGGAAGAGCCTCCAGGTTCTGAATTCAAAACTTAGTGCCAGCACAAAAATTAAAATTAAAAAAAAAAAACACAAAACACCACAGGATCACTCTACCCTGTGATGCATGTATTTTTTTTTCCTTTGTTCCTTTCCTTCACTTTAACTCAAGTATGGTGTCTTTAAATTCTGTCTGTGGAGTGCTTGTGAAATTAAGCAGCTTGTGCACAGACAGCTGGCTTTAAAAATGGCCCATTCCCCCAGCCCCCACAAAAAGAGCCAGCCAGCTCGAGGGGTGCCCAGCCTGGGAGAAGCTCACTCATGAGCCAAGGACACACAGAGGGACAAAATGGGACAGGGGTGCTGCCCAGGTATGCAAGAACCCCTCAGGGCTGACAGGGAACAAACTTCACCCTGCTCTGTGGTGTCCTGAAGTACAACAGGAAGAACTGGCAAAACGTGATCACACCCGAACCCTAAACACACAAGGCTCCACAAACATCCCACATAGGGCCACAGGGCTCTAGTATCTGAGGAAGTGCACGGCTCCTGTGTCTACAGGGATATGAATTCTACAATTAGAAAATTCTGAACACATGGTAGGCTTGGAAAGCTCCATCTCTCTTTTTCTCTCTCTCTTTCCCTCTCTCTAGTCAATACTGGGGCTTGAACTTGAATACTGGGCCTTTTTCTATTCAGGGCTGGCTCTCTACCACTTGAGCCAACACCTACCTCCACATCTGGCATTTTGGTTGGTTCATTGGCGATAAGAATCGTGTGGACTTTTCTGACCAAACTGGCTGTGAACTGCAATCCTCAGATCTCAGCCTCCTGAGTAGCTAAGATGACAGGCCTAAACCACCAGCACTCAGAAAAAAAATTTAAAAAAAAATAAAATTTTAAGTAGGAAATCATAGATCTCAATCTGTAAATAAGGTGTTTAGCTTTTTAGTCATACAATAGCAGAGTTTTGGCTTCTTTAATTTAATGTTTTATTATTACTATATAGGTGATGTACAGAGGGGTTACAGTTATATAAGTCAGGTAAAGAGTACATTTCTTTTTGGACAATGTCACCTCTCACTCTTTCCTTACTTTTTTCCCTGCCATGCCCACCCACAAGTTGCATAGTTCATTTTCCACATTCATGTCTAGTGAGTACCACTGTTTACACAGTGTCCCTCCATTTCTGCTCCCCCACATACCTCACAAAGATAGATAAATGAACATACAATCCAAAAAGAAAAGAAAACAAAAACAACCACAGAGGGGAAAAACCTCGTTTCCATTTCCTGGAGTACATTCCTATATTATTTTATATGATCAGAGGCACCTAGACATTGTGCCTTTGTGCTCAGAGTTGAGGCTTTTAAAGAACTGGACAGCTGAAGAAGTGGTCAAGCAGTCGAGCCCCTGCCTACCAAGGGCAAGGGCCTGAGTTCAAATCCCAGTACCACCAAAAAAAAATCCAGTTCAGTACATTGTTCCAGAGGCCCTTTATTCTGAAGATTTTGCTTCAGTTCCCAGGCCACTATAACTATGGTAGAAGAGATGGCCCAGTTGAATACAAGCCAGCTCTTTGGAGTTTCATTTAAAGGGTTGTTTGTTAGTTGACCCAAGATACTTGTACAAGATAATAGCATTTTTCAAAGTGGCTTGGGATCTATGCAGAGTTCTAGTAATTTCCAAAGCAGTTAAGGAGTTTGTAGAGAAAGGTACCAGCCCTTTGGCCACCAGTCCCCTCCCAGAAAGATGGTAACCATTTCCCAAACCATGGTCACATACATACCGGTTCAGAGTAGAGTGTCTCTCATGAGCTAGCAGGCTTGTAGTCTTGTTTATTCAATATTTTTTCTTTAAGTCTTTTTATTTAAAGAAATTTATTTCAAAGGAATCTTTATCACGACCATAAAGGGAAATCAGTAGCACTTGTCGTAAATAAAATGAAACTATACAACAAATTCCATTTATAAAAAGTGGGGTTATTTAATGCTAGCTGAATACAGTTGCCTGCACATGCTTATGAAGTTGATGCGTGCCCTCCTTTTTGCTTTCTTTTGCTTTTCTTTTTAATATAAAGGCCAGTTAGCAAATAAAGGGAGTCTCATGTAAAAGACATATTTGCACTAAAGAAGGCTATCTTCTGACATAATCAAAAGGTAGACTGAGCCAGGCATCAGTGGCTCACACCTGTAATCCCAGCTACCCAGGAGGCTAACATAGCAAGAGCTCAGTTTGAAAACAGCCCCAGGCAGGAAAGTCTATGAGATTCTTATGTCCAATTGATCAGTAAAAAGCCAGAATTAGAGCTCTGACTCAAGTGGTAGAGCATCAGCTTTCAGCAGAAAACCTAAAAGACAGCACCCAGGCCCTGAGTTCAAGCCCCATTACTGGTACAAAAAAAGATATATTTATACCAAATAATCCTATCTTCTGACATAATCAGAAGGTGGACTGAGCTAGACTCCAGTGGTTCATGCCTGTAAACCCAGCTACTCAGAGACTGAGTTATGAGGATTGAAGTTAGAAGCCATCCTGGGCATGAAAGTCTATGAAACTCTTATAGCCAATAAACAATCAAAAAGCCAGAAGGAAAGCAGTGGTTCAAGTGGTTGAGTGTCACTCTTACAATAGTTTTTTTTTTTTTTTCCTTTGGGTCCGGTCGTGGGGCCTGAATGCTGGGCCTGGGCGCTGTCCCTCAGCTCTTCAGCTCAAGGCTAGCGCTCTACCACTTGAGCCACAGCGCCACTTCCGGCTTTTATCTTTTTGTTTATGTGGTGCTGAGGAATCAAACCCAGGGCCTCAGGCATGCAAGGCAAGCGCTCTACCACTGAGCCACCTTCCCAGCCCTGAGTGTCACTCTTGAACAAAAAAGCTAAGTGGCCAGGAGCTAGTAGCTCATACCTGTAATCCTAGTTACTCAGGAGCTGAGCTCTGAGGATAAGAGTCCAAAGCCTTCCCAGGAAAGTCCATGAGACCTTTTATCCCCACTGTGGTCAATCATGGGGCTCTACCATTTTGAGCCACAGCTCCACTTCCAGTTTTCTGGTGGATTATTGGAGATAAGACTCTCACAGACTTTCCTGCCGAGGCTGGCTTTGAACCATGATCCTCAGATCTCAGCCTCCTGTATAGCTGGGATTACAGACACCATACCTGGCAAACCTTGACAAAGTTCTTCCACCCACACGGAGGAGCCATCTGTGGATGTAGGGAGAACTCCCATCTTTCTCTAGCCTGGTAAAGGTGTCAGATGTACAGTTCTGGGATTCTGGACAGGGAGAAACTAGGTTGAGTGATTCGCAGTCATGTTTGCTAGTTACAGAACTAGGAAAAATGATCCTTTTCTGCCGAGCGCATTATCAAGTGAACTGTACCAGCACCATTAGCTTGGGAGCATCCATATGAAATTATGAAACGGATGATAGCTTTGTCTGGGAAAACTGTTCATTTCCGATCGGAAGTTCTATTATACATGAATTTAATTCTAAACAGTGTTACTAACAGACCCCAAATGATTTACATTTTAAGCAATCTTCTTTCATTATCTCTTACTTTGTCGGGGTGTACAAGAGATGGATTTTTATGGGCTACGATGATAAGAAATGATTAATGCCCTGAACTGTAAGTCTTTCACTACTCCATTCACTCTGGCATGGGTCCTCATCTCTCAGCCCTGCTTTATTGGGGAACATGTCAGAGTTAAGATCCAGAGAATCTTAGCCGAAGGAACATTCCAAACTCTTAAATTGAGCCTAAGCTTAAGTTTTTTTCCAGATAGGAGGTTGCATGCCATTTGGTACCTAACTCTCACTTCCATCAGAGAGAAAAAGCAGGAGAAGAGAGGAGGGAAGAGAGAGAGAGAGAGAGAGAGAGGAGAGATGGGGAAGGGAGAAGAGCAAAGAGATAACACAGGAGAAGAAAGATCTCCATTAATAATATCAAAGGCTACCAGTCATTGGTGGCTCCTGCCTGTAATCCTAGCTACTCAGGAGGCTGAGATCTAAGGATCACCGTTTGGAGCCAGCCTGGACAGAAAAGTCTGTGAGACTTTTTATCTCCAATTAACGACCAAAAAAAAAAAACCTGCAAGTGGGCTGTGGCTCAAATGGTAGAGCACTGTCCTTGAGCAAAAGAAACTCAGAGACAGCGCCCAGGTCCTGAGTTCAAGCCCCTGGGTTGGCACACACACACAGACACACACACACACACACACACACACACACACAATCAAAGGCTATTATGAAATCTTGAAAATATTTAAGAAAAATAACTTGATTTTCCCTTCCTGAATGGAGAAGGCATCCAGGAGCACTGATCTCCAGATAGAAAACAAATCTAGGATCCTCTACCCCACTGGTACATAACCAGTAGGGTCTAGGGAGGGCTGGATGAGGATGAATCGAGCCAGATCTCTTGCTTACTTTTGCATTACCTTCAAATTTTTCCACTTTTCCCAGGAGAGAGCATCCAGCCCAGAAATACCATGATGATTAGGATAGCAGGTGAACTTGGCCAAAAAATTTGATTCCTTCTCCAGGAACCTGTCTACATAATCAGATCAGAGAAGACACTGTCAGAGCACCACTCTAGTCCTGTACAATAATCCTTTCTCTACCTGTAGTCAATCAACCAACAACACCTCTAGCACCAACATAACACAAGTTCCCCAAACCCAACAAAAGAAAATAGCCACCATCCCCAGTGTTCTGATTTGGGACTTGAGGGGGAAAAAATGTCAAAAAGCTTCAAAGAATCCTGGAAAGACTTGTAATTATTCACTTCTTTAGGACCAGGTAGCTGGGGTGGTCTCAAAGGACTGCTACCCCCTTCCTGCCACCCCTCCCCCAAAAAAATCCCAGCATCAATTCTAGAAACTCACCAGCCATTGAAGTGATCTGTACTTGGAAAGAACAGAAAAAGGGTCATGTCCTTGAATAAGCCCTTCCTTTCCCGTCCCCATCCCCACCCCACCCCCACCCCGGCTTCACCTTCCTCTACAATTTATGGTATCTTTAGAATCAAGGCTACAACATGGATGAATAGCAGTAATTCAATTAACTCCATAGTTTGTGACATGGGAGGGGGGAAAAAAGAATGAAAGAAAGAAAAAAGAAAAGGGCTATTTTGCTGGCTCTAGTGAAGCAGTCGTTTAACCCTAGTGCTCAGGAAAAAAAAAAAAATTCCCAGGCCAGACAGCATATTAAACTAGCTCTTCAACTTAAGAACAATTACTGTCATTTATCAGCCTGAATAGCAATAATGCACAAATCGACAGCTTTCAGGAGGCGAGAAGCTAGCTAAGTGTAATGAGATGCAAAACCACAGCCGTCCACATTTCCAGCTGTCTTCATGCTATCAATACATTTCCAACTACCTACAATTTATCAATACAAATGTGATACCCAATGAAGGCAAGACCAAGAAGATAAATATGAACGGGGTAAGGAGGAAATAAAAAAAAAGATCAGGAATGTTTGAATTTTTTTTAAAAAATGATGAAGTGCAGATCACATTCTTAAAGCATTTTACATGCAATGACCCGATCAAATCCACTTCTCTGGGGAAAGAAGGGGAAAAAAAATAATAATAAGATCAGGGGATTTGTCTACCCCAAGGTTAAGGTTGTCGGAGGACATAGCTATTTCTTTCCTACTCTTCCTGTTTGATCACTTAATATGAGGAATAATAATCATGCTAATCAGAGGGATGGATTTGCATAGAGCCTTTGTTTTTATCCCAATGACTTTCACATTCATCATTTTGGCTTAATTTCACCATATCTACAAAAGGTAAAGAAGATGACAATTCCATGCTAGCGTCTCACACCTGTCATCCTAGCTACTCAGGAAGCTGAAGTCGAGGATTCGAGGTTCAAAGCCAGCCAGGACAGGAAAGACTTTGAGACTCTTCTCTCTAGTAAACCAGCAAAGAGCCAGAAGTGGAAGTGTGGCTCAAATGGTAGAGCACCAGCCTTGGGAAAAAGAAGAGAAAAAAAAAGCTCAAGGACAGCATCCAGTCCCTGAGTTCAAGTTCCAGGACTGACACACACACACATACACACACACACATCAAGTATTAACATGTCCATTTTTAATGAAAGGGGAACTGAGGCATGCTAGAATTGAGAAACTTCCCATACCCATCAGGCACTTTGGAACATATCAAAAGAAGCTGAGATGCAGCAGGGATTAAGAGAGGTGGAGGGGTGAGAAAGCCACAGACAGGACACTTCACACTTCAAAACCAAAAGAGAATGGATGAGGGGCTGGAACTCAGGGCCTAGGTGCTGTCTCAGAGCTTTTTCACTCCAAGTTGGCTCTCTACCACTGGAGCCACACCTCCACTTCCAGCTTTCTGCTACCTAATTGGAGAGAAGAGTCTCACAGATGTGTGTACCCAGAATGGCTTTGAACAGTGACTCTCAAATTTCAGCCTCTTGAGTAGTGAGGATTACAGGCATGAGACAGAGGTACCGGGGTTCAGAAGAGAATTCAGAGTGCACAACTCACATTGATTGAGCGTCTACAGTATGCCAGGTACTCCAAGAGCTGAGGGCTCCAGTTCAAATGTGGGCTGGTGGTCCATCACACAGCCAGGTAAGATAAATTTACCTTATGCACCAGGTGCCAGTGATTCACACATGTCATCCTAACTACTCAGGAGGCTGAGATCTAACGAGTGTGGGTCAAAGCCAGACAGGGCAGGAAGTCCATGAGACTCATATCCTAAGAACCACCAAAAAGCCATAAGGAGACCTATGGCTCAAGTGGTAGAACACCAACCTTGAGGGAAAAAAAAAACTCAAGGACAACACCCAGTTCCTGAGTTCAAGCCCCATGACCAGCACATACATTTAAAAAAAAAAATTACCTTATGTACAGGGAAGCCTGGGAAGGTCTTCCCAAGACAGAAAACTTCACTACTTAAACAATGGAGGACCAGAACAAACACACACACAGAGACACACACAAACACACACAGGTCCCACAGGGCTCTTAATACAAGTCAAAGAAACATAGATCTCCAAGCCCACTGCCTGGCGGATTTTCATAGATTATTTGCGACTGCAGTCATTTTTATTCTTCACCTTCTACCCATTTCCATAGACCTAGTCATCTCTCCTGCCCCTACCCCAGCACTTTCATTTTTCCCTTCCACCTCATCACTTGAGTCCCAGAAATTTATAAGGACCTTCAACTCTGTACGCAAACCCTCTCTGAAAGTCCTATCTTTAAGCAATTTAATGAAAGAAAAAGAAAAACCTAGTGATAGTGATTGGACTAAAAGACTTCCTGCTTTTTTCTTTGTTTGAAAGATTATGGTTGGTCTCCCTCCCCTTCATTCTTCTTATCATGTGTGTATATGTGTGTGTATGTGTGTGTGTGCACACGTGTGCGCGTGTATGTGTGCGTACCAGTCCTGGGACTTGAACTAAGGGGCTAGGTGCTTGTCCCTGAGTTTTTGTGCTCAAAGCTACTGCTCTACCACTTTGAGTCACAGCTCCATTTCTGGGTTTTTCAGAAGTTTATAAGAGATAAGAGCCTCACAGATTTTCTTGTCCTGGGCTGGCTTTGAACTTCAGTCTTCTGATCTCAGCTTCCTAGGTAACTAGGATTATAGGTGTGAGCCACCAAGGCTGGGCTTGTCTTTATTTTTTTTAATTAGTACTTGCCTAATTTTAAAATCACATATCCAGAAATATGATAGTACCCTATAAAAGCCCTGAGATAATTACTTGGTAAACGATACTGTGGGGTTTGACTTTGCAGATGGGTAGAGAGGGAAAACCCTGAACAGATTGTCATTT
>NW_012267308.1:2324719-2355776 GCF_000151885.1 Dipodomys ordii
CACCTGTAAATCTTAGTTACTTAAGATGTGAGCAGCGCGGTTCAAAACCAGCCTGGGCAGGAAAATCTGTGAGACTCTTATCTCCAGTGAACTACCCAAAAGGCTGGAAGTAGAGCTGGGATAGAGCACTTGCCTTAAGCACAAAAACGCAGAGGCAGAACCCAGGCCCTGAGTTCAAGCCCAAGGACTGGTTTAAAAAATAAATAAATAAAAACAGTGATCAAATTTTAAAAGATGGTCTACAAAGCATTCATCACAAGGGAACCATTGCACAGAAGTTTCCTGGAGCCATCAGAAGGGAAAATTTTTTATGAACCTTTTAAATCTGCCAAGGTTCTTGGGGCTAGAAGCCTCATTGGTGCATTTTAAAGTCTATGTAGAAGCAGACATTTTACTGCATATTTGGGAGGGAAGGGAAAACTTAGCCACAATTCATATTTTTGTAGGGCAAAAGAGGTCAGGCACTGGTTTGCAGCTGGAGTTCGGGATTTTTTTTTTGTCTTGCTTTGTTTTGTTTTTGGTCCCACCGAGTCCTATAAAGATTCCTGTAAAACTCCAACATTGCTGCTTTTCTACTCAAGATGTATGAGATTTTTAGTGAAATGCAATAATAAGCAGTCTCTCCAGGAAAGTCCAGGAGCCAATAGCTGGGGGCGGGCGTGGAGGGAGGTATCTTAGTTGTACCAGCCAAGATGGTGGTGCCCATATACATCCCCTTGAGGACCCAGGGACTCCTGTAGAAGTATTCGGAATTAACATGGGCCTTTTAGGGTACAGCCTGAGTCTAACAGGACAGCAAAGGTGGACCCTTCTTCCTCCTGCTGATCCCCAGCACTGTCTGAAGCTCCCAGCAGGGGGCAGAAGGGAGCAGCAGGGTGTTCTGAACTGTGGTTTCAGTTGGAAACTTTCAAGGGCATATCCAATTTTCTTTTCTCAGGCCCAGTATTTGTCCTGCCTTCCAGCCTTCCTTCCCTCTCTCCCTCCCTGAGCCCTCCCTTCTTCTTTCCCTTCTTCCCCCTTCTCCTCTTCCTCTCTCTCTCCCTCTCTCCCTCTCTCTCCCTCCCCCCAGTCTCTCCCTCTCTCTCTCTCTCTCTCCTTTTTTCCACCGGGGTTTGAACTAAAGGTTTTGAACTCAGCTGGCACCCTACTATTTGAGCCATGCCTCCAGCCCAGCTTTTGGCTCGTTGTTTTGGAGATGGAATCTCATGAGCTTTTCTGCCCAGGCTGGGTTTGAACCCCAATCCTTCAGATCCCAGCCTCTTTAGTAGCTAAGATGACAGATGTAAGCCACAGTGGTCCAGCCCCGCTTTCCTATCAGGGACTTGTCCTTCTTTGAGTATTGTGCTGTTCACTTGCCAAAAGATGGCCCCTCACATCTAGGCTCCTAAATCCAGGCCCCGGAGTCAACACCGAAGTGGTATCTGGAGAGAGGAAGGAAGGAAGGAAGGAAGAGAGGGAAGCCCTGGATCTACAGAAACAGTAGACATCTACCATTTCCCTGGTCACTTCTGGGAAATCTCCAGCCACTCTGCACCCTCTCTTATTCCCAAGCCTTGTTTCCCACCCTCTCATCCTCTCTTGAACTGTCCAGAAACTATCCAATAATTCCTAATGTACTTTAGTCAGCTTCAGTTGCCTGTCATTAAAAAAAAAAGTAGTTGTCAGGTACCTGTGTCTCACACCTATAATCCTAATCTAAGATATCTAAGGATCGTAATTCAAAGCCAGCCTGGGCAGGAGAAATCTATAAGACTCTTATCTCCAATGAACCACCAAAAAGCCTAATGTGGAGGTATGGCTCATCTGGTAGAGCACCAGTCTTGAGTGAAAAGGCTCAGGAAGAGCACAAGGCCCTGAGTTCAAGCCCCAGTACACACACACACACACACACACACACACACATACACACACACACAGGAAAGCTGTGACAATCTCTCCTCCTGACCATCAGCTCCATGCATTGGGTCTCAGAGCCACCAATTCCTTCCAGAATGTGGTAACACCACATATTTGAAGAGCTTCAGGTACCTCTGACCTAAACAAAGCCAGTCCGCCTTCTGGAGCCACCTCTTCCCCTCCCTGGGTCCCCCAGAGTTCCTTTAAATGGAGACACCCATATTCCCACAGAGAGCACGCCAGTTACTCGAAACCCCAAACAACCCTTGGCCATATGTGTGGATTTAAATGGAAAGCGAGAACAGGGAAGGATGGTGAAGGCAGTCTGTCACCAAGGGGAGCGCAGCGTTGCTTCCTTCCAGCTAATTTATGTCTGCCGTAATCGAGTGGATGCCTTTTAAAAGAATCCACCTGGGATCCTACTTTCTCTCTTTTTTATTTCTTTTTTTCTTATTTTTTTTGCCCATACGTTCACACTGAGAGGTCCCCAGGCCCTGCGTTAATAGTCATTTTTAAGACACGCTAGTCTCCCAGCACTTTATCTTCTGAGCCCTTTACCTGTATTAATTAATTAGTGCTATAAATACAACCAGCCCATGACTATTCTGGAGCTAATCAGTCACTGACTTGCCTCCAAGACCTGGAGGGAAATTAGGAAAATTGAATGTCTCTTAAGTTCGGCCCACACAAGGTAATGGAGTCACTTCTGTCCTGAGGATCGATAAGAAAAGGACTGGTGTTAGGCTCCAAAGGGGAAGCAAAGCAAAGTTCCAGAACAGGAAGCCAGTATCCTCAGTCCTGGTGATGCCAAACTGTTGACAAGCATGTTGAAGAGGGGTGAAAATGTTGAAGGGCAGACACAGATCAAGATGCATTGTGGACATAGACTCCTTTGCTAACTGGGAAAAAAAAATTCAATAAGTATCCTACGAAATTAAGAAAAGTGAGGGTAAGGGGTGACATTGTCCAAGAAGATGTACTAGTTAGCTGACTAAGTAACTGTAGCCCTAGTGTATACCCACCCTCTTTTTTTTTTTTTTTGCCAGTCCTGAGGCTTGAACTCAGGGCCTGGGCACTATCCCGGAGCTGCTATTGCTCAAGGCTAGCACTCTACCACTTGAGCCACAGCGCCACTTCCAGCTTTTTCTGTTTATGTGGTGCTGAGGAATGGAACCCAGGGCCTCATGCACACGAGGCAAGCACTCTACCACTGAGCCACCTTCCCAGCTGTACACTCCCTTTATAATAACAATTTTAAAGAATTAAAAAAAGGAAAGTGAAGGAAAAAAGAGGTTGGATGAGAATATTAGATGATATGGATCAAGATGCACTGTATTCATAAATAGTTTTGTTGAATGGCAACTCCTCTGTACAACTAAAGACAATTTTTAAACATTTTAGTAAAAAAAAAAGACAAAGTATGATTGATGATTGATGGCTAAAAGACAGCACCAAGGCCCTGAGCTCAAGCCTCAGGACCAGCACAAAAAGAAAAAGGAAAACTTAAAGGCAGACAACCAGTATCACTGAGTTCAATTGAATTCAGAGTGTGTGTGCTGTCCCTTCTTAGCTTTGTTGTTCAAATTGGCACTCTACCACTTGAAGCACACCGTCACTTCTGCCTCTTTTATTTATTTATTTATTTATTTATTTTGGGTGGTTCATTGGAGGTAAGAGTCCCAAGGGCTTTCCTGTCTGGCCTGGCTTCAAACCACGATCCTCAAAACTTCAGCCTCCTGAATAGCTAGGATGACAGGTATGAGCCACCAGCGCCTGGCTTTTTGTCATCTTTAAAATGTTTGTATTGAAATGATAGTGAAAGGTTTGGGAATGATGCAGATAGATCCTCTGAGGTGAGCTATATCTGATACACATGAAATACTCCCAGGCTGTCGCCATAACACTGAGGGAAAGGTCCAGCTTATGATGAGATAAGTAAAATTTGCAAATACCATTCTGCAGGAATAAAAATAAAGACAAAAAGGCCAAGCCAGAGACCCTTGCATCAGCACTATTTTCCTCCCTTGGATACCCATATTCACTCTGATCTTAGACACAAAGGAATGTGCTAGTGCATAAGATTCTTAATTGTGCCTCTCTCCCTGGGGGAATCCATCAGAGGGCCCTGCATGCCAACGCTCTGTGAGAAAATAGTTCACAGGTTAAAATGTAGGTGAATGAAAACCTGGTCATTGAAAAAACTACCTTGATGGACAATGGAAGTTTCAAGAAAACCTATCCAGCAGCCTTGTGAAACTCCACACTGAGTTGCATACATGTCTGCACATAGCCATTTACATCATTTACTATCTGCTGTGCATTGGTTTACAGATCGGAAAATGCTGTTTTGGTATGTGTGTGCAGTTTTATGTGCCTTTGGATGTGTGTGTGAGTGTGTCTGTGTGGGTGTGTCTGGGTATGTCTGGGTGTGTGTGTGCACACATGTGCGCTCGGATGCACACACACACACAGTCCTAGGACTTGAACTTAGGGCCTGGTTACTGTCCCTTAGCTTTTTTTCATACAAGGCTGGCACTCTACCACTTGAGCCACAGCTCCGCTTCTGGTTTCTTATTGGTTAATTGACTATAAGAGTCTCATGGACTTTCCTGCCATGTCTGGCTTCAAACCATGATCGGCAGATCTCAGCCTCCTGAGTTGCTAGGATGACAGGCGTGAACCACCAGCGCCCAACTTGTGCTATTTATTTCATACTGTAAATTCTATCTCCCGCTTTTCTGGATATTAATCTGGTAGTCATTATGCTGGGTGTTTCTTTTTATTATCTTTAAGTAATTGTACAAAGGGCTGATCACTCGGCTTGTCAGTTTGTGAGTATATGATGTATCTTGATCAGCACCACCCTTCTATCATCCTCTCCCATCCAACCTGCCCCTCCCCTCAATTCTCCTAGTATCAGGGGATATAAATTGAATATTATGACTGCATTCTCCCCTCATCCCTCTCATCATTTGTCTACTCCCCCCTCCCCTTGACACCACCACACATCTCAAATCCTAGCTTCCTGCCATTCATTTTTGTGGACTCTGAGTTCGTTTTTCTAAAGAGTTACACAACTTGAATTCTCCCCTGCTAATAGCATAGGCGGATAGTACATTTGTGTATGTGACCCCCTGTGTCCATACACTCTCAGTAGATCGGAGACATGACAGAGGAATGGAATCCATTGGTTTTCTCTGTGCCGTTCAGCAGTCAGCACCCAGGAGAGATGCATGCAGAATCCACCACTCATCTGTCCTGAATGAGCAGCTCAGCCCAAACAGAAGCAGGACCGCTATATATACAGGCCAGGGAACTATATATAGCAAGTTTAATCCAAACAGAAATTTCTGGTAACTTCCAGAAACTGAATAATAGAGGGGAGGGAATTACAGGGAGCAGGAAATAATTCACCAATGTATTTTCCCCTTCCTTAAGATTTTGCCTTTGATTCCCCCCTCCCATCCCCACCCCATCAGCCATGGGGTTTGAACTAGAGGTCTGGGAAAAGTCTCTAAGCTCCTTTTGCTCAAGACTAGAACTCTATTGCCTTGAACCACAGCTCCACTTCTAGTTTCCTGCGGGGGGTCGGGGAGAGTCACTGGAGATAAGAGTCTCACAAACATTTCTGCCCAGGTTGACTTTGAACCACGATCCTCAGATCTCATCCTCCTAAGTAGCTAGGATGGCATGTGTGAGCCACCGGCCCCTGGCTTCTTGATCAATTCTTAAATGGTGTGAGGTACTCCCAAAGGATTTGGCCAGCTGGGACCTGGCTGAGGTTGACTCCTATTCGGGCTCTCTAGGAATGTCAAGACTGATGAAGGCCTGCAAAGGCCACAGAGGCTATAATCTGGGGACCTGGCAACTTTCCAGGGACATTTGTGCCTTCTTCAGGCCCTGGTCCGTGGAAGGGGTCCTCCCTTCAGGATCCAGGATCCAAGGGGAAAGCACAGTACTGTCTGGGGGGGATCACCCGAGACTCACTTGTCCACCAAGGGTCTTAGGACCCTGTAGAGGTGGTGGCTTAGAAGAACTTAGTTCTAAAGAGGTTGTGTCTATGTGTTTTGGGTTTTCATGGTGGTGGTGGTAGTGGTGGTGCCTGTCCTGGGGCTTGAACTCAGAACCTGGGCTTTGTCTCTGAGCTTCTTTTTGCTCAAGAATAGCACTCTACCACTTGAGCCACAGAGCCACTTTTGGCTTTTTCTGAGTAGTTTTTATTGGAGATAAGAGTCTCACAGACTTTCCTGCCGGGGCTGGCTTCAAACCATGACACTCAGTTCTCAGCCTCCTGAGTAGCTAGGATTACAGGTGTGAGCCACTGATGCCTGGCCTAACTGTGTTTTATTAAAAATAAATTTAGAAAAATTAAAAAGCCAGGCATGGTGTCTCATGCCTGTAATCCTAGTTACTCAGGATGCTGAGATCTGAAGATTTCAGTTCAAAGCCAGCCCTGGCAGGAAAGTCTAGGAGACTCTTATCTCCAATTAACCACGAAAAGGCAGGAAATGGAACTGTGACTCAAGGAGTAGAGCACCAGCCTTGAATGAAAAAGCTATGGGAGAGTGGCCAGACTCTGAGTTCAATCCCCAGTACCAGCACACACACGCGCACACACACACACACACACACACACACACACACACACTTGCTTCCCAATACCCAAATGTTTCTTGGCCCTACAAAGGTTGTCATTGTGAGCACTGAGCATCCTTTGCATGGGTTTTTCTCCCACTACTCAAGTTCCCACCCGTTTTGCCCTTCTCACCTTGTTTCATTATGATGAGCATACAGCTTCCAGGCAGAAGCAGCCCTCCAAAAAGCTAAGTACAGTAATATTCCAGCAAAAGAGGCCTTTTCTGACTCGGCAAGAGCCATCTGGGAGGCTGAGCTCCCTCGGGGGTCCTGTTCCGGCCTCTCTCCTCTGATTCCTTGTCATCCCAGAACAGATCACCTCCGCATACAAACAGCAAGATATTAAAATTGGACATTGCTCTGCCTCTGATATTGGGGCCACAGTCACTGATGGCTTTGTGTAGAATGACTTCTATGACAGAGCAACAAGATGTACAACTCCGGGGCTATTAAAAATAAAGCAGTATAAAAAATAAAAAAAAATGTGGAAAGGCTGCTCATGCAAAACTTTCAGGAAAACAGGAAATAAGTCAAGAGACTATTACTGGCGAAAAGGATCACAAAAGAGAGAGGACTCGGTGGCTTATGTGTTAGCCTTGGGGCCTGGCAATGAGCTCATTCATCATTCACTCACCTTGGGGTAGAAGGGCTGGGAGCTGGCCTAGGTGCTGAATTTCCACACCGCAGAGAATAGCCACAGTGTTTAGTCTCCACAGGAGACTAAACAATTAGGTTGTGGACATAGCAGACAAAAAGGCTTCAGAAAACTCCAGATGCTTTGAAGGAAAACAGACAGGATAGAATTATTGAGAGGCTCAGGCAAGGCTGGGGTGAACACTCCTACAGCTTGTGTGGTCAAGGACAGCGTCTCTGATGAGGTGACATTTAAATGGGGTGTAAGGAAACAAACTTGGGGTTTGGGGACCTGGACAACTTGGTGGAAATGAGTTCTTAATATGCAAGGTTAATAAAGCCCTTTGAGTGATTCTCAGAGAGGATATAAAGTAATTATGTTTGGTTGATTGATTTGGGGGTTTGGTTTTGGTTTTAGTTTTGGTGGGTCAAGGGTTTGAACTCAGAGACTTTACCTGAGCTTTTGCATTCAAGGATAGTGCTCCATCACTTTGAGTCACAGTGCTACTTCTGGTATTCTGGTGGTTAATTGGAGATAAGAATCTCATGGACTTCCCTGGCCAGGCTGGCTTCAAACTCTGATCCTTAGATCTCAGACTCCTGACTAGCTAGGATTACAGGCATGAGCAACCAGGGCCTGGGTTGTTTTATGTGGTGTTTTTCCTTAAGGATTATAGGAGTCAGCTCATAAACAACTACAGGTGGTAGTTAACACTCAGCTCTACAAGAGAAGAAATATTTTAGATTGTGTTGCATATGATGATCTTTAACCTACTTCTCTGATGAAACAAATGTCAGGCAGAGGTTAGAAACAAACATTGGCATACATGTAAACATCTACTTTGTGAAGATCAAGCAAAAGCGGGAGCTTTTTCTGCCAAAAAAAAAAAAAAACTATTTCTTAAGCAGGAAGCTGATGGCTCATGCCTGTAAGCCTAGCTACTTAGAAGGCAGAGATCTGAGGATTGAAGTTTGAAGGCAACCTGCACAGGAAAAAATCTATGAGACTCTAATCTTCAATGAACCACCAGAAAAGCTTGACGTTGGAGGTCTGGCGTAAGTGGTAGAGCACCAGCCTTGAGTGAAAAAGCTAAAGGAGAGCATGAGGCCCCGAGTTCAAGCCTCAGTAGTCACACACACATTGCCATATGAAATAACAATCATAAAAGGCTGGTATAGCAATCACAACAAAAAGGGGAAAGCTAACATAGCTTAGAGAAGTCAGGAGAGAATGTGCATGCAAGCTTATGAGGCTGTCTGTGCTGTGTGTGTAAAGTGTGTGCGTGTGTGTGTCTCAGAGTGCCAAAAGCCAAACTGTCAATTGATTTTCTGACAAGCTTCATAGTTGCTTTCAACTTCCCAAACCAAAGAGAAGACAAGCAGACTAACACTGTCAAGAAGTTCAGGATGTATACACAGGAAGCCCGGAACACTTGATTCCGCTCAACACTGGCAACTGATCAAGGAAAAATGTCTGCTCAAAACAACCCTCCAGGCACTGGTACCCCTTCAGTCAAGCCCAGAAGTTACTCCATTCATTGGTTTTTGACCAATAGTGTCTAGGAGGTAAAGATTCATTTCTCTGACCATTAAAGAATTAAAAAACATCATCTGCGGAAGCTAGATCTAAAATGTACTGGGACATAATAAATTACACAGGTCTCTAGGCATTCACACACAGTGAGACCAAAGAGGATACTCTTTCAGGAGGAACACAAAGGCTCAATGCCCATGTGCCTCTGATCACACAAAATTATATTTATGGAAATGAGCTCCAAGAAATGGAAACAAGAGGTTTTCTTTTTGTTGTTTTTCATTTCTTTGTGTTCTGTCTGTTCATTTATCTGTCTTGGGAAGGATAAGGGGAGGCACAGAAATGGAAGGATAGAGTGTGAACAAATGCAGCAGTGGTACTCACTGGACATGATGTGGAAAATGAACTAGACAACTTGTGGGTGGGGATGGGAAGGGAAACCTGGGAGAGAGCAAGGAAAGGGGTAACAGTGTCCAAAAAGAAATGTCCTCTTTACCTGATTTATGTAACTATAACCCCTTTGCACATCACCTTTATAATAACAATTTTTTAGAAAAAAATTAATGAACTGAAAGACAGAAAAGTGTGTAATACAGTAGACACAGCAAGTTTATTTAAAAGTGAAACTAGAGTTTCCCACCTTAGGAGAAGGATCTCAAAGAGAAATCCAATGGGGTTCTCTCAGAGGGCAGTTTTTATAGTAAGGGGGTCTCCTTCCATACCACTTCCTTTGGGCTTTGCGTTGATTGTTTAAGGGACTTGTGCATACGTTGACCCAGTTCTTTTCATTTGTTGGGCAACTACAGCATTATGGGAAGAAGTGTTTGCAAGAACCCAGGGTAGGGCTGGGAAGGTGGCTCAGTGGTAGAGCGCTTGCCTTGCATGCTTGAGGCCCTGGGTTCGATTCCTCAGCACCACATAAGCAAAAAGAAAAAAGCCGGAAGTGGCACTGTGGCTCAAGTGGTAGAGCGCTAGCCTTGAGCTGAAGAGCTGAGGGACAGCACCCAGGCCCAGAGTTCAGGCCCCACGACTGGACCCAAAAAAAAAAAAAAAAAAAGAACCCAGGGTATTAAAAGAAAATGGAGGGTTTGAATGGCACTGCCCAGAGCATTATGGGAAGAAGCATTTGAGCAGGAGCCCAACACACTATGGGAACCAAGAGCCATGATGGGCTACATGTTATCTGTCACGTGCTTTTATCTGTTGTCACTTTTTATCCCTCTCTACCCTCACAGCTTCCCCTTGCTTTCCTCCTTTCCAACACGTGCTGATAGAGAAGTTGCACCCTGGAGCGAGCTATGACAGGCTTTCATGGATTTTTTCATCCTATCCATAAAGATTTGGAGCCAAGACAATCCATTTCAAAAGAGGATATTTCCCCTTTATGCCTTTCTCGACGAACCCAGGATTAGCAAGCTCTTTGGGACTTTTCTTCTGGTGGTATGTTCATAAAATACTCCCGTGATTGAAAAAAAAGAAATTAAGTATTATCAAAGCAATGTGTCACTTCATGAAAATTAACAAGAGCTATTTTAGAGGCCAATGCAGAGGACTAGGTCATGGCTGTACTCCAGGCTCCAAGAAGGTGACATATTAAACACACAAAGGAACACCCAAGAGTCAGGTTGTTTATGAAATACATAAACACATGCTGCCTACAGCACAATTCAAAGAACTTGTCTCGTTAGACACTTTCCCACAGATATTTCCCAACATATTTAATCAGCTCCCTCAGACTGACACCATCACCAAAATGAAGTCAATACTTGTTTTTTGTGAGAGTGGGGTGGGGAAAGTATTTTCTCTAATAACCAACTTATTTGAGATTTGCAGTATCAGGCTATTACCAAAAGGCATGTCTCCATTATTTACATTTAACTCTACATTACTTTGATCTTTGTATCAGTGGCATTTGATATTTAAGCTTCTAATTGTGTGTGTGTGTGTGTGTGTGTGTGTGTGTGTGTGTGTGTGTGTGTGTGTGTACTGGAGCTTGAACTCAGAACCTGAGCACTGTCCCTCAGCTTTTACCACTCAAGGATAACACTCTACCACTTGAGCCACAGCTCCCACTTCTGAGTTTTGTTTTGGTTTTTGTTTTTTTGTTTTGTTTTGGGGGAGGTTTTTTTGGTGGTCCATTGAAAATAAGAGGCTCACAGTCTTTTCTGCCCAAGCTGGCTTTGAACCTTGATTCTCAGATCTCAGCCACCTGAGTAGCTAGGATTTACAGGAGTGAGCCACTAGAATCTGGCTTCTAATGTAATTTTGTTGTGGTATTTTCTATGACATGTCTATTTATATCAATTGCCCAGGAGGAAAACAATGTGAGTAACTGATGGATAGGGAAAAACACTTACCAAGCACCTTTAACATGCTAGACTCAGAGAAAATCATCACAAAGGCTGTCTACTCTCATTTTCAGACAAGTCTATGAGGAAGGCATGGGCTGATAGGCCCACTTTCTTGACAATGAGCTGGAGCTTACACACTGTCTTCTCATTGGAACTGGACCCAGAAGTTCTGACTCTAGAGGTTCCCTCCCAGTCACCATGCAGCGCTACTTCTCAGTAGCATGAGTAATCCCCAGAGGGAATGTCCATTCGATGTCTTCCCGCTGAGTCTGCAAACCATCTGGGGAAGGCTATGGACATGAGTGCTGGTAATGGACCTATCAGATGGTCCAGTCTCTGAATAAGATCAAGGTCACTTCTACTTACCATCTTCTGAGCTTTGGTTTCCTTCTGTCTATGGCTTGTCCATTCTCTAGTAGAATGGGCAGGGGTGGGGAGGAAAGCAACAGTCTATGAGAGTCTTCAGGCAAAGAGTACTTTCTAAGTAAGACTAAAAGGAAGGAGAGGAATATGTGGATGAAGAATGCCTGTGTAGCTGGGAACCGGTGGCTTACACCTGTAGTTGTTACTACTCCAGAAGCTGAGATCTGAGGATCTTTGTTCAAAGAAGCCCAGGCAGGCAAGTCTGTGAGACTCTTATCTCCAATTAATCAGCAGAAAGACAGAAGCGGAGGTGTTGCTCAAGTGGTAAAGCATCAGCCTTGAGCAAAAAAAGCTAAGGGGCAGCAACCAGGGTACTGAGTTCAAGCTTCAGTACCAGCACACACACAAAAATGCCTTCACAGTGGAGAAAGAGGTGACATTGTCCAAAAGGAAATGTGCTCTTTACCTGACTTACGTAACTGTAACCCCATTATACATCACCTTGATAATAACAATAAAATTTAATTTCAAAGTGCCTTGTTTAGTTTATCATCGCTCAATTTTGTATTCCTGAGTAAGGGTGAATTCTCTGTTCCTCAGTTTCTCATTTGGTGTGATGAGATAGGGAGTCAGGAGAAGATGATAAGAACAACATGTTTATGTATTTAGTAAGTGTCTGCTTCAGAGGAAGTGCTCAGTGCTTGGTTAAAGAAATTACGATTACCCACTGGGACCACAACACTTAACAAAGAAAAAAAAGATTATTTTTAATTGAATGGGACATGATATTATGTGCCCATAACCTCAGAAATCAGGAGTTCAGTACTAGCCTGGGCCACAAACTAAGACCCTGTCAAAAGAAAAGAAAGAAGAAAGAAAGGAAGGAGGGAGTGAGAGAGGAACGAAGCGAGAGAAACAGGGAGGAAGGAAGGAAGGAAAGAGGAGGAAGGAAGGAAGGCAGGAAAGAAGGAAGGAAGGAAGGAAGGAAGGAAGGAAGGAAGGAAGGATTTCTCAAACTAGGGATATATTCAAAATCTACTTTTCCAACCTCTCATAATTTATATGTTTACATGTCAGAAAAACCAACACTTTAAAATTTTTAAAACTTGCTAAATTATGGGCTGAACAATTTTTATTGTATCGCATCTTAAGTAATTACACAGTAATACTCTGATAATCTAATAGCAATTGACAAGATAAAAATGCACAGTAATCATGTATTGTCCTGATAAAAGCAATATTAGCTCACCTAATCCCCTGCCTTTTATACAGCTGTTTCATTACTTGGAAGCTCCCTGGTAATGAATATGATATTAAACCAGGGTTGTTGTTTTTTTAATTTGCATGTTTCTCTTATAGTAATTCTTCAATAAATTTTTCTGGCTCCCTTCATAAATAACTTTCATTATTCCTCGTTATTAAAAAAAAGCACATCCTCTTTTCCTGAAACGATGTCATATATTATATGACCTTCCTATATAAAATCACAAATTAAAAAAAATGCCAGGCAATAAGAACATAAGTAATCAAGGCAATAGAGTACTAAATACAGCTGGGCAGACAGAAGGTATTATGGTATAGTTAACAGTCTTCAAGGAAAAAAAAAGAAAGAAAGAAAATTTTACGATGCAAAAGAAAAAAAAAACAAAGAGAATTTAGTTTTACAACAGCACGAGATGAGTTCCGGCATTTGCACAATTTATCACTGATTTCTTCCTTTTGTTGTTTGAAGCCTGCTTTTAAGACAGACCCGGATAACGAGTCAGAATTGTATACCGTTCAAATGACATTTCAGATAAGTTTTATTGACTTAATGCTCTGATAATAAAATTATAACAATCAGTATTATTCTGATTTATGGCCATTTTTCCTTTCGCTTTGTGAATGGACTAGGTGCTCTCAAAGATTTGAATGGGGTGTTGCTGCCCCCTCAAGGTTATTGGGGAAAAAAAAGTTCCCTTTCAGACTAATGCATGATAAAGCCAGTCAGTAACCAAGGGCTTTATGGATGAAAATACCACTTTATAGTCACATGACAGTAAATCTAAACTTTTATTTGCAATGAAACCATGGGTTTTATATGCAATTTCCAATGAAAATATTCTCCAATAACACTAGTGTGGAATTGGTGAGTACTTGGTATGTGGGAGAAAAAAAAAAAGCTTTTCTACCATCATCCCAGGGAATGAATGTGAATTCATTTAAAGTGAAGAAGCATCTGTGTGCAGTGCTGGTTTAATGGCATGCTGGAATCCAGATGTCGTGGTTTCCAAATTTTAAAAATAAAAATAAACTGGTGTCATGGCACATGCCTATAATCCTAACCACTCAGGAGGCTGAGATTTGAGGATCCAGGTTCAAAGCCAGCCCTGGCAGGAAAGTCTATGAAACTCTTATCCTCCAATCAATCACCAAAAAGCTGGAAGTGGAGCTGTGGCTCAAGTACTACAACACTAGCCTTGAGAAGAGAGAGAGAGGAAAAAAGCTAAGGGACAACCCTAAGTCAAGCCCAAGACCAACACAAAAATATTAATTGATTAATTAATTAAGAAGAATTAGCGCTGGACAGAGTGCTGGAGTTTATTTTTCTTTCACAAAGCTTACTCATATCTGGTCATTGGTGGCTTACATCTGTAATCCTGGCTACTCAGGAAGCTGAGATTGGAGGATTGTAGTTCAAAGCCAGCTTAGTCAGAGAAGTCTGTAGGATTCTTATCTCCAATGAACCAGCAAATAGCCAGAAGTAGAGGTATGGCTCAAGTGGTAGAGTGCCAGCCTTAAGCAAAAAAACAAAAAGACACACCCAGGCCCTGAGTTCAAGCCCCATATCAACATACACACACCCTACAAAGCTTACTTGGCATTCTCTCTTTCTCTCTCCCTTTCTCTCTAATCTTTCCCAGTTAGTGACCTCCATGAACCTGACACTCTTTCTGTCTGAATGTGTGTGTGTGTGTGTGTGTGTGTGTGTGTGTGTGTGTGTACCCTTAACATGATCAAATACTTCTCAGAAGAGAAAATGCCAACTGAGCCCGACTCACTCACAGATTTGTGTTTTGCCTAACAGATTGTCAAAGATCAAACTTTTGATAACACTGGCTTGGCAAGGTGGAACTGTAAATTAGAACATGAGAGAAATGTGGCACTGGGTTTCAAAGTTTTAAAATGCATATACCTTCTGACCTGCACTCTCCTTTCTGAAATTTTTTTTAAAAAATCTACTTTTCCTCAGGTGTCTGTGCACATGCACACAAAGATGGCTATGAAAGACTGGAAAAGAACTAAATGTCCATCCATGGAACACTTGTAAATTGTGGCAAATCCATCAAATAGAATGCCGGGCTGCCTTTGAAATCAACAAGGCAGCTCTATATGTACCAATATGGCACTGTTTCCTACATCATATGGCTGGGAGGGGGAGGGGGAGCGATGTGTAACACATCGTGTGTATGCATTGCGTAGAATCTCCTGTAAAACACACATATATAATATAGAATATAATGTTATATTATATATAATTAACCATTACCCTTAAGAATGATTCATCTGCAGGGAAAATGGGTGAACAGGTACTCAGGCAGGGGGTGGGAGGTGAGGGAGAGGCTTAATTTTCCCCGGATGCCTATTTTTATCTTTAATTCTATCCTGTACATACATATGAACTACTTGAAATGTGTAAAGAGAAATAAAACATTTTTTTAAAAAAGCTGCTTAGGATTGTAATTCTGAGAGCAAGTCATTAACTATGAAGACAAGACAAAGAGGGCTTACAGGGGAAAGAAAGAGAGAGGAAAAGCAAGACCCAGGAAGGCAGGTAAATGGTAAGCTACCACTGGGGCCAGGGGCTTTGTTCTGTTCTGGCCCCTCCCAAACCTCCACTTCTTCCCTGGTCTGCCCCATTTCCTCCACCTTCCTATGACTTTCCATTCAACCACCCGAAATGAGTTGTCAGTTTTCATTGTGGTTGCTCTGATCACTTAGGTTCTGCCTGCCTCTGAGGACCCTCTGAAGGTCCCCTCGTGAGAAGGCTCTGAGCCAGCCTCCCAGAGCCTGATGCCAATACGTGGCTGTGTGTGTGCCAGGTATGTGCCGTGTGCACCCTGGATATACAAATAGTGTGAAAACACCAGTGCCATGCAGAACTCCATCTGCCATCCATCCATCCTCTACTGGATGACAAACATCCTAAGCAGAGTTGTCTGTATTTCTTATCACACCACCATGATGCACTGTTTATCTGCCCACTGAGTAGCATGGGCCAACATATAGAAGAAACACCTTTAGAGTGATTTGGGTATATGTGTATGTGTGTACACCAGTCCTGGGGCTTGAACTCAAAGCTTCCCACCCTAGCTTGTTTTGTTTTGTTTTTTGCCCAAAGCCAGCACTCTACTACTTGAGACACATCTCCACTCTTGGGGAGTTTTTTTTGCTGGTTCATTGGAGATAAGAATCTCTTGGAGCTGGGCATAAGTGGCTTATAACTGTTATCCTAGCTACTCAGGATGCTGAGATCTGAGGATCACAGTTCGAAGCCAGGCCAGGCAGGAAAGTCCAAGAGCCTCCCATGAATCACAGAAAAAGCCAGAAGTGGCATTGTGGCTCAGAGTGGTAGAGTGCTAGCCTTGAACGAACATGAGCTCAAGGACAACACCCAAATCCAGAGTTTGAGCCCCAGACTAGGGAAAAAAAAATCTCTTGGCCTTGTCTGCCCCAGCTGGCTTTGAACCTTAGTCCTCAGATCTCAGACGCCTAGGTAGCTGAGATTTTGAGAAACCAACTCGCTGCTGGAGTCAGGTCTGGAATCTGGAGAGATACCATGAATTTGGAAGGCAATGGGGGACCCCAGAAGTGATCCAAGGGTCCTGCAGAACGATCTGGATATCTGTATGAGACATCTCCATAGAGAAGGCCAAGAGCACTGGACATTGAGAAGGACATGGAGGTAAAGAAAGGAATATCTCCAACTGTTCCATGTCATGTGATTGGGTTCCATTTGCCTCTCCCTCTTTTCTCTTTTTTTTAACTTTTTTTTTTTTTTTTTGGTCAGTCATGGGGCTTGAAGTCAGGGCCTGAGCTCTGTCTCTACCACTTTAGCCACAGCTCCACTTCCAGTTTTTTGGTGCTTAATTGGAGATAAGTGTCTCACAGTTTTTCCCACCCCATTTGGCTTTGAACCATGATCCTCAGATCTCAGCCTCCTGAGTAGCTAGGGTTATAGGTATGAGCCATCAGTATGAGCCTTTCCTCTTTTCTCTTTCTTCAAACAAATTTGTGTGTGTGTGCGCGCACACACACACGCATGCATGCATGTGTGCCAGTCTTGGGGCTTGAACTCAAGGCCCTGTATCTGAGCACTGTACCTGAGCTTTTTTATTTAAGGCTGGCGCTCTACCACTTGAGCCACAGCTCCGCTTCTAGCTTTTTTGATGATTCATTGGAGACAAGAGTCTCACAGTCTTTACTGACCTGGCTGGCTTCAAACCACAATCCTAGGATCTCAGCCTTCTGAATAGCTAGGATTACATGAGTGAGCCACCAATGACCATGCTAAAACAAATCTCTTCATCAAGGAGATGGTTGGGGTTAGGAGAGATGGGGGCAAATAATAGGAGGGTGCTATTGATCAAGATGCATTATACTCATAAGCTGACATATTCAATGGTCATTCTTTTGTAAAACTACTTTAAGATAATAAAAATATAACTTTAAAGGTATAAATATTTTTTAAAACTCTCGCTATTTTAATAATTTCCTTCAAGGACACATCACTATCAGTAAAGCCAAATTCTATCTGATATTGCTTCATAACTCAAATCCCATCAGACACCTATCAGAATATTGTATATACCATTGCTATGCAGCATCTGGAAAAAGCATGCACTTTCTGCTTTCCAAATTCCAACATGGACTGTGGATTTCTTTTTCTGTATTAATTTGCAATGCAACAGTTCAAAAGATTAGGATTCCTGGGGCTGGGAAGGTGGCTCAGTGGTAGAGCGCTTGCCTTGCATGCATGAGGCCCTGGGTTCGATTCCTCAGCACCACATAAGCAAAAAAGAAAAAAGCCAGAAGTGGCGCTGTGGCTCACGTGGTAGAACGCTAGCCTTGAGCTGAAGAGCTGAGGGACAGCCACCCAGGCCCAGAGTTCAGGCCCTACGACCCCCCCCCCAAAAAAAAAGATTAGGATTCCTGTCCCAACGTAGTCACTTTTACAAACATCATCCCCTTTGAAAATAGACACATTTTATCCTATTTGGAGGCTACTGAAATGTTTTGAAACAGACCAATAAACAGAGATGGGATGGCAGATTTCTGGCCTAAGGAGATCCTTCTCCATTTTTCCTGCAGATACCTTCTCAGAAAAGGCAAACACCACAGCCTAAGTCCTGTTAAAGGTATTTGGAGAAATTGGGCCTAGAGGCAGGACTACCCAGTCAGACTGGAGGCTCTGTGGGTATGTGGGCCTCCGGGCCACCACCATACTATGCTGCCCATCCCTGAGATCCAGCCAGATCTAAAACTCCATGACATTAATTCTGAAATAAACAGGCAAAGGAAAAAAAGGAAAGCAAACATGGAGGACAATGAAAATATGTGTGTGTGTGTGTGTGTGTGTGTGAGTGTGTGAGAGAGAGAGAGAGAGAGAGAGAGAGAGAGAGAGACATGGAGCTTGATTCTGGGCCTGGATACTGTCCCTGAGCTCTTCAGCACAAGGCAAGCAAATGCTCTACCACTTGAGCCACAGCACCACTTCCCGTTTTCTGGTGGTTCCTTGAAAATAAGAGTCTCACAGACGTTCCTGCCCAGGGTGGCTTCAAACCTCGATCCTCAGATTCCAGCCTCCTGAGTAGCTAGAGTACAGGCATGAGCCACCAGCTCAACTATGAAAAGACTTGAAGGCATAAAAACCACAAGAGACAAGAAACAAACACCCATCTCCTTTTATCCTTTTCTTCCTTCCTTCCTTCTTCCCTTCCTTCCTTCCTTCCTTCCTTCTTCCTTGACTTCCCTTCTTTTCTTCCTTTCTTCCTTTTTCCCCCTCCCTTCCTTTCTCCATCCCTGCCTGCTGCCACCTTTTCTACCTTTCATTTCTTCTTGCCTTCCCTCTTCCTTTCCTTCTTCCTTCCTTTCTCCCTACCTTCCTTCTTTCCTGTTTTTCTTCTTTTCTTCCTTCTTCCCCCTCCCTTCTTTCTTCCATCCCTGCTTGCCTTCCTTTTTTCTTTCCTCAACTTCCCTTTTTCTTTCCTTCCTTCCTTGCTTCCTGCCTTCCTTTCCTTCCTTCCTTCCTACCTTCTTTCCTTCCTTTCTGCCTTCTTCTTGCCTGACTTTTTACTCTCCTTCTTTTCTCCTTGCCTTCCCTCTTCCTTTCCTTCTATCTTCCCTTTCTCCCTGCCTCCAGTCTTTCCTTCCTTCCTTGCTTCCTGCCTTCCTTTCTTTCTTTCCTTCCTTCCTCGATGCCTCCCTTCCTTCTTTCCTGCCTACCTACTTTCTTCCTACCTTCCTTCCTTTCCTTTCCCTTTGTTTTTCAGGGACTTTCATAGATATGAATTCAGAGAGACCAGTTCACCAAGTATTTTTTTTGTTGTTAATAAAAAGCAACTTTATTGAGAAGGTTCCTACACTGACCAGCCAGGGCCGCAGCACAGGCTCGGGAGCTGATTCTGTGACCTCACCAAGTATTTTTGCCTCAGCCTTCCTTCTTCACTCACCTTCTGTGTAATTACCCGCAATCATCCCCAACATATAAATAGACACATTTAAAAATACCCCCACTTCATCAGCAATCCCCAATCCAGTTCGCAATGGTATTTTAGAAATCTGAGCTCTCCTGAGGTATGTATGTGCCAAAAAAAAAATTAGGAGAAAAAGGGATAAATCTGCTCTCTTGATCATAGCTGGAGATTTCAAAGGGACTGACCCCGGACCTCACTGTGGAGACTGAAGAATATCTACTCCGGGGAGAGGGAGATTCAGAGACCTCCATGCTCATGGATAAAGGAAGGGATTCTGGAGAAGGGACGAGTTGAAGAAAAGTTGATGGGAAGACCCTGGCCTCACTGGGCACTGGTGTCTCATGCCTATCATCCCAGCTACTCAGCCTCTCAGGAGGCTGAGATCTGAGGATTGTGGTTCAAAACCAGCCTAGGCAGGAAAGCCCAAGACTCTTATCTCCAAGGAATCATGAAAGAGCTGGAAGTGACACTGTGGCTCAAGTGGTAGAATGCTAGCCTTGACCAAACAAAACTAAGGGACAGTACCTAGTTCCTGAGTTCAAGCCCCAGGATGAGAAGAAAGAAAGGAAGGAAGGAAGGAAGGAAGGAAGGAAGAAAGAAGAAAGAAAGAAAGAAAGGAGGGAGGGAGGGAGGCAGGGAGGGAGGGAAGGAAAGGGAGGATAGGAAGAAGGGAGGAAAGGGAGGGAAAGAAGGAGGCAAGGAAGGAAAGAAGGAAGGAAGGAAGGAAGGAAAGAAAGAAAGAAAGAAAAGGACTAGGAATCTGGCTTAGTGGTAGAGTGCTTGTCTAGCATGCATGAAGCCCTGGATTCGATTCTTTAGTACCACATAAACAAAAGGCTGGAAGTGGTGCTGTGGCTCAAGTGGTGGAGCACTAGCCTTGAGCAAAAGAGCTCAGAGACATCGCTCAGGCCCTGAGTTCAATTCCCATAACCAAAAAACAAAACAAAACAAAAAAGACCCTGGTGTCTTTAGCCAAGGATTCTTACATGAGATCTGCCATAATTAACAGCAGTGATCACATGTGTGATGTAAAAATATCCATGTCCATAATGTCCAAGCATGGCACCAAAGTGGAATACTGGACAGAATCACTACCACTGCCAGAGCCCTGGGGTTTCCAAGATTTTTATTCACATTTAAGAGTCTTACAGGAAATCTCCATGCAGTTAGACTGAGGAGCAGAGATTGTCTTTCAGCTGGCTTAGGGCCAACTATTGGGAGGGTAGCTTTAATTCCTAGGATCCGGAGTCACGCAGTCAGGAAGTGCTCCTGACCCCTATAAGGTCAGTGTCATGGCCAACTACACCCTGGGCTCAATTTAGAGACATAACTATGGCAACGAATGTGCCCAATCGGTTATTAGGGGAGATTTATTGACGGATATGCTTGAATAGCAGAGCCATTAATTGCAATTACCAGACAAGACACTTCGTTCATCTCCAGGAACTGAATGCCAACATGCCCTAACAACTTTGAAAATCCCATTTTCTCTTGGGCTCTGCTGGTGTTTCTGCACCTGCTTCCATCCCAGGCCGTGAAAGGAAGAAAAGGAGAGTCTGGGTTAACATGGTGCACCACTTGGAGAGATGGACAAGAGCTGGGCTCTAGGGACACCAACTGCAGGAGGCAATGTCCATGGAGTTACCACAAGAACCTTTGCAAAGACAAAGACAATGCAAGCAGCCCTTGTTCCTCACTCTGCTCCTCTGGCACACATTGGCAAAATGTCTTCTGCCTGGGCTATACCAATCATCTGGCCATTTCTTCCATTTCCTCTACCTTGGTCTCCCCAATTCAGTTCAAGCTGTTCTTTTTCTTCTTGTTGTTTGGTGTGTGTGTGTGTGTGTGTGTGTGTGTGTGTGTGTGTGTGTGTGTGTGTGTGTGTGTGCAACACACTAGTGCTAAGTCTTGAACTCAGGGCCTGAGCACAGTTGTTTCCTTAGTACCTCACACACATCTGGATGAAAGAAGTCATAAACTTCTAAATCCTTTCCATGCATTAGAATAAGTAAAAATATACTACCTAGCACTTTTCAAGGATTAACAACAGCTAACACTTAAGGATGAGCACAGCTTCAAGTGCTCTCCAGCACATCTACGGTGAGCATTGACAAGATGACACAGAAGGTGGGGGATGCCTTTCTCTGCCTGTTACAGGTGAGCAGCTCTGGAGACAGGAGGGGCTGCACAAACTAGCAAGTGACAGAGAAATAACCAGGATCATGCCCAGACAGTCTAAACTGAGCATCTGTGCCTTAACCTCTAGTCTGTGCTGTTTCTCTTGACTTTAAAAACTAGGATAACGAGCGCTGGCCACCGGTGGCTCCCACCTATCATTCTAGCGACTCAGGAGGTTGAGATCTGAGGATCAGGGCTCAAAGCCAGCTCAGGGAGGAAAAATCTATGAGACTTTTTATCTCCAATGAAACACCAGAAAACCAGAAGTGGCACTGTGGCTCAAAGTGGTAGAGCACTAGTCTTGAGCAAAAGAGCTTAGGGACAGAGCCCAGGCCCCTGAGTTCAAGCCTCAGGACTGGCACAAAAACAAAATGGAAAGGATTTCCAGCCCATCCTCAGATCATCAAAAAAAAGGAAAGATGATGAAGATACACATCTTGAGAGTGGAATGTTGTGACTGAGCTTGGCCATGTCAGGTCATAAGGCATAAACCTGCCAAGAGCCAGCCCTGAGATGCAGCTTGGGGCTTGGCAGCCCCAAGGTCAATTCTGAGTCACCCACTGGAGACAGGGCTCTATTTTGCATTGCCTCCATACAAATGCAGGAAAGCTCGATAAGGTAGCTATTATTATTTCTGTGTCAGTACCAGCATTCCCGTGCTTCAGGATAGCAGGGTACTAATTTTAATCTGCACAGAAATCATAAGATTTTCACGCTGAGAGGAAACCTTAAAACCTCATCTGAATTTTTGTGCATTCCTCCAGTATGTTCAGAGATGCTTTTGTGAATACTTTATTTCCTGTTAATATGGATATGTTTATAGAGTGCTCAAAACTGTATGTTTTTCAAGGGGCTGGACCTGCAGCCCATATGTACTGTCTTTCAGGTCCTTCTTATTCCTGATTAAACCTAATAGCGCTCTCTCTCTCTGCCTCTATTTTCTCTCTCTCCCTCACCTCTTTGTCTTTTTCTCTTCCTCTGCCTCTCTATCTGTCTCTCTCACATTCTCTCTCTCCCTCTCTCCTTCTCTCTCTCTCTCTCTCTCTCTCTCTCTCTCTCTCTCTCTCTCTCTCTCTCTCACACACACACACACACACACACACACAGAGACTACACCCAGATGGGTGATCAATCAATGCTATTAGTTGACTGACTTACTGGTAATAGACCAAAGCTGTCTTTGAGTCTGATGGACAAAGCCATACAATTGAACAATTGAGCTCATCCTTATTGAAAACAATCTGATTAAAAACAAGGGTGTCTATGACCCCCACATCTATCATCCTAGTCACTCAGGAGGCTGAGATCTGAGGATTTCAGTTTGAAGCCAGCCTGGGGCAGGAAAGTCTATGAGATTCCTATCTCCAAAGAACCACCACCAAAAAGCTGGAAGTGGAGGTGTAGCTCAAGAGCACCAGCCTTGAGTGAAAAAGCTCAGGGACAGTGCCGAGGCCCTGAGTTCAAGCCTCAATCCTGGCACCAAATTAAAAAAGAAAGGCCAGGAAAGATGCCACAGGACTGGCTAAATCTCTGGGCAGGGAATGAAGATATTAAACAAGCTGCCATTTCAGAAGGAATTTGTCTTTCCTTATCCATCAGTGTTGCCCTGGCCAGCGACCAAGTTCACACAGTCCAAGAAGACATTCGCCTGTTCACACACTTATCTCTCAAAATGGAGAGGATGGATAGCTAAGATTAAACCTGTAGAAACAAACCCCTAGATGTCATTGTTGCTGCTGAAATAGCAAACGTTGAGTCTTCGCATTTAAAAAAAAGAATCTGAAGAGAAAAGCGGTGTGTGTCTTGACTAAACCACTTAAAATAATGCAAATGCGATTCGCTTTCCGTGTTTCAAAGCCAAGTCCAGAGTCTTCTGGACTTCTTAACCAATATGTAACTCCATCGCGGGGTGTTAGCACGCATTCAGTTGCCAACAAAAATCCACATTGAGGAGAAAGAGGCTGAAAAACCTATGTCATATGTGACATTGCTAACAAGCTCACATCACATTCCAAGCTGATTATAGAGTAGCTGGTGATTCTGCCACTATTCTCTCCCTTTCGGGGTACCTTTGGACTTCCAGGCTTTTCTTTAGCATGGGTAGGCTGATGTGTGACAGACATCCCAGTGTTTCCATCCCTGCAAACAACAGCTTTTGGCCAAAAGCACATTTGAATGAATGAATGAATGAGAAGAGGCATTCCTCACCAGAGCCTTCACACCCAATTTCCAATTAGTCACCAAATTCCCTATATTCTTTGTTCACAATGTTTCATCGTGATGTTGCCCATTCACTTCACAACACACCAGTCTGAATCTTTGCAAATATACTGTTTTCCTTTGGGGCAGAAATGGGACTTGAACTCAGTGTTCCACTCACTTGACTTTCTTCTTCATGGCCGGCACTCTTACCACGTAAGCCACAGTGCTAGCCCTGCTTATTGCTAGTTAGTTGGAGCTGGGGGGTCTCAACAGACTCTTCTACCCAGCCTAGTTTGGAACTTCGATCCTCAGATCTCAGCCTGAGTAGACATGATTTCAGGCATGAGCCATCATAGCTCCAGTTTGCAAATACACTATTAAGTATCAGTCACTTCCTATGTATCTGGCATATTGATGCTTCATATGCATGACATTCTTTAACCAGGCACCGAAAGCTGGTGTCTATCATCCTGGATAACCAGGAGGCTGTGAATGGGAGGACGATGGTTCATGGCCAAGAAAAATCCTCAACAGAGGGAAGCTGGGTATGGTGATGCACACCTGTCATCTCAGCAGTGATAGGAAGCTTAAAAGTCATAGGTCTTGGCAGAAAGCAAGACTCTTCTCTCAAAACCACACAGCCTAGGGCTGGGAAGAATGTTTACTCAGCATGCATGAAGCCCTCGGTTTGATTCCTCGGTACCACAGAAACAGAAAAGGCCAGAAATGGTGCCATGGCTCAAGTGATAGAATGCTAGCCTTGAGCTGAAGAGCTCAGGGACAGTAGCCAGACCCAGAGTTCAAGCCCCATGGCCGGCAAACACACACACACACACACACACACACAGCCCAAAAGTGGGATAAAAGTGTAGCAAAGAGTAGCTCAGGGGTAAAGTGCCTGACTGCCAAATTCAAGGCCCTGAGTTCAAACCCCACTATTGCCAAAAGTAAAGCAACTTCAACTGTCCTGCCATTTTGCACATAAGCTGAGACACCGAGGGGTTAAGAAACATCTTCAGTCACATAGCTAGTGAGTATTAGTAGGATTTAGAGATCAAGGTTATAACTCAAGTAACAGGTTAGATTCTTAGGCCCTGCTTGAGGTCAATTCCCAGGTCCCTAAGTGGATGTTGTTTTTCTCTCTCCCACATGCCCATACCCCCCCACATGTTTCCCTCTCTCCCCAAAAGACTGCTTTGTATGTGCCAGTCCTGAGGCTTGACCTCAGAGTCTGGGTTCTATCCTTTAGCTTTTTTCACTCAAGGCTAGTGCTCTACCACTTTGAGCCACAGCTCCACTTACAATGCTCCACACTTAAACTCTTGATCTACCTACCTCTACCTCCCAAGAGCTGGGCTTATAGGCATGCACCACCATGCTCATTTTTACTGATGTCTTTAAGAAGCAAGAAGTAGAACTCCAGGCCATCTGACAACGATGCTAGTGACTCCTTCTAGTCTGTCACCTCAAGAGGAGCTGTCAAAATAACAAATGACATATTTTGAAGCCCCTGGATTGCCGCTGAGCTAGGCTCTCTTGGTTTGATTAGTAGTCTTTCTTTTAGTGTCTTTCTTCATCTTTCCCTTTTCATTTCCTTCTTCTACCCCTCTCATCAATAAAGGTGGATGCTTTAAGGAAAACACTTCTTCCCTGGGAGGAATTTCACAATATCCTATTACAATTACCCCCTTGTTCAGAAGCAAATGGTATTACCTGTCAACAGGGTTTGAAGCATAGCAAATAGCTACCACCCAGCTTAGCTGAGCTCCTACCTAACTCCTAGACAGATAGAAGTGGCAAAAGGAAGACAGTTCTTTGTGGAGGCCTCAAAAAAATCTCATTTCCATTCCTTTGCAAGAGAAGAGACTGGCTTTATCGACAAAGACGACTAAAAAATTGCTTAAGCGTTCCAATCACCAGACTGCACTGAAGCAGAGAGACAGTGTGGCTGGCGGAGGCAAGCTCCTCTTGCAACTTCCCACAGCTCTGTTGAGCCCCACTTTGATACAGCCCAAATCTGTGACATATGCACACTAGGCCCGAATGGAGCCTCCTGTCACTCTCAAAAAGCAGCCCTGCTCTAACTCCATGCCCAGCCTGCTGCTGCTGTGGTAGCAGCTGCTGCTGCTACTGCTGGGTTTCCTGGGTCACAGACATAAATCAACATTCACCCAGAGAATCTCTGCCAGAAATCAGACTCTTAAACTGAAACAGAGCCCTGAGATCCGGTTTGGGTTCGCTGCAGAGAGCCAAATGCCCCACTAAGAGTGGTGCTTTGTGGCTTGACTACATATTCCAAGTCAGCCACTAGATGGCACCACCACAGACGCATGTCCTTGTGGTGAGGGGGCAGGGGAGGGGGGGCATTGAAGTCTGAGTGCTTTCCCTGGGATTTTTCTGTTCAAGGCTGGAGATCTACCACTTGACTCACAGCTCCACTTCTGGCTTTTTGTCAATTCATTGGAGAAAAGAGTCTCACGGTATGAATGATACTGGGGGAGATGGGGAAGAACAATGGAAGGGGTAGTACTGACCAAAAGGCATTGTATTCAAAATCTGACTTGTGTAACTGAAACCTGTTTATACAATTACTTAAAATTGTAAGAATCAGGGAGACTTTCCTGCCCAGATTGACTATGAACTGCAATCCTCAGAGCTCAGCCTCCTGAGTAACTAGGATTACAGGCACCAGCCACTGGCTCCCTGCCAGTTCCTATTCTTGATGGACTTTTTCTAAACAAATTAACATCTCAGATCCAAAAGAAAGAAGTTGCTAACAGCTGTTAGCAAACCCCAATCTTCACAGTCAACCCTGCTTTCTCCTCTTCTTCCAAGTATATTTTCTGCCCTATTTGGGGCCCTCAGTAAGAAATTAATTAACATGTGTGTCTCATATCACCAGAGATTTTAGACATCAATATGTAGCACTGAAATAACATGGGTTTGTGGCTTTTAGCTCAGGATGAATGACAGATGGATAATTTATGATGATTTCTCAGACCTGAACTATAATTATGAAGTATTTCTAGGTGTATATTCAGGATGCAAAGTGTATAGAATCCAGAGCTAATGTTAATTTATTACTGACAGCTGTATGTATAATAATATGTCATGTCTGTTCATCTTTCATGCCTTCTGACTTACATCAAGCAATCTTCGTTCATTAATAAAATCAAGCCTTGCCATTATTCTTAATGATGAAGCCCCGTTTTGATCTCTGAAGACTCCTATAATTAAACTCTGTGCATCCATATACCTGACATCTGAAGTTAGAAAAAAATAATAAAGGAAGTAATGGAGCTTGAACCCAGGGCCTAGGCACTGTCCCTTAGCTTCTTTGCTCAACACTGGTACTCTACCACATGAGCCACACTTTCACTTCTGGCTTTTTGGTGGTTAATTGGAAATAAAAGTCTCATGGATTTTCCTGCCCTGACCTGGCTTCAAACCATGATCCTCAGATCTTAGGATGATGTATGTGAGCCCCTGGCACATGGGTTGAGTTTATTTTCTCAGTACATGCTACCACATCCTTTTGCCTTTAATTGCCTTGCAGCCTTTTCTCATCTTTCGTTGACCTTTCCTTTGTGGAAGTAGTGTTAGAAACAGAACCATCGAGGTAGGTGCTCTATTCCACTAAGCTAATCCACAGAAGCAAGGCAGTATGTGATTTTTTAAGGTTTTGATAAAAAATGACTATTAAGCCAGGCACCTGTGACTTAGACTAGTAATCCTATAGATATTTAGGAGGCTCAGATTTGAAGATAACAGTTTGAAGCCAGCCCAAGCAGCAAAGTCCCCATGAGACTTTTTTCTCCAATGAATCCCCAGAAAACTGTCAGTGGTGTTGTGGCTCAAGAGCACTAGCCTTGAGCAAAAGAGCTCAGGGACAGAGCCCAGGCCCTGAGTTCAAGCCCCCTGACTGACAAACAAAAAAGGCCAACCAAACCATGAGGCCCTGAGTTCAAGGCTCAGTACTGACACAAGTAAAAAAGAAAAAAGATTAATCCTTTCAAGAAAAAAAATATATAACCTTAGTGCACCAAAGATAAGGTGTCCTTCAGAAGTATCATGGCTAGAAACAAATAGGACTCCACATATTTCAAGTGATTTGGTGTCTTGCAACTTCATACACTATTCTTATCCCCCAAATTTGTAGAATGTTCTGGTTTAAGTTGTAAAGCACTCTGTGTTATCAGACTCCTGGGTCACTTTGGGAGATACAGACCCATGATTCTTGTAGAAGAATCAAACTTTAACCTTATCAACTAATTAATGAGCTCCAAATAGAATAATGAGACAGGACTAGCCATCTGGGTTATCTCTCATCTGGGAAGAGAATCAGAATCCATTGAGTAGATGTGAGATAACTCAGTAAGCAAGTTTCCTATCTGAAACACTGAATCTTACGATGATTGTTAATTAAATCATGACAAATAACATTCTGCAGCAGGAGAAAGGTGGGAGAAGAGTTTAGATGTGATGTTCTGCAAGTTGAATGCAACTACACCTGAAGCACCCGAAGGTCTGCATTCCTCTGACTTGCTGTGATTTTTTTTTTTTCTGGAGAGTTCTATAGGAAAAAGAAATGCTAACGTTTATGTATCACAAGTTTCTGAAGTTGTCTGTTTTAAGCCAGATTTGGTATCCTATATTCTCTCCCTTTTCTCCTCTTCTCTCTCTCTTCCTCCTTTTTTTTTTCCTTTTGGTACTGGGACTGGGGCTTGAACTCAGGGCCTGGGAGCTCACCCTTGTAAGGTCTGCAGAAGGACACCTCCCTACCTCTTGGCTAAGTCTCCACCCAATATCTGTTACCTAGGCAATTGGCAGACCGGGAAGCAGTCACTTTCCCCTCCTGCTAGGTCACAGCCTGGGCCACCTCTGGTCACATGATTCCCATCTGACCTTAGGAGGTCAGAGGATGTGACTCTGAGGTCACATCTGCATCTAGTGTGGCCACACCTTTGCCCCTACCTGGCCACACCTCTTCCAGTCCCTGGCCTAGATATGTCCTGGCCCAGGGGTGGGTGGTCCGCTTTTCCTTTTCATCCATGCCTCTCCAACATGCACGGCCAGGGCAGCAGTTCACTAAATAAACTTCTGCCTGAATAGCTCATGGTGTTCTCTTCACCGGCTACCTAATGAAACCTACCTATTTAATATACCTTACAACCCTTACGTGGTATTCTCTTCACCGGCTACCTAATGAAACCTACCTATTTAATATACCTTACAACCCTTAGCTTTTTCTGCTCAAGGCTGGCTCTCCTACCACTGGAGCTACATCTCCACTTTTGGCTTTTTGGTGGTTAACTGGAAATAAGAGTTGTTGGGAAAATGGAGGAGAATGGAAAAGGAATAGGCTGGACTCGATCATCAACAGGCGAGGATTGTTTATTAAGGAACAGTGAGGGACACAGACCTTCCTGCAGGTTTGGAGTTGTGCCAGAGAGTTGGGACAAGAGCTGGGTGTTTATAGGAGGTCTCACTAAGCCAGGAGGCAGAGGTGAATGAAAAAGCCGCTAGGTCAAAGGAGGTGGAGGCTTTTCAGTTGGGCTCACAATGGGATGTTTACAGCTGGGCTTATGTGGATTGCCCTTCCAGCACATCAAACAAGTTCGCACATACCTGGGATTTTGCCTGGGATAACTGTGGGAGTCAAACCTTCACGAGTCTCATACACTTTCCTGCCTAAGCTGGTTTCAAACCACAATCCTCAGCAAAAAAAAAAAAAAAAAAAGCCAAGTAAGAGTACAAGGTCTTGAGCTCAAGCTCCAGTACAGGCATATGTATATGTATATGTATGTGTATGTAATACAGACAAGCTAGTGTTCTTGGAAAACACTGTGTATTACTCACTTTGTATGTCAACATATTAGCAGTGGACCCCCAAACAGGACTGCTCACATCCTGTTGTATATTCCAAATGACAAACACTATGGTGGCCTTCAGCAAAGTTGTGTTATGTTGTGGAAATTAACCATATTTGTCCTTACAAACTCAGAAAATGCTGTTAAGCAAATTGACCTCTTAGGGCTAGCACTGCCCCTACTCAGACATTTCTGGATTAAAGCCTTAGCTAGGACTTCTACATTTAAGATGAGAAAGCCTCAAAAAAAAAAAAAAAGAAAGAAAGAAAAGAAAGAAGGAAGTGGTGCTGTGGCTCAAGTGGTAGAGCACTGGCCTTGAGCTGAAGAGCTGAGGAAGAACACCTAGGCCCAGAGTTCAAGCCCCAGGACCAACAAGAAAGGAAAGAAAGAGGAAGGGAGAAAGAAAAGAAAGAAGATTCCTGCCAGGCACCATCGACTCATGCTTGTAATCCTAGCTACTCAGGAGGATGAGCTCTGAGGGTCAGGGTTTGAAGCCAGCCCCGGCAGGAAAGCCCACGAAGCTCTTCAATTAACCACCAAAAGGCCAGACATGGAGCTGTGGCTTAAGTGGTAGAGTGCCAGCCTTGAATAAAAAAGCTAAGGCACAGTGCCTAGGCCCTGAGTTCAAGCTCCAGGATTGGCATAAAACAATCACCTCAATAATAAAGTAATATTTTAAAAAAGTAATTAGATCTCAACTCTGTTCGCATCCACAAGTATGGTCAGAAAGCCAAAGCCTTTAGCGGTAGGGTAACTGTGGTCAGGTGGGGTGGTGCTCAGATCGGCACACGGAACGTTTACCTGAGTACACAGTGAACTTTCACCGACTTCTAGACCTCTCCAACCCAGGACAGGACGGTTCAAAGCCCCCCGACACCCCGCCAGAGCCAAGGTGAGGCCCGAACCCCACAAGCAGCCCACCCGTTCGCTCTTTCCCGCCAGAAGAGCAAGTGCCCGGGTTTGCCTTGGTGGGCGTGGCTTATCGCTACGCCCGCCCACGTCCCTCCCGACCAGCAGGGTCACCTGACCCGCCCGCGTCTCACGTGATCGGCCCCGGCGCCGCCATCTTGCGGCTCCCGAGTGAGGAAGAGGGAACGAGGGAAGGCAAAGAGGGGAAAAATCCGGGAGAGAGGCGGGTGAGGAACGAGAGTGAGGGCACCCCCCAGGCCTTGGCCGGCCACCGGAGGCTCGCGGAAGCAGCAGCCGCCGCCCGACCCTCAGGTACCGGGGCCTCCCACACACACACACCTCCGCGCGCGGACCCCGCCGCCGGCCATGTGCGAGGTGGGCCCAGGCCTCCGCCGCCTGCACCGGCGGCCTGACACCCGCCCGCCACACAAGGCCCTGGCCCCGCCAGGCCCGTTAGAGACAGCACCTCCCCGTGCCTCTCCCCCCCCCACCCACCCCGTGCTCACCCCGGGGGCGGCGGGGAGGCCCCGCTGCTCCGCTTCCCGGCCTCCTGTCACTCCCCCAACCCAGTCCCCAGGCCAGGCCCCGCCGGAGCCGGTCGCTGCTTTCCTGGGGCTTTCTTGCCAGAAGGGAAAAAATCGCTTAGACCTGCCAGGTTGGCACCCAACCACTCGCCAGTTTACTCGCGCCCCCTCCTACCCCGCCTCCATCCCACCCCGCCCACCCAGGGTATTGTTTCTCCAGTGGATC
>NW_012267308.1:2355890-2407543 GCF_000151885.1 Dipodomys ordii
CCCGCATAGCGTTGGAACATAGAAAAAAGCGAATGCAAAAAAAAAAAAAAAAGTGCAGTCCTGGCCTTCCATAAGTAATCATGGTCCCCGGGGTGGGAAGATCATGACAGATTCCTGGGAAAAGTCCACCTCTCTCACTTGGGAGTGGGGAAGGAGGGGAGTGGTTGGTGTGGAAGGGCCTGGGTCCGGAATTAAGGTGACACCCTCCCTTCCCAAAGCCGTAGTCGCCTTGGGTTTTTACTGCTGCGGGCTCTGGAGTTTGTTATCTCGCCGCGTCAGCGCTTATCAGGGAGTTAGTGGATTTATCACCTCTTGAGTTTGTACTTTTCCTTACCGTGGCTTGTGTGTTATTGATTCCCAGCGAAAGTCTACTTTCTTTATCACCAGGATGCGTTTGAAAATTAACTTTACCTGGAGGCCCTGCAGTATCACCTGCAGTATCTTTTGAAGATAATCACTAGGTTTCTAGGTGAAAGGAAGAGGATTTTTAAAAAAAAAACTTTTTAGACTCATTCCAACTTGAAAAATAAAAGGTGCAAGGGTTCAGTGTGGGGTTTGTAATCCTAACTACTCTGGAGGCTGAGATGTGAGGATCCATATTTGAAGCCAGCCCTGGCTGGAAAGTCCATGAGACTCTCTTATCTCCAGCTAACCACCAAAAAGCCAGAGGTGAAGCTGTGGCTATTGATAGTAGCAGTTGCTTTGAGCTACAAAGCTAAAGGACAGCTCCCAACCCCTCTCTCCCACTGCCCAACCCCCTCCGGTACAGGCACTAGGAAAGGAAAAAGCCAAAAAATGAAAGACACAAAGCAAGAAATTACATAGGTCAAGTTATTGTCATCTTTTCTGTTCTGTTCTTTATTTCTGGAGAATTTGCATAGCCACCCTTTTAGGTTGTATAGTCAGCATTAAAATGGCAATATAGATTTTGTTTTTCCAGACTAGTTAACAAATTAGGTCAGTAAAACCAAGACTCTCAGTTACAGCATTCTGGGATAAAACAAAATGTACAATTATTAAGAGTTTTCCAGGGGCTGGGAAGATGGCTCAGTGGTAGAGCACTTGCCTTGCATGCATGAGGCCCTGGGTTCCATTCCTCAGCACCACATAAGCAAAAAGAAAAAAGCTGGAAGTGGCACTGTGGCTCAAGTGGTAGAGCGCTAGCTTTGAGCTGAAGAGCTGAGGGACAGCGCCCAGGCCCAGAGTTCAGGCCCCACAACCGAACCAAAAAAAAAAAAAAAGTTTTCCAGGTCTTTTTTCTTAACTATAAAGTCATCAAATCTATTACTTAAATTATGTGAATTTAATAGGGTTGCATAAACGTTTATGCATTGAACATAATAGAGTTGCATAAACATTGTTCTAAGTTTCTTGGTGTATTGGCAAGTTTTCACTGCCATTGTAAGTTTGTTTCACCACCAAAGAGAAATGTTTCATACTGTAAACTTTCATTCTTGGTCACAGCTGGAATTTGAAGATTGATCAAGGACTGTATTAATTTCAGGAATTGATTTGAAAGACACTGGCTCTGCCACTTAGCAGCCATGTAACCCTGGGTAAGTCACTTATACCTCACTCAGTTTCCTTTTTTATAAAATTATATGGTACCATCTAGTCCTTCCCAAAGAATTACAAGGATCAAATACACACTCATGTTTGATACAGTGTAGGTGTAAGAGTTTACTACTCAGTTACAAAAGTGATGTTTCATATGGCTTGGTTCTCATTTGCAATTGAGGGGGAAATTGTTGTATTAGAGAAAGTATCAGGTTGTTTTGTTTTTGTGTGTGTGTGTGTGTTGGACTTGAACGTAGGTTCTAGGTGCTGTCTTTTAGCTTTTTCACTCAAGGCTGACATTGCCACTTGAGCCACAGTTCCACTTATAGCTTTATGGTATTTAATTGAAGATTTAATTGAAGTGTCACAGACTTTCATACTTAGGCTGGCTTTGAATCGTGATTCTCAGATGTCAAGTCTCCTGAGTAGCCAAGATTACAGAGGTGAGCCACCAGTGCCTTGAGAAAACATATTTTTAAAATCAGAAAGTTTTAGATCTGCTTCCAGTTCTTGAACCAGTTACTCTTGTACTCTGCAAACTTCACATGGACTGTTTTACAACTGTGAGGTTCTTTGTCTGCAAAGAATACCAGAAATTACATAGGAATTACACAGACCCTACACCCTGGACTTGCACCTACAAGTCAAAGACTTCCTTCTATAGCCTCCAGCACTGATCAGCACATAATAAGAACTGAGTGAGTTCTACAAAACCCGAATATCGGGTAGTGTTCATTAGACTTTATGTCTTAATTACAGCTGCCAAATTAGAATATTCTCTCAGGCGAGGTGCCAGGTAAGAAATTATAGACAATGAAATTCATAGACATGTGATATTTATACTTTATTTGTGGTAATAATTACATTTAGCTAAAGATTTCAAATACAATATAGCTGCCATTAGTAAAGTGTAAAGTCTTAACTGGGTTCCAGTTTTTATAGACCATTTATAATTTAAGGGTTTTAAAAGTTCATCCAATTCTACCCTTGTGTTTTATACCTGAAGAATCTAAAACCTCCAGAGGTGATGACTTCCTAAAATCAGAAAGCTAACTAGGGGCACTTTTGTCTGGAGCAAAAGAAATATTTTGCCAGCAAGTGCTGGTGGCTTAGGCCTGTAATCCTAGCTACTCAGGAGGCTGAAATCTGAGGGTCTGGGTTCAAAGTCAGTTCAAACAGGAAAGTCTTTGAGACTCTTCTCTCTAGTTAACCACCAAAAAGCGAGAAGTGAGCTGTGGTTCAAGTGGAAGAGTGCTAACCTCGATCAAAAGGGTACCCAGGCCCTGTGTGTTCAAGTCTCAATACCAGCACACACACAAAAAATTTATTTTTCTAATACTTGTAGTCTTGTCCTAGTGAACCTTCATGATCAGCCATTTTGATCTTCTCACCAAACATGCTTATTCTCACTTTCTAAATAATGATAATGTTATGGTTGCCTCTGTTCCAATTAGGGTTAAGGTAAATCCAGGAAGGTACATTTACTAAAGTGCTATTAGTAATTGTGTTGGACTTACACAGGCAGACCACAGGGATCATTGAAGCTAGCAGCATCTTTTGAAAAAGGGATAACCATCAGAACCATAAGCTTAGTCTGATAGAGCCCCCAGTCTGGGGAGAAATGGCTTGTTGAAGGGGATCTAGAGATAGGAAGCCAGAACAATGACCCGCCTCACTATTCCTTTGCTCTGTAATGGCATTCCATTGGCTTAAAAGAACCAGAAACCCTGAGGGTAGAGGAGCCCAATGAGGTAGCCCCTCCTGGAACAGGAAGTAGGATGGAGATGACACTGGGGCCTAGCTGAGCAAGTGGTTATCATCTGACCTACTGCTTATACTGGAGGAGCCTTTTGCTTACTTTCTTAGTCCAAGGGAGCTCTTGTATCTGTCTCAGCTGATTTGACTATTAGCAGTTATCTGAAGGTTTGCCTTGAAGGTTGTTAAGTCGAAAGGGTTTCTTAATTCTTTTCAGCTCCTGGGAGTAGGGAGTTGTCTACTGAAATTGTTTATTGTTTTGTGTCAGTCCTGTGGCTTGAATTCAGGGCCTGGGCACTGTCCCTGAGCCTCTTTGTGCTCAAGGCTAGCGCTCTACCACTTGAGCCACAGCTCCACTTCTGGCTTTTTGGTGCTTAATTGTCAATAAGAGTCTCAAGGGCTTTTCTGCCAAGGCTGGCCTCAAACTGCAGTTCTCAGATCTCAGCTTCCTGAGTAGTTAGGATTACAGGTATGACCCACCAGCACCCTGCAGAATTTGGTTATTAACTGTGGGTCCTATGATCATTTGCTTTCTGTCTTACACATGATTTGTGGGGATGGGTGTTAACTTTTTCTTATGGTAAAATTTAGGCATTTAGACAAGCAGAAAGAATTTTTAGGTATTCTACACGCATCTTGATTGACAGAATTTATTGTTTATCCCAGCATGGTAATTTTTCTTTCATGCATGCGTGCAAGCATGTGTGTGTGCTGGTACTGGGGCTTGAACACAGGGCTGAGCACTGTCCCTTAGATTTTTCACTTAGGATCTACTACTTGACCTACAGCTCCACTTCTGGCTTTTAGGTAGTTAATTGGAGGTAAGAATTTCACAGGAGCCCCCCAGCTCACCATGATCATTTCTTTCAGCACTGTTTATGTCAATCTCTTGGAGTCCAGGGATAATCTATATTGTGATTGTTGTTAATCCCTTCTATTAAATGTACCTATAAATTTACATCCCTTGATATGGTATGCTTTATATGTGTGTATATATTTTATATAAATATGTTTAAATATGTTTATTATAGGTGTATAATTGTATATTTATATTTTATGTTATATATTATATCTAAATATATAGGTATATTTATATAAAACGTGATTGTATTTTATATATTTGTATCTATATGTTATGTTTGTAATTATATATATATTATATACCATATAATAAATATAAATATATCTAAATATGTTTAAATATATGTATATATAAATATACATATGTATATTAAATGTGTTTATTTTATATATTTATCTATATACACATACATATATAACATGTACTTATATATTACATACAATAATGCCTAGAGACAGACAGCTTGACTGGTCTAAAGTTTTTGTGAATATTTAACAAGCTTGTGTTAGTAACCTCCCCTCTGTGTACTTTATTGTGAGCTGTTTGCCTAATCTTTTGTTTAGTAGACTTGTGGTAATGGATTTTCACTTGTGCCTTGATTTTTTTTTTTTTTGCATGTGGCTGCAAACTAGTTTTTCAGGTGTTCCTTGATGCATTTTATGTTGTCATATCTGTTTTATAGCTACCTTACTGTACGTATCCCCAAATGTATACAGCCTCCAAAATGAGGTGCTTACATAAATGTTCAGGGAAAATGGGAGCATCTGCTGCAAATTTCCATTAGCTCCTAATGCCTGAGCAGACACAGTTTCAAAATGTGTTTTTTTTTATATTAGTCTTTTTCTTGAGATAAGATAAACTCCCTTTATTTCACTGTTGTGGGGTTGTTTTTTGTTTTTTGGGGGGGTTTTGTTTTGTTTTAGAATGGAACACAGTGAACTCTCCTTGGGGAGTGATTAGCAGTGTTCTGCCTCCTTCCTCTTAAATCTTGGAGAGCAAGAGAGATAACAGGAGTCACCTTTGTTACCCTGTGGGTGTGCACAGTCTGTTGAGCAAACATTTACTGTTAACCTCTAGACTATCAATCAGTATATGGGGACGTCACACTTCCTGGAGAGGGTAGAGAACCAAATCTTAGCCAAGAAACTGAAGGCTTATATTAACCTTATCATTGAACTAATTTGCATTTAACACTTCAACTGCAAAAAAAATCCATAAAATTAATAATGCTTGAAATTATGATCCTTTAGGGAAACCCATAGTCACAGGAAGAGTCACAGATCTCCTTGGCTTGAAATTGTGAAACCCTAGCCTGGGAAAAATGATTGGAAAAGTCACAAAAGGGGGTTTTTCAAAGTAACAATTTGCCCTACCCCGCATTGGCCTTCTCTTTAGTGACTTTAACAGTGTAAAGTCTTTCTGAGTAAGATGAAGAGAGAAACTAAGTGTGTGTGTGTGTGTGCTGTCTTGCATACTGGGGCTGGAACTCAGGGCCTGGGCATTGTCCCTCTTGCTCAAGGCTGGTGCTCTACCACTTGAGCCATTTTTTCACTTCCAGCTTTTCATTGCTTAATTGGTGATAAAAGTCTCATGAACTTTCCTGCCTTGTCTGTCTTCAAATCCCATAATCCTCAGCCTCTTGAGTAGCTAGGATTACAGACACCAGCCATTGGGGCATCCAGTGAGATATATTTTGGGGGAGAGACTGAAGAACCTATGGCCTTTGGGAGCTAGGATACTCTAGGCATTCTGCCTTGAAGGCAGTTAAGAAAGAAGTAGTCAGAAAACCCATCCTACAGTCTTACTACCAAGTATTGGCCTAGAGCAAAAGGTTTGTATATTTGTCTGATGTGGACCTGTATATGGAAAGGCTTTTGGGTGGCTGGTGGATAGGGCAAATTGTCCCTGTGGGGGGGTAAGCATTGTGAATTCTGGCTAAATAGGTTAGGTGGCAAGGGCTTCAGCTGTGTGAGGAACAGGAGCTAGGATTTACTACATAAAATAAGAATTTAGAGCCTGTACTAAAGTTTAAGAATAGTGCATGGTCTTTGGTCTGTAACTAATGCTACTGGAAATTTTGCTGGCATTTATTGAATGTTGAGTAAGACTCCAGAATGCACCTAAAAATGTGGAAAAACAAAATTTGTTGCTGGAAAAAAGCCTAAACTTAAAAATGTGATCCAAGTCAACAAATTAGTCTCATGTAAGCCAAAGGAAATGTTTGAAATAAAAGTGATGCCAGGAAATATAAAGAATATTCAAAACTTAGAAAGATAGAGTATTTTTCTTTCTAGCAGACCTGGGTTTTGAACTCAGGGCTTTATGCTAGTCGTGCTTGCAAAGCAAACATTCTACCACTACACCCACACCTCCAGCCCTTTTAGCTGTAGTTTGTTTTTCAGATAGAGTCTCGAGCTTTTACTCTGGCTGGTCTTAGACCAGGATCCTCCTACTTCTAAAGTAACTGAGATTGCATCACTGTATCCAGCTCTTAAGATTTATAAGTGTACTTAGTGGCTTCCATGGCCATGATGCATTATTAGAACCTACAGATAGCCCCTTGGAAGGACTGGGTGCATTTCTGGACCTGAAACACAGTGGAACGTCAACATTTTTCCTCTTAGGTGCCCCTTTCCCTTTTAGGAAAAGGAAGTACTTATATGTGTCTATAAGTAATAGTTGACCACTAAATATGACTTCTAGGGGGAAAAAAAGCCACCTCATAGTTTGTGGTTTCTCTTCAAGAAATAAATCAAAGGAAGGAAAAGAAGGAAGTGGTACTTCTCAAAATTCACTGTGGCCTTTATAGTAAATTATGTGACTCAGTTTTCACAGTTTGAAGATTTGGGGAAGAAAGAAATTAATGATTTCAGTGATAAAACTACAGTTATATTTTGATACACAAAATAGTTTCTCAAGAATTGTATCAAGCTGAGCATTGGTGGTTCATGTCTGTAATCCTAGCTCCTCAGGAGGCTGAGATCTAAGGATTATGGTTTGACCCCACACTGGACAGGAAAGTCCCTGAAACTTTTTTTTTTTTTTGGTTGGTCGTGGGGCTTGAACTCTGGGCTTGGGCACTATCCCTCAGCTCTTCAGCTCAAGGCAAGCACTTTACCACTTGAGCCCCAGCACCACTTCTGGTTTTCTAGTGGTTTATTGGCGACATGAGTCTCACAGACTTTCCTTGCCCGGGCTGGCTTTGAACCGTGATCCTCAGATCTCAGCCTCTTGAGTAGCTAGGATTACAGGCGTGAGCCACTGGGCGCCTGGCATCCCTGAAACTTATCTCCATTAACCACCAAAAACCAGAAGTAGCGAAGAGACTTAAGTAATAGAACATTAGCCTTGAGCAAAAGAGCTGAGGGACTGCACACAAACCCTGAATACAAGTACCAATACTGACAGAGATTAAGGGAGGGAAGGAAAGTTGGTTCCTATTAGCTTAGAAACTAAATTGACATTGATGTCCTGAGTTACCTACTTCAGATTGCCCTGTAACTTGGCATTCTTTCTTTCTGTTGTTCTTTACCTTTTTTTTTTTTTTTTAAGATATGGAAGAAAGCCGCAGTGTAGCCATGTTGGTGCCAGATGTTGGGGAGCAGGAAGCCATATTGACTGCCGAAGGTATCATCAGTCCTTCATTGGAAATTGATGAACCCAGAAAAGCCAAAGCAGATCCCTTAATCCATGTGATTCAAAAGTTAAGCAGGATAGTGGAGCATGAAAAATCACAAAAATGTCTTCTAATTGGGAAAAAACGATCACGGTCAAATATGACAACTCATCCCCTGGAAACCCAAGAAGTTTGTGAGATTCCAGCTAAAGTAACCCAGTTGCCTGCTGTTAGGAAGGCTGAGGTGTCACAAGCAAGTTTCACCCCCGAGTCTCTCGCCCATGATGACAGCAAGGCTATGTCTTACCAGTGTAGCCTTTGTAAGTTTTTGTCGTCATCATTTTCTGTGTTGAGAGAGCATATCAAGCTGCACGGCCAGCAGAATGAAGTGATATTAATGTGCTCAGAGTGCCATATTACATCAAAAAGCCAAGAGGAACTCGAAGCTCATGTGGTAAAGGAACATGAAAATGATATCAGCAATCACACCCCACACAAAGCCCAGCAGTGCAGTACCCCCTCCAACTCCTTCTGTCAGAGGACCACAGAGAGAACCAACGAAACCAGTGGTGACATCGCAGTCAGTATGGACAGTCCACAGACTCACCCTGGCCAAACCACATCCCTGGCAGAGATGGGCAGGAGGAAATGGTACGCATATGAGCAGTATGGCATGTATAGATGCTTGTTTTGTAGTTACACTTGTGGCCAGCAGAGAATGTTAAAAACCCATGCCTGGAAACATGCAGGAGAAGTTGACTGTTCCTATCCCATCTTTGAAAATGAAAACGAGCCCCTGGGCTTGCTGGGTTCTTCCACGTCGGCAGCACCTGGTGGTGTGGATGCAGTGGTCATTGCCATAGGGGACAGTGAGCTGAGTATCCATAACGGGCCTGCTGTCCAGGTGCAGATTTGCAGCTCAGAGCCATTATCATCTTCATCTTTAGACCAGCATTCAGAAGAAAGGGTACACCTAAGTCGCTCGGTTACCCTTGACCCTACTGAGGAAGAAGCACTCGAGGTGATGTCTGATGCCGAGGAGAGCTTGATTGCCGACAGTCTGCTTTCATCAGCACAGAAAATCATCAGCAGTAGCCCCAATAAAAAAGGTCATGTGAACGTGATTGTGGAACGTTTGCCAAGTGCCGAAGAAACTCTTTCACAGAAACCTTTCCTCCTAAATGCTGAACTAGATGAGGGCAAAACCCTGAACCCATCAGATGGCCAGGCCGGCTGTGCAGGAACTGGTGCCATCTTTCGTGCTGATAAATGCACTGTTGATATTGGAGGGTTGATCATTGGCTGGAGCAATCCAGAGAAGAAAGATAGTGAGTTACTAAGTAAAGGACTGGCCACTGATGAGAATGCCCCACCTGGCCGCAGGAGGACAAATTCTGAGTCTCTCAGGCTGCACTCACTAGCTGCCGAAGCTCTGGTCACGATGCCTATAAGAGCGGCCGAACTAACCAGAGCCAGTCTTAGTCACTACGGGGACATAAACCTGTTAGATCCAGATACAGGGCAGAGGCAAGCCGATAGGCCATTGGCAGCTTATTCCAAAATGATGTCACCACTTAAAAACACTTCAGAAGGATTGACTAGCTTCAGCCAAAGCAACTCTACCCTGCTAGCACTCCCAGAGGGTGGACAAGAATTGACAGATGGCCAAGTCAAGACAGGCATCAGTATGTCCCTACTCACTGTCATTGAAAAGCTGAGAGAAAGGACAGATCAAAATGCTTCAGACGACGACATTTTGAAGGAACTTCAGGACAATGCCCAGTGCCAACCCAACAGCGATACGAGTCTGTTGGGAACCAATGTGGTGGAATACATCCCTGAGGCTGAGCGACCCTACCGCTGTCGCTTGTGTCACTACACAAGTGGTAACAAGGGTTACATCAAGCAGCACCTGCGAGTCCATCGGCAGAGGCAGCCCTACCAGTGTCCTATCTGTGAGCATATAGCCAACAACAGCAAAGACTTAGAGAGTCACATGATCAACCACTGTAAGACCAGAATCTACCAATGTAAACAATGCGAAGAATCCTTTCATTACAAGGTAAACATTGCTTCAAGTCTTCTGGAAGGCTTGGGGATTTCAGAGGTAGGGGGGGACTTAACAGATGTTCTCTGGCCACCTCATTTTTTTTTTTTTTTGACTAGTTCTGGGGTTTGAACTCAGGGCCTGGTCACTGTCCCTGAGCTTTTGCTCAAGGCTAGCACTCTACCACCTGAGCCACAGCACCACTTCCAGCTCTTTCTGTGTATGTGGTGCTAAGGAGTCAAACAAGGGCCTCATGCATACTAGGCAAACACTCGACCACTAAGCCACATTCCCAGTCCCCTCAATTTACTGATACTCTTTTTTTGTTAGGTTGATTAGAGTCTAACAAAACTTAGAAAAGTCAATCCCAGCCTGGCTTTGAACCTTGATCCACAGATTTCATTCTCCTGAGTAGCTAGGATTACAGGCCTGAGCCACCAGTACACTGCAGTCAACTTAATTTTATAGATAAGGGAAAAAAAAGTTCTGAAAGAGTTTTGTGATTTGCCCAGGGGGTCCCCAGCTAATTAGTAATGAAGATGGGAAAGAAAGCTAGGCCTTCAGTATTTCTGCTCCGAATTCTTCCCTGCTTATTTATTGCCTTCAGTATTTCTGCTCCGAATTCTTCCCTGCTTATTTATTGCCTTCTTGCAGCCCCTTGTACTAAACTGTTTTTGTGTTTTAGCTTGCATACTTTTTTATAAAGCATTGTCCATTGGATTTTCATACTCCACACACTTGACCTACATGGATTTAAGTGTATGTGGTCCCACACACAGCAATAAGAATTCCCCATCTGACCTGGCCCCAAACTGCTCCTCACACATGCCAACTGCCATTGGACCAAACAGCAGTAATTTGTGTCATTGCAGAAAGGGAAATGGACTGTATTAGACTTATTGAAAGGCAGCACTGTACTGATAAAACCATGTATGCTTTGTTTCATGGACAGTTCCTGCCTCCTGAGTGCTGGGTTTACAGGTGTACCTCACCATGCCCAGCAGTTTGAAATGCTATTCATTTCTTTGTAAAGCAAACTTGGATTTATTGAATCATCATTAATTTTGAAATTCCAGGTAGTACATTCAAGTAGACTACAAAGAAAATTTCTAGGAGGAGGTATCTAGGAAGTTTCTTTTGCTGCTGCTATACTCCTGGGGTTTGGGTGGAGGAAGAGAACTTCCTTAGTGGTCTGCTGAGATCTGAGAGGCAGAATTTACAAGGAAATCCAATGGTTGTTCACTGAATTTGTTTTTTGGGACAGTGTTGCATTATCCTGAGCACCCTGCTCCCTACCCTCTCCCATCTCTAGGCCCCTACCTGTTCCATAATCTAAGTCCTCCTTTCAAAAAATATATAAGAAGGAACTGCCTTTTCAATGAGGTTATGGTTGCTCTAGTGCATTTCTTTCAGTTGCCCAGTGTGTCCAATAGTGCTTTAACAGGTTTGATTTTAAAATATTGATAATCTCTTCTAGGCCATAGGCCCTGAAAGTTATCAACCCCTTCTTAAACAGCCTCCTCACCAAAATATTACATATTAGTTGGGCAGCAGGGGCTCACCTGTAATCCTAGCTACTCAGGAGGTTCAGATCTGAGGACCACAGTTCAAAGCCAGCCCAGGCAGGAAAGTCCATGAAACTCTTAATCTCCAATTAACCACCAGAAAACTGGAAGTGGTGCTGAGGCTCAAGAGTTAGAGCACTAGCCTTGAGCTGAAAAGCTCAGGGACAGCACCTAGGCCCAGAGCTCAAGCCCCACGACTGACTCTATATAAATTTTCTCATTATTTTCAGAGTCAACTAAGGAATCATGAGAGAGAGCAGCATAGCCTTCCGGAAACCTTGTCAATTTCTTCGCATGAGCCACGAATTGCTAGTGATGCCGCTGATGGAAAATATATTCAGGAAGGTAGTTGAGCCTCTATTAATTTTACAAACTAATGGGTTTCATTATGACATTTGACACAGGCATACAATGTTCTTGATCATATTTATCCACTCCCGTGTATGTGTGTGTATGTGCGTGCGTGTGTGTGTGTATGTGTGTACTCTGTCTCTGAGCCACTCTATGCGTGTGTGTGTGTGTGTGCGCGCGCGTGCATGCTCTGTCTCTGAGCCACTCTATGCTTAAAGCTAATATTCTACAACTTGAGCCACAATCCCACATCTAGCTTTTTTTGAGTAGTTTATTAGAGAAGAATCTCACAGACTTTCCTGTCCTGTCTGGCTTAGAACTTTTAATCTCAGATCTCAGCCTTGTGAGTTGCTAGAATTACAGGAGTGAGCCACTGGCACCCAGCTACACTTACGCATTTTTAAGTTCTACTGTGTTGTCCTGAGGGTTTTCAGGACTAAAGCCTATATTGTCCTCTGTTTTTATACCACAGAAGTGAATGAATACTCTTGCCTCTGAAAAAAATTGCAGTTACTGATCAAAATAAATTATTATCAGGTCCTGAGTAACTCAATGAGGACTCAATTTCTGACTGTGTAGTTAAAATCTTTACTATCACATAAGAGTCAGGCAACAGCATAGATTTGGAAGGGGAATCCCAGCAAGCCAGCAGAGTTGAAGCATAGAGAAGCCACTTGTCCCATTCTGGTTACCAGATGACCTGTGCAGAGTGCAGCTTTTGCAGATGGTCGGCCTTTCCTCAAATATTTTCTCAGGCTTGCAGCTGTGACCTCCTCCAAGTGTAGCTGCCAGATTTCATTTGCATTGTTTAAACATACCCTTTTATGTACAAGTTCAGTATCCGTCAGTTGAGTTGCTGGTAATGGAAATATTAGAATCAGAAGGTTTAATTAGAGCTCCATGAAGAGGTAGGTGCTGCATGCAGAGAGTTGTGGAAGAAATGAAGTAAGCTGTGCCGCCTGGCTGGCATCAGTTCACTTAAACCGATACACTCTTGAATGACTCCAGTGTGGTTGGTACACAGTACTGATGGGAAATAAAGCATCTTGGGGTGACTTTCGTTTTTCGATTTCCCAAGAATTAAAGTTCGAAACAACTGCAGAGTGAAATGTTTTGCCATAATGTTTCATTAAGTCATACCCCAGAAAACATAACTAATTCGAGGATGTTCAGAAAGAATTGACTGTGACACCACTGTAGCACAAAATTCCCTTGTCAGACAGATGTCACCCCTGTAAAACCATCCCAAACAAAGGAGTTTATGACATGACATCTGTTCCTGCGATAGATGGCTGAGCTAAAACACTTTTGTTTCCTTCCTGCAAAACAGCCCTAACTGCCTCCTTTTATTTTAATTCATTATGTTTCCCTACCCCTTTTAAAGGAGACATTAAAACAGTAGAGTGATTGCACCATAAATCCCTAATGAAGGAATAAAGTGCTACTCAGTAGCGCCACCTGCAGTTAGCACCAGTGTTGACATCCGACTTTTCCAGCTCCATCTTAAAAATGCAAAAAATTCAAATAACCCGAATGTATTAACAGCTTAACGTCACTTTTTCAGTAAAGAAATTGAAACTAGTTCAAAGTAACCATTCCAAACTTTACTACAGTCATACCTGTTCAGCATATGCCATTTCTGGAGCATCTTTTTTTGGTGAATTAAATGGCTTAGCATGATCTTTTACCCCTCTTCAATGCTGGAGATGGGACCCAGGGCCCCACACGTGCTATGCTTGCACCCTACCACTGAATTGCACCCCTGTTCCTTCCTTGCTCATCTCATTTTTTTATTCTGTCATAGTAGCAGTGCTGGTGTCTTCCTGCATGCTTAGATCTGGACAGGACAAAGAACAAATTCTTAGCTCACAAAGGTTAATTGGTGCTTGGTCAAAACTACTTAGTAAACTGCTTTATTTAACTTAGTAAGGTCAATTAAATAGGAGAAATGTCTCTGGGGTTCCCGTATTGGAACAAGATACTTTGTGGCATGCTTTCAACACAGAGGCCCTGGGTAACCACAGACATTCATTCCACCAAGAGCCATGGAATGCCTGTCTCAAGATAGGCACTGTGCCAAGTACTGGGTGTTGGCTGCCCTTGAGAAACCCTGCCCAGTGAAGAAGTTAGAGCTAGATTAACACTGCTGAGTGTTCTAATAAGAGCCACAGGCAAGGCCCTTTCCTGTGTTATTTCTTCAGGACATTTAAGTAACTTGTTCCTGATTGTTTTCAGTTGTCCACGCCCTAGGGATTTAGTGTCAACCACACAAACACGTCCTCTACCCTCAGCTCTCCAATGTAGAAAAGGGCAGAAGTTTTCCCCAGATGTGGAAATAAATGCACACTTTGCCTGAAGGAAAAATGGAAGACTTGCCAAACCATGCTCTAAGCTGCTGGGTACTGCCAAGGGCCACTTACAACATTCACAGATGATGGCCATACAAAAATGTTAATACAGGCAGACAGCCATAGGCAGCCAAAAAGATGCATAGGTGGCTGTCCTGCCATGATTTTATAGCCGTATGCTACCCGAGGGTTGGGACATTGCCTGCCCCAGCTAGAATTTCCATTCTATAGATGAGAAAAGTGATAGCCCATGAGGTAAAATAATTCACCCGTGATCATACTTGCAGTAAGTAGCATAGCAGAAACTCAGCTCAACTGTCTGAACTTCAATCCAACCTTCTTTCCACTGGAGACATTTGCTCAAAGTAGCACAGGCTCCCATTCCGTGCTATATTAGGGTTTCCCATCTGTCAGTTTTATTAGTTGTCATTGATCTGTAATATTTCTCACACAAGCCATTATCCAATAGTTCGCACTTTTTTTTCTGGGCTTTTTTTTTAACTATATTTGGAACAGTGCCATTTAGAACTGAGTCCAAGTTTTTAACCTACCAATTAAGAGCAATACTTAGATTGTAATTATGATTAGTGTGTATATTAACATTATAGATTTATACCCGGAAATTAGGACATTTTGTACTCCTGGCAGTAGTTATTAGGCAAAAAACTTTCAATTTTCAAAAGTGTAAATTTAACTTAAGGATTTTTCTTTGTTGAAATTACAGTGTGGGTTTTTTCTTTTTTTAGTGGTAGTTTTACTTTAGTGTTCCATGTGCCAGTGTTCTACCTAAGCTTTCTTCCTGCCAGCAGTCACAAAGCTCCTCCAGTGCTACCCATATCTTGAGCCTGCAGGCTTGCTTTGTTACTATATGTAACAGTAGACAGGGTGGGATGAGCCTGCTGGAGGGAGACAAGAACGCATGATGTAACCTCAGGAGCCAGTTGCACAGGTCAGGTCCTTCAGTTTGTACTGTTACACATGAATCACCAAGGCCTGCTATTGCAAATGATGTGGTTACATGGTCTGTTTTCATTGGATCCCTGTTACGTGTCAATGAGCCACCCATTCCTAACCTTTGTCCCAGTAGCCTGTCAGTTACTGTATATAATTGCACTATACTAAAATGGAGTGCTTCAGAATTCACAGATGCTTTTCCTTCCATGTTAACATTAAGTTGTAAACCAAGGAAGCTACAGGATAGAACCTCCAGACTTTTTATAGAATTTACTGTACATGCTTCATGACCACACATTATAGTAATAAATTATTGTGTTTAAATTATAGCTCATTGGCAAATCAGTGTTTCGTTAAGATAGTATGTTGAATTGAAACTCCTTTGTACAACTAAAGATAATTTTAATTTTTTAAAAGAAGATAGCTATTAATAGCCTGACACTTTTCAGATCAACAGTCAGTCTTCTAATTACTTACTCCCTACTCAGCCAGCAGCAGGAAGCAAGTTCATTATACTCTAGAATTTGGGGTGAGATTATGCAAAAACCAGCCCAGCTCAACCCAGTGATGGTTACAGAAGATACTGGGTGTCTTTGCTAGGCATAGGAGAATCTATGAAGCCACTTTGGACAGGTTACACAGAGATGGTGAGGAATCCCCAATTGAAATGGTGAAACTGTGGCATAAGATTCACAGTGTGTTGCCAGTGCTGTAACATGCATCCTACCAAAGCCTGCCTCTAAAACTCTCCAAATATTCTGTCTAGGGAATAAGTCGTCGGCCCAGAAACAATATAGATGTGATGTGTGTGATTACACAAGCACAACATACGTTGGTGTCCGAAACCACAGAAGGATCCATAACTCTGATAAGCCATACAGGTAAGTCTAGTGACTGTGGAACCTTAGTGCTTGTATTAAAATATTTTAAAACTAGGTGCTGGTGGCTCAGACCTGTAATCTAGCTACTCACAAGGCTGAGATCTGAGATTTGCAGTTCTAAGCCAGTAACTAAGGCAGGAAAATTTATGCGACTCTGATCTCCAGTTAACCAGCAAAAAGCCAGAATTAGAGGTGTGGCTCAAATGGTAGAGTGCTAGGCTTGAGCAGAAAAGCTCAGGGACAAAAAAAAATCATTAGTAATTGCTTTAGAATCCAGTTAATATGTATATTTTTGTTTGCACTTAATTTTTTGTTTGCACTTAATTTGTAATCTTTGTTTCAGAAACAAGTAATCATGTGGGTAAAAGTATGATGGGTTTGATTTTTATATCAAGTCATCAGGTATAGAGAAATGTCCTTGTAGAAGTGTTCAAATAAGTTGGGCACCAGTGGCTCACACCTATAATCTTAGCTACTCAGGAGGTAGAGATCTGAGGATCCTGGTTCAAAGCCAGCCGGGATAGGAAAGGCCATGAGACTCTTATCCCAATTAACCACCAGAAAACCAGAAGTGGTGCTGTGGCTCAAGTGGTAGAGAGCTAGCCTTGATCTGAAGAGCTCAGGGACAGCACCCAAGTTTACAGTTCAAACCTCCAACCAATAAAAAAAAAAAGTGTTAAATGTTTCTACTCTATATTTAAATTTTTTTTAAAAAAAGCTCAGGACATTGCCCAGGCCCCATGACCAACCCCCCCCCAAAAAAAAGGTTTAAAGAAATAAATTGGGAATAATTTAAGATTTATAACACTTGTTGCTACATAGGTTAAGTAAGAGCTAAGAAACTTTCACTGCTGATTTCTAAGTCTTGTTTAGTTTGTTAAGGAATACAAGCTTCAACTCTGAATCTTAGTACAGTATACATCCTGTCTAGTGGGAACACAGGAAAGTGTACCTGTACCAGCTAACTTTGCGTTCATTTCGGTTGCATATAAGTTATCACAGCAGAGCTGGGTATACTCTTTAAAAAGAGGGCATGTAAGCTGGGCACTAGTGGCTCACACCTGTAATCCTAACTTCTCAGGAAGCTGAGATTTCAGGATTGAGGTTCAGAGTCAGCCCAGCAAGGAAAACCCACGAGACTCTTAATATCCCAATTAACCACCAAAAAGCCAGAAGTAGAGCTATAGTTCAAGTGGTAGGTCACTCACTAGCCTCAAGCAAAAAGCTAAGGGATACCCTGAGTTAAAGCCCCAGAGCGAACACACACACACTAAAGGCAATTTAGGCATTTCTAAAACTTGTAATTCACTACTTACATAAAAATATCCATTATTCATTTATGAGCTACTCCATTCTAACTGGTTTGTTCCTGACACAGTAAATACTGACAGATCAAAGCATTATGGCTATGTCCCTGTCCCACAGGGTATGAGTTTTTTCACCTCTACCAGAGAGGCATTGGCAGTGGGGGTGCACAGAATGTCTCAAACATACACTGTGACTTCATGCTTTCTTAACGTTCTTAAGGCACATTTTTAGGGGAGAAATGGACTATATCCTAAAGAATAATCAGTAGCTTCATTTAATTTGTTGCATAATGTGCTTATTATAGCAATGTTTATAATGCCAAAAAGATAAAAATCATTCTAACTCTATAATGCTAATAGAATGATTAAATTATACTTTCATAGGATGGACCATTATACTAATCCCTATTGAAATGCATGATTTTAATGAGAACATACTGGTGGAACATTATCAAAAATGGGATTAAAAATCTGTACTCTGAGGTTCCATTTTTACATCAGATCTACAGCTATGTACATTTTAAAAGATTAGGAAGCTATACAAGTAATACTTTATAGAGTTTACTTGCCTATATATTGCATTTGTGTACAAGGGATATAGATTATATAATGAGAAAGAAGTTTTCACGAATGACCAGGAGTGATTTAGATTCACTGTGTTCAGATCTATAGAGGAAAAAAGGAATGTAACTACTTATGGCATTACTCTTAAAATACTTGACTTTCCTTGTACAGGTGTTCTTTGTGTGGGTACGTGTGTAGCCATCCTCCTTCTTTGAAGTCACACATGTGGAAGCATGCCAGTGACCAAAATTACAACTACGAGCAAGTAAACAAGGCCATTAATGATGCAATTTCACAAAGTGGCAGGTACTTGATCCTCTCCCTCCCTTGGTTGCTGTGTCTGTGTGTGTACACAAATATTAAAAATTAGGATCAGGCCTGGTGCCAGCAGCTCATACCTGAAGTCCTAGCTACTCAGGAAGCTGAGATCTGAGGATCACCATGAGACTCTTACCTGAAATTAATGACCAGAAAAGCTGGAATTAGAGCTGTGGTTCAAGTGGTTGAATACCAGCTCAGAAACAGCATCTGAGTTCAAGCCACAGAACTCACACAGAGTTCAGATTAGAATTGCAGCTACTGGTCCTATAGTATACCACACTCAGGTTTTGTGGGGGTTTCTTTCTTTCTTTCTTTTTGGTGGTGGGACTTAAAGTCTGGGTCTGGGCACTGTCCCTGCCCTCTTCAGCTCAAAGCTAGTTCTCTATCACTTGAGCCACAGCACCACTTCTGGTTTTTTGAGTGGTTTATTGGAGATAAGAGTCTCATAAACTTTCCTGTCTGGGCTGGCTTTGAACCACAAGCCTCAAGTCTCAGCCTTCTGAGTAGCAAGGATACAGGCATGAGCCACGAGCACCTGGCTAATGTGTGTTTTGTTTTTTAAGAGTTCTAGGGAAATACCCTGAAAAATCTCGGTGGACCAGCGAAGAGAAAGCTGATCTGATAGCTGGAAGTTCAGAAAATCTGTTGTCCACTTCAGAACTGATGTCCCAAGCGTCCAGTGAAAGTGTAGATTCCAATGAGGGTGAGAAAGTGAGCCCTACAAGTAATGTATCATACAGTTTAGAAAAGACCTCCAGCCTGGCCCCTCCTGGAATGGAGTACTGTGTTTTGCTCTTCTGTTGTTGTATTTGTGGTTTTGAATCAACCAGCAAAGAAAATCTGCTGGATCACATGAAAGAGCATGAGGGTGAGATTGTCAACATCATTCTCAATAAGGACCAGCATGCCACCATAAGCACAGACTAGCCAGAAGAATGCCTGGAAGATTCCTTTAACCACAGGTGACTAACCTACTAGACGAAGAGGTGGTAGGCAGTATGACTAGGGAACACAGTGACCTGGTGTGGCTTTGGAACCAAACTTGTCATAAGATGAATTCCAAATTGATAGGCAGTAACGATATTTAAATTATCTTGAGTGTGGGGAAGCAAATATATAATCCTATATTAACCTTCTGTCCCCCTTCTTAGTGTGGAGTATGTTTGTTATTGCAGCTTATTCTAGTTTAGAAGTGCAAACAGTTCAGAAAGGTCTTTCAGGAGCCCTTCTGAAACTTGCTGTGAAGTTCCAATCTTATGCAGATCCCTAAGAGCTTCGTGTCTGCCTGCCTGCTTTAGAGTAGACACACCTCTGCTGGGATGTTGGGAGGGCTTCTCCAGTGCAAGGAAGGATTTGAGGTGATATGTTTAAATTGTTCCCTTACTTTAAGAAAGTAGACAAGACATCTGTAAATCAAGTTTAAATCCTAAGTAGACATTTCTGAAGTCAATTGTTTTCTGAAACTTAGATGCATTTCTTGTGGGCAAAGGAGACAATCTCAAACCATATCTCAAGTTCATAGAGACACCTGTACTTTTCAGAGAGTCTTTTCAGAGCTTTAAAGATCAAGGCCCACTTTTCCAGTTACCTAGGCTGTTTAATCCTCTCTCCTGTGTGAGACCCTCTCATCTGAAAGAGTCCTAGCATAATCAAATATGAAAATGTGCATCACTGTCAGCCCTGGAAAATAATTTGAATTATTAAGATAAAAGTTAGAGGGCTAAGCTGATGATGCACACCTATAATCTTAGTACTCAGTAGGCTGAGGCAGGAGGATTGCAAGTTCAAGGCTAGTCTGGACTACATGGGTGAGATCTTGTGTGAAAAAAACAAGTATCACTTGGAGAATGAGAGATGAAATTCAGAAACTTCTTAAAATTAGTACTTCTACTGGGATCTTTATAGGAGTTTATTACTTATTTATAGCAGAAAAGGAATATCTAAATGTCCTTAAGACAGTAAAACTTCAGGGTGGTTATAAAAGTTCTGAGGAAACAGCACTTGGCAAGTCAATAGATTTCTTTGAAAGAAGCTCCATTTGTTTGATGTAAGAAGACAGGAAAACCCCCTAAATATGCTTTGCATAAAATCTTGCCATCAGATAAATAGAAGTAAACATCTCATTAATTAGACATTTTATATTGCAGTTAGTTGAAAGGGTGAAATACACAAGGTGTTCTTGTAGTTCTGATTACTTCTTTATGCATTGTTTCATCAAAGTAAATTCTGCCTACAAGATAGGAGGCTGGTGCCCTGTTGTAGTGCACCATCTTCATGGTGCTATTTTTGAATATCAATTGCTAATGTCTAGAAGTGGGGCTGTGCCTAATTACATCTAGGCCCTCAAATTAGAGCTCTGTGAATGGGATATTCTGCACATACATTTTAGGAAAGAAGTAAATGAAAGAATTGTGTTAAGAGCAGTAGGAACTGTAGTAATTGGGGCTGGGTACCTTGAAACATTTTCTAATTTTTTTTTTATAATCTTTTTTTTTTTTTGGTGATGAGAGTTAACCAAAGAGAACTAAGTCTGTGCCCCTTTGATATAGGTAGCTTTAATGTAGAATTCAATCCATTACTGAGACATGGTTTTAGAAAAGATAAAATTATATATATATAATTTCCCCCAAACCTACAATACTTTTATATTCATTTTTCTCCTTTTCAAAAGTGATTCGAATTTTAAATTCAAATAAAATAGTTCCATGTCTTAATACCCATTCCCACCCATCTATAGATTAGTTCTCACTGCTATTAACTCAGACCCCTTGATTCTTTCTACCAACCTTCCAAGAATTGGCATGGGCTTTAATTTTATTAGAATCATTTGGAAAATAATAAGCAAGTTTCAACAGTGTTACTTATAGAATTATTTCTCTCTGTTCTCATAAACCACTTCCCATTGGCTATTACTTCTGTTTTCCATCTGCAATCATGAATTTAAAGTTTCTCTTCCCCGTGGGAAAACATTTACCCAGAAGTTCAAAGCCTTTAAACATGAATGTGACCTTGATAGCGATCCTCCTGGCCCAGAGGAGGCACCATAAGGGAATATACATACACAATGTCCACAGGATATTCTGTGTAGCAAACCTTCCATGCATTTCTACCAAGAAGAATTGAGTTTTCTAAAAGTAGTAAGGAAAATGAAATGCGCAATTGTAATTGCATAAGAGAGAACATTAATCACCAGGAGGTCTGTTTATAGGAATAACACGTTATCTCTATCAGACCTTTTGTTATATACCAAGCTCATGCTGTTTGCTGCTCTGAATACTTTTAAGATTTGATGGTGAACGTTGATTTTTTTTTTTAAAGAAAATGAGTAGGCACCAGTGGCTTATGTCCTTGCTGCTCAGGAGGCTGGGATCTGAAGATCATAGTTCAAAGCCAGCCTAGGCAAGAAAGTCCATGAGACTCTGATCTCCAGTTAACCAGCAAAATGCCAGAAATGGAGCTGTTGTTTAAGTAATAGAGCATTAGCCTTGAACAAAAAAGGTCAGGGACACACCTAGGCCCTGAGTTCAAACCCCAGTACTAGTACACACACAGAAGAAAGTTATTGGATTCAATAAAGGCAGGGGCACCTGATACATTCTGATCATTATAAGTAGTACTTTTCAGGGCTTTATCATTTTCTCCTTTGTTCTAACAATCAGAGTAAGGTTGGTGTCATGATGTTCAGCAATATTGTGCTAATGTTGAACTCTGAGCCCTGGCCTTGCAGCACCATGACACTGGCTAAAGTCATTGCTGTAGATCTTTCAGACCTATTCCAAGGAACTGTTGGTGACCTAATTCCTTTCTGTTCTCTTTCTTGCAAACCAATGGCAGACATCCTTGTTTACATTGTATGTTCCTGCAGAGTACTCTTCCTCTCTTGAGACATCTATTTTTAGTTTTCATAGACACTTATTTAATCTTTTTTATTTACTTGTACAGCAAGGTGCTCTAAGTAATATTCTATAAAGTATATTTAATAGAAATTTGCGTTTGATATTCATGGACATGAATACATGTATTTTTTTAAGAAGTATTGTGTGTGTAACACTATGGCATTGCTTCTTTAGCCAAAGCATAAAGATTTCTGGAACACTGACATGTAAAGAGTACAATGAGTTCTGTATCTTAAGAAAAGAGGATGATTCGCATTTTTGTAAGATCATCCTGCACCCGGGGTTGCAGGCCTTAAAGCTGAAATTCTGGGATGGCATTCATGGAGGAGCAGTGGATCTGTTCCAGACAGCAAAGCAAGGTCTGTAGCGCTGCTTTAACTACCTTTGAAAATACTGTACAATGTTAGAATAATTTATTTTGCTTTACAGGAGTTTGTCATGTATTGACTTTAATATTGTATTTTGGTAATAAAATTTTTTTGTTAAAAACACTAGCCTCTAAGTTTTATTAACCATACTTAATTTGGATATATTTTGTTTTGTTTTTTGTTGGTAATGGGCTTAAACTCTGGACCTGGGCTCTGTCCCTGAGCTCTTCAGCTCAAGGTGAATGCTCTACCACTTGACCCACAGCACCACTTCAGTTTTCTGATGGTTAATTGAAGATAGAGTCTCACAGACTTTCCTGCCCAGGCTGGCTTTGAACTGTGATCCTCAGATCTCAGCTCCTAGTAGCTAGGATTACAGGTGCAAGCCACCCATGTGTGGCTATACCAGTATCTTTTGACATTGGATTTTCTGTATTTACAAAGGACACTGTATCATTGGTTAATTAGTACACTAGAATCTGAGGCCGGTATTTCTTCCCAGTAGTTATAATCCCTTGGCTTGTGCTCCTGAAGAGTGACAGAATCATATCTCTTTATCTTCCCCCTCCTTTCCCCAGTACCGGGCTTGAACTCAGGGCCGCTTCTGGCTTTTTCTGTTTATGTGGTACAGAGGAATCAAACCTAGGCCTTTGTGCATGCTAGGCAAGCAATCTAGCACTAAGCTACATTCTCAGCCCACATCCCTCCAAATCCCAATCGTGTGTCACTGAATTCCCAAGTTAGCTTTAGGAATCGCAGCATAGGGAAAGGGAAGGGTGTTTGCTATGATCTAGTAGCCATGGTCACAAGCAACTGTCAAGCAGTGGAAATACCACTAATATATCCTAAGTGTAATATGCATGACAGTTGCAGACACTTGAGTACCAAAAAAAACTTAACTCTCAGTTTTTACACTGATTATATGTTAAAATGATATTTGGAGCCAGGCGCCAGTAGCTCATGCCTGTCATCCTAGCAGCTCAGGAGGTTGAGAGCTTGTAGATTACAGTTTGAGAAGCCAGCCCAGGTAAGAAAGTCTGTAAGAGTTATTTCCAATTAAGCACCAAAAAGCTGAAAGTGGAGCTATGACTCAAGTGGTAGAGTGCTATTCTTGAGCCCAAAAGCTCAGGGGACAGTACCAGACCCTGACAAGCCCTATGACAAGCACCCAAAAACCAAAACACAAGTTCACAGTTGGAGAGGAGGTTAAAGTTGGCTGTGGACTAGAGTGGTACACCAGAGTCTACTCCTTGTCCAAATCAATCAGGTATAACTGGAGAATATATCTGACCCTATATATTCTTATTTTGCTAGTACTGGAGCTTGAACTCTTGTCTCATACTTAGTCTGCTCGCTTGCCTGTTTGCTTGCTCACAGCTGGTGCTCTTCCACTTGAACCATGCCTCAGATTTTCGCTGGTTATTTTGGAGACGGAATCTCACAGACTTTGCTACCTAAGCTAGCTTTGAAGTGTGCTCCTCCAGATCTTAGCCTCCTACATAGTTAGGATTATACTAGTACCCCACAGTCCATTGGCTTTATTTAAATTTAAAGCCTTATGAATATAGTACACATCTTCCATTTCTTTTTTTTTTGGTTGTGGGGCCTGAACTCTGGGCCTAGGCCCTATCCCTCAGCTCTTCAGCTCAAGGCTAGCGCTATACCACTTGAGCCACAGCACCACTTCCAGCTTTTTCTGCTTATGTGGTGCTGAAGAATCGAACCCAGGGCCTCATGCATGTGAGGCAAGCACTCTACCACTAAGCCATCTTCCCAGCCCTCTTGTTTTTTTTTCTACTTGTCATTGTATTAATTTTAGTACCCATACTTCAGAAATAGTGTGGCTGCATTTCACAGAAATAGGCACATCAATCCACATCTTACTCTTTGTATCTGCAGTTCCTATTTAAATTCAATGTCTCCAACTACAAAAGGTGTTAGAAAATGCTATTTCAGGCTTAGGAGAAAAGTACAGCTGAATGTGACTGAAATTGTAAGCTGTATTTATTTCTGTTCCTCTACAGCCAATGATTATGTGAAGTAAACAATGGTAGGAAGTCAGGGGTTACAAGGTCGCTTTCCCTGAGTAAGGAAGTGTGAGGACAACATTTAAATTCCACACAGAGAACCACACCACCACCTAGGTTAAAAGCTCCATGCCTTACCCAGGCACTGTGGCTCACACCTGTGATCCTAGCTACTCAAGAGGCTGAGATCTAAGAAAGTCTGTGAGACTTTTCTCTCCAATGAACCACCAAAAAGCTAGAAGTGGAGCTGTGGTTCCAGTGTTGGAGCACTTGCCTTGAGCGGAAAAAGCCAAGGAAGAATAACAGGCCCTGAGTTCAAGACCCACTATTGGGACACATACAAAACGCCTGAAGTCAAGAGTGTTAGAAACACTTGCATTTCTGGCTAAAAGTCCTTCCCACAGAACCCCCCTCCCCAAAAAAAAATATGTATGTATGTATATATCCCGAATCTGAAGGTCTGTCTTGGCACCTATTAACTAGGGAGGATCTGCCTGTGGGATTTTTCAGACATCTGTGTATACACCTGTGTGTACACCTGCTGTGTAGGGAGTGACATTATACCCAGCCAAGGAAATTAGCAGGAAGGACCAGCCAGAGCTGCTGATTCTTGGGAATGAAATGGCTCACATTTGGCCAAAAAAAAAAAAAAAAAAAAAAGCTTTTGTGATAAAGCATCATCGCCTGCTTTTAGTTGAATATCTTGACTATTCATGTCCTCATTCAAAAATACACAACAGTTATTCTAGCCGGCAGAAAATGGAGAGGGGAAAAAAAAGTGTAGGTGGTAACCATGGAGATGAAAAAAATCACCAGCAAGTAAAGTAAGAAGAGCAGGTGTTAAGGAAGATTAAACAAAACGGATCACTTGAAAGATTTTGCTTAACTTTTAACTTTGCGAAACTAATCCTTAGACAAAGACAAAGCTAGGCTAACTTGCTCTTGTTTCCCTATTCTGAATCACTTCAAATCTGGTTTAACTCAACACTGATCAAAGGAAACAAGATCAATGACAACATACTAAAGATAACTTGAAAGTGCCCTTTTATTTTTGTGCTGGCACTGGGGCTTGAATTCAGGGCCTTAATGCTCTTATTTGGATTTTTCCCTCAAGACTGGTGCTCCCACGTGAGTCAAAGCTCCCATTTCTGGCTTTCCCTCCCCCCATGGGGCTTGAACTCAGCTGGAGCACTGTCCTTGAGTTCTTTTTGCTCCAGGCAGGCACTCTTATCACTTTGAGCCACAGCTTCACTTCCAGTTCTCTGGTGGTTAATTGGAGATAAGGCTTTCACAGACTTTCCTGCCCATGCTGCCTTTGAGCGAGATCCTCAGATCTCTGTCTCTTGAGTAGTTAGGATTACAGGTGTGAGCCACCAGACCTCTGGTCACTCTGGTCTCTGATTTACGTCTGCCTTTGTTGGTTAACTGGAGATAAGAGTCTCTCAGACTTCCTTGCCTGGGCTGGTAACAAACCTTGATCCTTAGATCTCTGCATCCATGAGTAGCTAGGATTACAAGAATGAGCTACTGAACCAAGCTAAACAATGACTTTTTAAGACACTTGGAAAAATCAACCCTGGTTAATGAACTGAGTGAAAGTGTTGTTAGAAAAAGATGGGGCTTCATAGTTCTATAACAATATTGCAAGGAACTCATTTCTCCCCAACCTTCTATAAATTTTGCACTAGTCTAACAAATGTCTATGAATTTTTGAAAATGATTATTAAGTTTATTTGAACAAATAAATATACAAAATTACTTTTTACTGGGTTTTAAAGAAATATAATGAAATATGTACCCACTGCTCTACCAAGTATCAAAAGGCATTCTATTACTATTAAAATTCCACAGTAAGTAAAAGCATGTGTAACTGTTTCAAAAAGCTTAGTAGAACACTTCAGCTGAGCATGAAAAGAATGGACAGCAATCCCAGCTCTCAGGAAAATGAGGCAAGAGCTCCAGAACAGTCCAGGCTACACAGCAAGAACCTAGCTTTAAAAAAAAAGCCAGACCCAAGTAGCTCATTCCTGTAATCATAGCTACTCAGAGGCTGAGATCTAAAGATCATACTGGACAGGAAGTCCATGAGACTCATGTCCAATGAACCACCAAAAAGCCAGAAGTGGAGCTGCAGCTCAAGTGGTAGAGCACTGTCCCTGAGCGAAAAAGCTAAGGGACAGCACCCAGGCCCAGAGTTCAAACCCTAGTACTGGCACAAAAAAGAGAAAGAAAAAAATGATATATAAAATAATGCTATATTACTTGCTATCCAGAACTGGCAAGGATTAAAGTAACCCAGTGTTGGCAAGGGCACAGAGAAATAAGCACGGTAATTATTGGTAATAAAAAATAAAGTTAACTTTTTGGAAGGGAGTCTGCCAATATTTATTATAATTTAGACTATGAGATCTAGCAATTCTATTTCTAGAAACATTTCCTGAAGAACTACATATGTATAAGGAAGTGCTTTCAGCATAGTGAATAGCTTATAGCATTAAACCAAAAACAACCTAAATGTCCAATTAACTGGGAATAAATTATGGCAATCATAACAGGTTATGAGTTATTTATCACCATATAGCAAAAATACCCCCTCAAACTTTTTAATTCCTTGGAACAATAAAGAGCTGGTTGCCAGTACTTCACAACTGTAATTCTAGCTACTCAGATCTGAGGATTGAGGTTCAAAGCTAGCATGGGCAGGAAAATCCATGAGACTCTTAATTTTCAATCAACCAGCAAAAAGCCAGAAGTGGGGTTGGGAAGGTGGCTCAGTGGTGGCTACTCAGATCTGAGGATTGAGGTCAAAGCTAGCATGGGCAGGAAAATCCATGAGACTCTTAATTTTCAATCAACCAGCAAAAAGCCAGAAGTGGGGTTGGGAAGGTGGCTCAGTGGTAGAGTGCTTGCCTTGCATGCATGAGGCCCTGGGTTCAATTCCTCAGCACCACATAAGCAAAAAGAAAAAAAGCCAGAAGTGGCGCTGTGGCTCAAATGGTAGAGCACTAGCCTTGAGCTGAAGAGCTGAGGGACAGCGCCCAGGCCCAGAGTTTAGGCCCCATGACCGGACCCCCCCCCAAAAAAAAAAATAAAGCCAGAAGTGGAGCTTGGCTCAAGTGGTAGAGTGCCAGCCTTGAGCAAAAGAGCTAAGCAAGAGAGCAACTCCCTGAATGAGTGCAAACCCCAGTAGCAGGACCTTCCCCCAACAATAAAAATAATGTATATTAGCTGGAGGCAATAGAGGGGAAAAACATGGACACATTCTGAGATAATTAGGAAGTAAATCCAATGGGTTTTTAAAGATACATAAAGATGACAGGAAAGGAAAAGAATCAAGGTTGGCTCCTAGATTTTGTGGGGGAGGGGAGGGTGAGAGGAGGGTTGTGTGCCAGTCCTGGAGTTTAAATTTAGGACCTATACACTATCCCTGAGCTTTTGTGCTCAAGGCTAATGCTCTATCACTTAGGACAAAGCTCCACTTCTGGCTTTTTGATAGATAATTGGAGATAAGAGCCAATCAGATTTGTCTGCTGAGACTGGCTTTGAACCATAATCCTCAAATCTGAGCTTCCTCTGTAGCTAGGATTACAGGTGCCACTGGCACCTGGAAAGCCATTTCAGAATACTAATACAAGCCATGACAGATGGGTACTGTTTTATTTACTTGGGGTAAGTGTTTTGCAGTGGTTACTCTGCTCCTGAGTAAGCCTACTTAAGGAGGAAAAAAAAAATCCCATCCAATAATAGAAGAGAAACTTTTTTCTTTTTTTTGGTGGGGGGGGGTCCAGTTGTGGGGCCTGAACTCTGGGCCTGGGCACTGTCCCTCAGCTCTTCAGCTCAAGGCTAGCACTCTACCACTTGAGCCACAGCACCACTTCGGGCTTTTTTTTTTTCTGCTTATGTGATTCTGAGGAATTGAACCAGGGCCTCAAGCATGCAAGGCAAGCGCTCTACCACTGAGCCTCCTTCCCAGCCCTGGAAGAGAAACTTTTAAGAAGGAATTGATTTGTATGCTAAGTTAGCAAATGTTTATTTTATACAGGGGCACCTTAATGTGAAAGATTACAAATATAGCCAGGCACTAGTAGCTCACACCTTGTAATCCTAGCTACTACTAAGGAGGCTGCAATCTGAGGATCACCATTCAAAGCCAGCCTGGGCAGGAAAGTCATAAAGCTCTGATCTCCAGTTAGTCACCTAATAACCGGACGTAGAGCTATGGCTCAAAGTGGTAGAGTGCTAGCCTTGAGCAAAAAAAGCTCAGGGAGGGGCTAGGAAGGTAGCTCAGCGGTAGAGTGCATGTCTTGCAAGCATGAGGCCCTGGGTTCGATTCCTCAGCACCACATAAACAGAAAAAGCCGGAAGTGGCGCTGTGGCTCCAGTGGTAGAGCACTAGCCTTGAGCTGAAGAGCTGAGGGACAGCGCCCAGGCCCAGAGTTCAGGCCCCATGACCGGCAAAAAAAAAAAAAAAAAAAAGCTCAGGGACAACACCTAGGCCCTGAGTTGAAGCCCCATGACGAACTGTATATGGAACAATTACATAGCCCCTGCTCTGATACCCCTAGCCAGGAAGATACCAGCAGCCAGGATGGAACCCTACAAATACCATCTGGAAGAGAGACTAAAAGAAGCTGGCACCATTTATTAAAGCCACCAGCAGATAGCGCCATCCATATGCACAGAAGGTGTGCTTGTTATGAATAGCTGTGGACACACAAAGGAGAAGGAAATGCTCAGAAGGATGGACAGCCTTTTCACAGGTGGAAATCCGAAGAACATTCTTTATCAAAAATTAATTTTCATTTAAGTATGTGCTGATACATAAGTTTTTCTCTACTGTCTTTTGCAGTATGATTAAGAGATGTATCTAGGGCTGGGAATGTGGCTTAGTGGTAGAGTGCTTGCCTTACGTGCATGAAGCCCTGGGTTCGATACCGCAGCACCACATACACAGAAAAAGCCAGAAGTGGCACTGTCGCTCAAGTGTAGAGTATTAGCCTTGAGCAAAAAGAAAGTTCAGGGACAGTGCCCAGGCCCTGAGTTCAAGCCCCAGGACTGGCAAACAAAAACAAAAAATGCATCCAGGCTCTGCAACAGTGAGTCACAACTCAAGACTGAAATCTGAGGATTGAAGGTCAAAGCAGGAAAATCTAATTGGAGACTAATCTCCAATTAATCACCAAAAAGTCAGTAATGGAGGTGCGGCTCCTGCTGTAGAGGGCCAGGCTTGAGCAAAATAGCTAAGGGACAGCACCCAGGCGCTTAGTTCATGCCCCAATACCAGCACACACACACACACAAAGTCATCTAGATACAAGGCATACTATGTGTCAGCTAAATCGGATTTGAAGATGAATTTGAATCCAGGACTGAACACTAGAGGGGACTCTTGGGGGGGGGGGTTGAGCAGACAGAGTAGTAATACATCCTACCTACAGCAGGTATGTGTATCAGTTGTGGGGCTTGAACTCAGGGTCTGGGAGCTGTCCCTGAGCTGCTTTTGCTCAAGACTAGTGCTCTACCACTTGAGCCACAGCTCCACTTCCAGCGCCTTGGTGGTTGATGGGAAATCAGTCTCACAGACCTTCCTGCCCAGGCTGGCTTTCAACTGTGATCCTCAGATCTCAGCCTCCTGAGTAGCTAGCGGCTGACAGACGTGAGCCACTGTGGCCCAGCTAGTAGGTGCCTTTGAAGTAGGGGTAAATAAATGATTTCCTGACCATAGATGGGAGAGATCTGAAGGAAAGGTGCCAAGCCCTGTAAGCCAGGCCTTCTCAAACTGGGTACTGGGACTTGTCTAAGTGACTCAGTGACCCAACTGGCCTGCCACATGTAGGTTCAAACCCTCACCACCCTGCAGTACTTGGGGGGGGGGAGAAGAAGGGGGCGCCCAGGGAGGCTTTTAAAGGACTTGACTGCCCACCCCACAGCCCCAGGCCCACCCAGCTCTCAGAAAGCTTGGGGAGCCAGGTGCCTGTTACTCAGGAGGCCGAGATCTGAGAATCATGGGTTCGAAGCCAGCCTGAGACAGCGAACCACCGCCGAAACGGAAGTGGAGCCAGCGCTTAAGTGACAGCAGGCTGGACGTGAGTAAGCTCAGGGGCAGCACCGGGCTCCAAGCCCCGCGACCCGCACAAAAGCAAGTCTAAAACATAACCGGGGACCGCCTTCCAGACGGAAGTGGACCCCTTCCTCACAAGCAGCAGGCAGGGCACCTCCAGGCTCGCCGGCGACCCGCAGTGCACCCGAGGGCGGGCCCCCGGACTGGCAGCGGCCTGTAGCCCCGGGCTGACGTCCGGCCGCGACCACCAGCGGCCACCAGCCGCAGACGGCGCGGGGGGGGGGGCGGGGCGGAGCCAGAAAGCGGAAGTGCTCCGCTTCCTTCCGGCCGGCGCCGCACGAGACGGGGCGGTGCAGCGCGAGCGAAGGCGGGGGCCTCCCCTTGATGGACAGCTCTCGGGACCTATGAATGCAGCCGCGGCGGGCCCAGCCTCTGCCTCTCCCGGCGCGCCCACCTTAAGCTGCCGACGCCCCCCGCCCGTCTATTCCGCCGCGGGTTTTGCACCGCGCTTCGTGGGAGCGGGACCCGGACGCGGGTCCGCCCCGTGGCGTTTCGGAGGAAGACCGTCTTGCGGCCACGCCCCCCCTCCCGCGCGACCCTCCCCTGGCCGCCCGCCCGCCCGAACCGCACGGCGGCGGCGGCCTCTTCCCCTTCCCCTTCTCGGGATCGCGCGCGCGACCGCGGGGCGCGGAGGCCGCAAGTCCGGGACTGCGTGTCGGGACCCGAGGGTGAGTGCCGGCGCCGGGGCAGCCACGGGAGGCGGGGAGGCCCCCACGGAGGCAGGGAGGGGGCGAGCGGCCGCACGCGCGCGCGCACCGCACACACACACACACCTGGCGAGTTTTAGGGCCGCCTCGCCCCGTGCGTGTGGAAGGGGGACAAACAGACGGACCGGCGGGCGGACGGACGGACCCAGCGCGCGAGTGTCCGGGGAGATGGGAGGACGGGGGGCGGGGGGGTCCGGCTGGGCGGGAACTCGGAGTGTTGCAACTTTGCAAAACGACCTGTGGTCAGCTGCTCGCTTGCTGCACTGGGGGGGAGCTAGACTGGACACCCCACCCCCAGCCTCTTGCTGTCACGGAACTGGATCGAGCCCTTAGACTCGTAGCCTCTCCCTTAGGATGTGTCTGATGGGTCCTCCAGATGGGGCGGGGTGGGGGGAGCTCAGGGGTGTGGAACTCGGTTGCTCTGCCCAGCCCTGCCTAGGGATGCTCAGAACTAAGCTGAACACTGGGTGAGTACAGAATTGTTCTCAGGATCCCTTTGCAAACTTTTGTTGTTGTAAATGTCGGTCCTGGGGCTTGAACTCAGGGCTCGGATGCTGTCCCTGCGAGTCCTGCGCCGCCCCAGGCTAGCAATCTACCACCTGAGCCACATCTTCCCTTCTAGGTTTTTTGCTGGTTTAATGGAAGGTAAAGAGTCCCTTGGATTTTGCTGCCCGGGCTGCCATGGAACCACGATCTTCAGATCTCAGACTCTTAAGTAGTTAGGATGACAGCAGGGAACCACCGGCGCCTGGCTTCCTTTGCACACGTTTTAAGGGGGCATTTCTTTTTATTTGCTGGGGCGACTTTTTCTTTTTTTTTTTTTTTTGTAGTTCGTGCAACTAGCGCAGTCTGCATTCACAGTTTACAGTTTGCTGGCTTTCTGTCTTAATAACGTTATCATGGATGCATTGAAAACTCCACTCCTTAAAAGAAGACAGCTGCAAAATTAGGTGGTGTGGGTGTCTATGTGTGCTTGGGCTTGAATTCAAATCAAGGCTTGGGGGCTATCCCTGAGCTTGCTTTTCCATTCAAGGCTGGCACTACTATTTGAGCCACAGTTCCACTTCTGGCTCTGTGGGGTGTGTGTGTGTGTGTGTGAGTGTAAGAGTCTCATAGACTTTTCTGCTTGGGTTGGCTTTGAACCATGATCTTTAGACCTCAGCCTCCTGAGTAGCTAGGCTGGACAGGCATGAACCAGTGGAGTCTGGCATAAGTTGTTTATCTTTAGGTACCTGGAAGTGTAGGTCTTGATGAGCTATCAACACAACCCTGGCTAGCTACGGGTCTAATAAATAATTAGTAAAACGCTATTCATTATTCAGAGTGAAGCAAGATGTTCCAGGGACTGGAACCGGCTTACTCATTGCCACCACACCCCCGCCTCCCACTCCCAGCTTCCAAACTCAGCTTCTACTCCCCATGGTGACTCCCACTGCTGCTCCCTGAGCTAGCAGCTGCCCTGATTGGCAGGTGTGTGCATGCACACACACACATACACACTTATTCACCTACCCATCTTCCTAGATGGCCTGACGTTTGCATGGAGAATTGTTTGCAACAAGACAGGTGTTAAAATTCAGATATCTGAAACAAAACAATGTTTCTGTGCTTCAAAAATCCAGATAACTGTTGTACTGTTGAATCAGTTGCTTCCATGGAGGTCCCACGTGGCCATATCTGTAGGAGATGCAAAAGTGCTCCTACTGCAGGTGTCCATGGCTCACTCCCGTCATCCTGCCTACTCAAGAGGCTGAGATCTGGGGATTGTAGTTCAGAGCCAGCCTGGGAAAGAAACTCTATGAGACTCTTATCTCCAGTTAGCCAGTGAAAAGCTGGAAGTGGAGCTGTGGCTCAAGTAGTAGAATGCTAGCCTTGAGCCAGGTGGGAGCTTGGGGCCCTGAGTTCAAGCCCTATAAATGACATTTTAAAGAATAGTGAGGCTGATACTGGTGGCTCACACCTGTCATCCTTAGCTAATCAGGAAGCTGAGATCTGAAGATTGCAGTTTGAAGCCAGCCCAGGCAGGAAAGTTCGTGACACTCTTATCTCTAACTAACTACCAAAAAGCTGCAAGTGGAACTGTGTGGCTCAAGTGGCAGAGTATCAGGCTTGGGTGAAGAAGCCAAATGAGAGTGCCCAGGCCCTGAGTTCAAGACCCAATATGAGCACAAAAATTTTAAAAACAAGGCTGAGTAGAGTGGTAGACATACTTGCCTAGCATGCATGAAGCCCTGGGTTCTATTCCTCAGTATCAAATAAACAGAAAAGGCTGGAAGTAGCACTGTGGCTCAAGTGACAGAGTGTTAGCCTTGAGCAAAAGAAGCTTAGGGACAATGCCCAGGCCCTGAGTTCAAGCTCCAGGACTGGCAAAAAAAAAATTAAACTAAAAATTAAAAAGGGGGGGGGGCAGGGGGAGTATTAGTTGTGGAAATGGGAGGGAAGAGATGGTAGGGGAAAAACAAAGGAGGAGACAACAATGCTTGATAAGAAATGTACTTATTACCTTGCTCCTGTAACTGTAACCCCCTCTGTACAGTATTTTCACAATAAAAAAAATAAAAGGAGAGATGAGTAGGGTTTGCTGTGGGGAGAATGCCGCCATGGAGATGACCGTTCATTTCTATGTCTTTTGTAGGAGTGGTCAGAAGAACAATGCATATAAGTCTTTGATATCATGATGTACCTCCGGCAAAGGAAAGAGATAAAAACCATTGAACTTTCTGAGGGTTTTCCAGCACAAGAAGAAAATGTGAAGTTGGAAAACAAATTGCCAACTGGTAGGCAGTATAAACAAAAGCTGTGTTTTGAATCACCTTCATTTCTACATTAAAAAAAAAATCACCTTTTTTTTTTCTGTGCCCGGTCGTGAGGCCTGAACTCTGGGCCTGGCTGCTGTCTCTCAGCGCTTCAGCTCAAGGCTAGCGCTCTACCACTTGAGCCACAGCACCACTTCCGGCTTTTTTCTTTTTGCTTATATGGTGCTGAGGAATCAAACCCAGGGCCTCATGAATGCAAACGAAGCAAGCACTCTACCACTGAGCCACCTTCCCAGCCCCAAAAATCACCTTTTAAAAAGAAAAAAAAAAATGTGCTAGTACTGGGGCTTGAACTCAGGGTCTGTATGCTTCCCTTAGCTTTTTTGCTAAAGGTTGATGATATACACTTGAGCCACACCTCTACTTCTGGTTTTTTTGGAGCAAAGAGTCTCACAGACTTTCCTGCCTGAGCTGGCTTTGAAACACTATCCTCAGATCTCAGCCTCCTGAGTAACTAAGATTACAACTGTGAGCCACCACTTCCCTGCTTAATAACATTTTTGTGTGTCTATGTTTTGGTCAAGGAGCTTGAACTTGTCTTGGGCCCTGTCCCTGAGCTTCCTTTGCCCAAGACTAGTGTTCTACCACTTGAGCCACAGTGCCACTTCTAGCTTTTTTTTTTTTTTTGTAGTTTATTTGAGATAAGAGTCTCACAGGGACTTTTCTGCCCACGCTGGCTTCAAACTGTGATCCTCAGATCTCAGCCTCCTGAGTGGCTAGGTGTGAGCCACCAGCATGCTTTTTGACAATGTTTCTGAGGACCTCATGCGAACGTTTTTGTTTTTGTTTTTGCATTACTGGGATTTGAACCCAAGGCTGTGTGATTGCTTGGCTTGCTTGTTTAGATGTAACACTTTAGCCATACCTCCAGCCCAGCTTTTAGCCATTTACTAGAGCTGGAGTTTTACAGACTTTTCTGCACAGACTGACTTAGTGATCCTTGGCTCCCAGCCTCTTTTTGTAGCTAGGATGACAAGCATAAACTACCAGCGCCCAGCTCAAACACCCTTTTGTTTCACTCTTTAAAATTAAAACATAGCTTTGCTTCATTTTACCAAAGTAGTATTTATTCATGTCAAAAAAAAAATACAAAAACCTCTGAAAGCTAAAGTAGGCAAGAAGGAAAATAAGTAACTCTCACAGATTCTTCAAGACTACCACAGATACTGCTTGTTGTTTAAAAGTCACTCTTGGTGGTCAGCACCGGTAGCTCATGCCTGTAATCCTCACTACTCAAGAGGCTGAGATCTAAGGATCACAATTTGAAGCCAGGGAAGTTCATAAAACTCTTATGTCCAGTTAACTACCAAAAAGCCAGAAGTAGAGCTGTAGCTCTCTGCTATTTTTTTTTTTTGGGGGGGGGTCTGGTTATGGGGCCTGAACTCTGGGCCTGGGCGCTGTCCCTCAGCTCTTCAGCTCAAGGCTAGCACTCTACCACTAGAGCCACAGCACCACTTCCGGCTTTTTCTTTTTTTGCTTATGTGGTGTTGAGGAATCGAACCCAGGGCTTCATGCATGCAAGGCAAGCGCTCTGCCACTGAGCCACCTTCCCAGCCCCAGAGCTGTAATATGGTAGAATGCCAGCCTTGAGCGAAAAAGATCAGCACATGTACAAAAAAAGTCATTCTTGGTATATGTAAACTATAAGGATTCATAGGTATTTTTAAAGATGGAAGCCCATGTGCTGCTCTGAAAGTTATTACTTTTCTTTTTTCTTCTTTTTTCTTTTTTGCCAGTCTTGGAGCTTGAGCTCAGGGCTTTGGGCACTGTCCCTGAGCTTCTTTTTGCCTAAGGCTAGTACTCTACCACTTGAGCAACACCGCCACTTCTGGCTTTTTCTGTTTATGTGGTACTAAGGAATTGAACCCAGGGCTCCATATAAGCAAGACAAGCACTCTACCACTAAGCCCTACTTTTCTTATATATCATCAGTCAGATACATTTTTATGTATCATAAAATCAGGATACATTTTATAAGATTGTATAATATCATATTGTGTGGCAGGGCTCCTATCTACTCAGGAGGCTGAGAGTGGAGGATCAAGGTTCAAAGCCAGCCAAAGCAGACAAATCAAAGTGAGACTTACCTCAGTTAACTAGTGGGGGGGGGGTAAGGGGGAGAACAGAAGTAGAGGTATAGCAACTCAAGCTGTAATATCAGCCTTGAGCAGAAAAAGCTAAACAAGAATGTGAGTCCTTGAGTTCAAGCCTCCTTACCTGCACCCACACAAAGTTGCATAATTTAATTCTTTGTTGCAGAATAGTAAAAGTGTATTTCAAGCTGGGTACTGTTGTTCATGCCTGTAATCCTAACTACTGAGGAAGTTGAGATCTAAGGACTCAAAGCCAGCCCAGGCAGGAATGTCCATGAAACTCTCATCTCCAATTAAGCACCAAAAAAGCCAGAAGTGAAGCCATAGCTCAAGTGACAGCGCCCAGACACTGAGTTCAAGCCTCAGGACTGGCATCTCTAAAAAAATTAGCCTTTTGCTAATATTGACAGAACTGTGGTAAACATCCTTGTCATCCGGTGTTTATTTAGAACTTCAGTTGTCTTCTTAGGAAATTTCTGGTCCAACAGTTGGCTCAGTGCAGGGTGGTGTTGGGTTCCAGAGAAGTACCAATTCAATTTTTCCAGTATCAGTTTTTGAAGATGTCTGTTTATTTATACCCTTTCCTAGACAAGAGTGTTCTCACTTCTAAGCTATCGAATTGGCCAAGGTTTTTTAAAAGTACAGCTCAAATTGTTTTTGATTTGCATTTCTTCAACCCTAGTGAATTGGAATGAATTTGAGGTCCTTTTTCTTCTGTTAAATTTATTGGCCTTTTCTCCCCTCTTTTGTGTGTTGTCTATTCATGTCCTTAATCTGTTTCTTACTGAAATATTCATCATTTTTTATTATCCAGAAATATCTCACACTTAAAGATATTTGAGCTTTCTTATATGTGCTGTAAGCTTTTATGTCCTTTGAGTTACAATGTATTATTTTCTCTGTGTTTTGGGGTTTTGTGCTAGTACTGGGGCATGAACTAAGAGCCCCCTCTTTTAGCTTTTTTTCTCTCAACGCTGGTACTCTCATTTGAGCCATATCTCAACTATGGACTTTTTGGTGGTTAATTGAAAATAGTAGTCTCACAGACTTTTCTGTCCTCATATCTCAGCCCCCTATTCCTAATCCAGGATTATAGGCATGAGCCACCAGCACCCGGCTACATTTTGCTTTTGGAAATGAATGACAGCAGAGGGATGGGGAGACACTATAACCCCACCTGTGGAACCACAGAAAGGAACCTCTCCCAGCGAAGGCTTCATAAATGACAGGCATCTGGGGCTTCAGCTTACTTGAGTCTATAATAGCACTATTCTAAATCACTTACTTGGTTATTAATTTTTCTGTGTCCTTTTTCCAAAAGGTTGTACCAATAGAAAATTCTGGAAGATTCTGTCCTTTACGATCGGTGGCACCATTGCCCTGTGTATTGGACTTCTTACATCGATCTACCTTGCAACCTTACATGAGAATGACTTGTGGTTTTCTAATATTAAGGTATGGGTTTTCTGTGACCATTGTTTTCGCATCCCTGTCTCTAGTAGTTTTCCATGATGGCCAAGACACTGTTTTTGCTATTAAAGAATTCAGCCTGGAACTGGATATGTGGCTCAAACACAATGAGTACCAGCCTAGTAAGCATGAGGCCCTGAGATCAACCCCCAGCATTGAAAAAAATAGATCTATTTTTGTTGTTGTTGTTGGTTATGGGGCTTGAACTTGGGATTTAGGTGCTGTCATTGAGCTGTTTTGCTCAAGGCTAGTACTCTACCACTTTGAGCCACAGCTCTACTTGTGGTTATTAATTGGAGATGAGAGGCTCATAGGGACTTTTCTGCGTAGGCTGACTTTGAACCATGATCCTCACATCTCAGCTTCCTGTGTAGCTAGGATTATGTGCATGAGCCACCAGTGCCCACCATTAATCTCTTAAAAGCTTTGATTCTAGAATAAAAAGGTATTTTCGTTCATTCTGTTTAAATAATATAATTCTTATAAACAAGCCAGGTTTCTTTTTTTTATTAACTTTAGTTATATTGCAGTTAGTCTGAACTGCTGGTGTCTTTCCAACAATGAATTGTGAAATTCATCTAGTAGATTGAGTAATTGTTTTTGTGTAGTAATGTTCCAATACTGGGATTTGAACTCAGGGCTTAGGCACTGACCTTGAGCTTTTCCATTCAAGGCTGGTGCTCTGCTATTTGAGCCACAGCTCCATTTCTGGTTCTTTGGTGGTTCATTGGAGGTAAGAGTCTTACAGACTTTCCTGCCCTGGCTGGCTTTGAACTGTGATCTTCAGATCTCAGCCCTCTGAGTGGCTAGGATTACAGGTGTAAGCGTCATGGACTGACTGAAAATAATTTTTTTTAATTGTAATAAGGAAAACAAAAAAAAATCAAACACCACTGCTCTAAAACATGGAGTCTTTCTCCACCTCTAAGATGGAGTTCTGCATGTCCATATTTTCCTAATAGTATTTGCAAATATTTCGGGATATGCAGAAGCTGTGCTTTCTTTTGAGAAAGGAATTATAAAAAATTTTCACTGGATTTTTCAAGGAGGTCTATTACTCTTCATTTTTATTTATTGATTTATCTATTTATTTACATATTTATTTCGTACTGGTATTGGGGCTTGAACCTAGGGCCTGGGCACTTTCCTTTAGTTTTTTTATTTTAGGGTGGGGAGGGGGGTTCAGTCATGGGCTTGAACTCTGGGCCTGGGCTCTGTCCCTCAGCTCTTCAGCTCAAGGCTAGCACTCTACCACTTGAGCCACAGCGCCATTTCCGGCTTTTTTCTTTTTGCTTATGTGGTACTGAGGAATTGAACCCAGGGCCTCGTGCATGCAAGGCAAGCGCTCTATCACTGAGCCATCTTCCCAGCCCCTCCTTTAGTTTTGTTTTAGTCAAGGCTGGCAGTCTGTCCCTTGAAGCATACCTCCACTTCTGACTTTGTGCTGATTAATGCAGAGAAGAATCTCATGGACTTTCCTCCCTGGTTGGCTTCCAACCTCAGTCCTCAGATCTCAGCTTCTTGAGTAGCTAGGATTACAGGCATGAGCCGTTGGCATCTGGCTCTACCTATCTGCCTGCCTCACTTTCACTGTGGTCATATGGGTCTATGCAGCATGGGGAGGACAGCATACAGGGCAGCTGACCCAAGCTTCTGTTTCCAGTGTTGCCAGTGCTTCAGTACACAGGAATGATGGGTTGAATCATGGCCACAAGTTGGAAACCAGAAAAGTTGGGCTGATTACTTAAGGGCTCGAAGTTCTGCCTTCTAGTCAATGACATGGCCAGCCTCCATCCTGAGTCATCTCTTCAGCATAAAGTAGAGGCTCAGTCTGAGTCACCCTCCTGCAGGAACTGTCAGGTGTGATCTGCACAGCTCATCTATAAATGTCTCTCTTTTTTTTTTTTCCTTAGTGCCATTTTTGAGGCTTGAACTCAGAGCCTCATACTCTTACTCAAGGCTAGCACTCTACCACTTGAGCCATATCTCCACTTTTAGGGAGGTTTTGGCTAGTTAATTGGTGATAAAAGTCTCTCAGATTTGTTTGCCCGTTGTTTGCCCAGGCTGGCTTTGAACAGTGATCCTCAGATCTCAGCCTCCTGAGTAGCTAGGATTACAAGTGTGAGCCATGAGTCTAGCAATGATGGCTCTTACTGTTCAGAAATCCTGAGTATTTCAAAGCTACCATCCCCACCAGAAGCTTAGGACAAAGAATAGTAAGGTCACCACCTGAGCCCCAGAAAGTTAGGACAGTCAGGTTCTTGGGGTTTTTTGGTGCCACTCCTGGGGCTTGAGCTCAGGACCCAGGTGCTTGTCCTGAGCTATTTTGCTCAAGGATAGCACTCTACCACTGGAGCCACAGTTCCACTTCCAGCATTTTTGGTGCTTAATTGGGGTCTCATGGATTTTTTTTTTTTTTTTGCCCAGGCTGACCTTGAACCATGATTCGTAGCTCTCCGCCTCCTGAGTAGCTAGGGTTACAGGCATGAGCCACCAGCGCCTGGCCTGTTTGTTTTGTTTTCAAAGACAGCATATCCCTATGTGGCCTGAGGTAATGTCTCTCCTGCTATCTCTGCCTCCTGACTGCTTGGGATTAGCAGTGACAGGCCCGAGCCACAGTTCCTGGTTAGATTCCTTTATTCTACTGAATGCAAGGCAGAAATTGATGAGTTCAGGTTCAGCTAGCTCTGCAGGGAGGCACTTCCAAAGCAGTGACAGGGAGTAACAGAAGCTTGGGTTGACAGCTCCAAAGGCAGAAATTGCATCTGTGTCAGAAATGGGCATTTTCCTATTAGCAGCTTGTAGGTGCGTAGGCGAGATTGTTTCAGAAGTGCCTTGAAGGAGAGGAGCAAGAGAGCCCAGGCCAGTTTCTGTCTGGGCCTCCTATGCCATCTGAGAAGCTGAAGAACGACCACATGCCCCAGCAGGTTCCATCCTGCCTACCACCCACCCCCTAGAAGCAACAGCAAAGCAGCAGGGCCTCCTTGAGTTTCCCCCCTTCTTTCAAACAGTACCAAGCTCCTACCCAGGACAGCCATATGTGAGGCTTAGAGGTTATCTCCTGGGACCCAGGGACGAAGGCCAGCCAAATTCCTTGTGTCCTAAGGGAGAGTCTGGGCACTGTCCCCTTAACTCTTTTTTTTTTTTTTCCTCAAGACTGGTGCTCTACCTTTTGAGCCACAGCTCCACTTCCTTTTTTTTTTTTTAATGATCATTGCAGGTAAGAGTGTCGTGGATTTTCCTTCCTTGGGCTGGCTTCAAATTATGATCCTCAGATCTCAGCCTCCCATCCTCAGATATCTGCCACCAGTGCCCAGCTGTTTATTTAATACTTAGTGGTACTCAGGTTTGCACTGAGGGCCTCATGTTTGCCAGGCAGGTACGCTTCTACTCGAGGCACATCTCCAGCCTTTTATTTTATTATTTTTATAGAGTTTTTCAGACTTCCCTGCCTGGGCTAGCTGCAAACTTAGATCTTCTGATCTCAGCGCCCTGAGTAGCTGAGATTATAGATGTGAGCCACCAGTGCCTATCCCAGCCTGGCTGAGTTAGGTGGTTTCTAATTGTGTTGTGAAGCTCTTAACTGATGTTTACTTCTCACTTTAAAGTGACAATGTAAACATGTCACTCCCTCCCTCTCTTGGAATTGCCTCCAAGCAATTAAGGAAAGTGAAGATAGTCAGATGCTATCTTTCCCTTCTTTTCTTCTTTCCTTCCATCCCACCCCCCCTTTGTTTCAGCCCAGAGTCTGCAAAATGCTAGTAAGCTTTGTTGCACCACAGCCCCACACCTTCAGCCCCATTGTGCCTCACTGAGAAAGTTGAGAGTATCACTGAGAAAGTTGAGAGAGTTCTGTAATCTAAAGAGTAACCAGTCCAATAACAGTCACAGAGTATAAAAGATACTGACAGCCAGGTACAGTGGCTGATGCCTGTCAACCTAGCTACTCAGGAGGCTGAGCTCTGAGGCCTTCTTTACAAAGCCAGCCTGGGCAGGAAAGTCTGTGAGACTCGTATGTCCAGTTAACTACCAAAAAGCTGCAAGTGGACCTATGGCTGGCTCAAATGGTAGCGCACTATCCTTGAGCAAAAAGCCCCAGTACTGGCATTTAGGCACGTGTGTGTGTGTGTGTGTGTGTGTGTACTCACACACACGCCCCTCAGACCAAATGCTTAGACCAAACTCTATAGGGAAATAAGGAGATCCAGTAGGATTTTCAGGGATCATGACAAATTCTTCATCTCCTGGGCTGATACTAGAGTCACTAAGAGGATGTTTTTAATTCACATAGCCAACCCAGAGCTTGTGTTGTTCCTAGGGTTGTTTATTTAACACTGCCAAGGATGTACCAGCAACACGTGGGAAAAAGTAAAAAGTGCACACATTGGAGAGGAAGAAGTAAAATGATTTCTTTGCAGATTATGTGATTATATATCAGGAGCTCCCAGAAGAATCATCTGGAAAACCATTACAAGCAATAAAGTTCAGTCAGTTGCAGGATACAACATTAGATGCACAAGAAAGGAAAACATTGTATTTTAGTATTTGTCAAATGGAAATTCAGAGACAGCGCGCCAGTATGCCTGGAACTCGTTCAGCTGCTGGCTCCCAGCTGTCCTGGCTACAGGTGTAACATGCCATTCTCTATACCCTCTACAGACCTGCCCTCATCCTCACCCCTCAGATCTGGCTTTGTATTCACTGTTCAGGCTTCCACACTGCACTGGCCTGTGTCCACTATCCTACCTTTTGCCTAAGTCCATTGTTAATTTTCTTTTCTTTCCTTATTTTTTACTAGTACTAGGGCTTGAACTGGAGGCCTTGTCACTACCTCCTTAGCTTTTCGCTCAAGGCTAGTGCTCTACCATTTGAGCCACCCCTCCACTTCCACCTTTTGGTGATTAATTGGAGATAAGGGTCTCATCTGACTTTCTTGCCCCAGCTGGGTAGAAAATGTAGTCGTCATCTCTCTACCTCATGCTGGGTGCTGGTGGCTCATGCCTATGATCCCAGGTACTCTGGAAACTTGTACATATCAAGTCCAAGTCCAGAGCTTGTCACCAACCAGGACCAGGTGATGTGATTGCACACTTCTTCTCTGTCTTCTCCCTTCCCCTTCCCCACCTCCTTCTGACCTTACTGACTACCCTTTCTGTCCCCCACTCAGGCTGACTGCCCTCACTGTTCAGGGTGACTGAAGCTAGGAGCAGAGAATTTTGTCTTCGCTTCTGAATCTCCCAGCTGAAAAATGTTTACCACATGATAGTTGTCCATAGCTATTTATTTATTTATTTATTGGTTGGTCGTGGGGTTTGAACTCTGGGCTTGGGCACTGTCCCTGGGCTCTTCAGCTCTAAGCGAGCGCTCTACCACTTGAGTCACAGCGCCACTTCCGGTTTTCTAGTGGTTTATTGGAGATAAGAGTCTCACGGACTTTCCTGCCCGGGCTCGCTTTGAACCGTGATCCTCAGATCTCAGCCTCCTGAGTAGCTAGGATTACAGGTGTGAGCCACCAGTGCCCGGCTTATTTATTTATTTTTGTCAGTTGTGGGGCTTGAACTCTGGGCCTGGGTGATGTCCCTGACCTCTTCAGTTCAAGGCGAGAGTTCTACCACTTCAGGCACAGTGCCATTTCTGGTTTTTCTGGTGGTAAATTGGAGATAAGAGTCTCACAGTCTTTTCTGCCAGGGCTGGCTTTGAACTGTGATCCTCAGAGCTCAGCTTCCTGAGTGGCTAAGATTACAAGGGAGAGCCACTGGCTCCTGGCTTCAATAGGTATTTAATCAATAGATGGATGAGTGAAAGGAGAGGATGGATGGATGGTTGAATGGATGACATAAGTGGATGGGAGGGAGGGAGGAAGGTTGAAGGATAGATAGATGGATAAATGGAAAGAAGAATGGATGGATGATTAGAATGATGGATATAGATTGATGGATGAATGGATGGAAGGAAAGAGAAAGGATGGATGGATGGAAAGAAAAGATGGGTAGAATAGATGTATGACAGAATGATAAACATAGATGCATACTTAGATAGATAAATGGAGGGATGGATTAATGAATGAGGAAGACAAATGGAAGAAAAGCATGGAACGGAGTTGGGGAGCTACATTACCAGCTGAAGCAAGGATTGATTTATTCTGTACCTCTGGCAAGGATGTTCCCTTGCTCTGTCATTTTCCTTTGTTTCCCATGCATTGTTCTTTCTTATTCAGACATCACATAAACTCCTTGGGATCCTAACACATTTTTGTTTCTCCGGCAAACAAATGTTGAAATAAAATGATGAAGGAAGGTAATTCCTTCCCATAGCTTTTTTTTTTTTTCCCCTAGTCTTTTTTCCCTAACATTTGGCACTGTCGCCCTCATACTGAATGGTTGGTTGCTGCAAATTTTTACTGCAAAATTTTACATCCTTCCGCAAAGCTAGGTCTATCTGGAATCAATAAGGTTAATGTGTCCAGAAGTATAGCAACAGCAGCTGCACAGGTAGCACACAGACAACTGCTTCTTGGGAGGCTCAGAGGAGGTCCCGTCACCAGAGCCAGCATCTAACCCATTCATCGGCACGGCCTGGCAGCTCTCACGTGTCACAGCTCTAATCAGCTCTAGGGCAAGAATCCCTCCATTCTAACAGATGGACGTGAGTTTAACCAGACAATGAACCATGTATGCGCCATAAATATGTTTGCTGAGGGCATGATTTTTCAGCACAGAACTTTTAAGAGCAGCTGTCTTATCATGAGCCCCCGATTCTTCACAAGATGATTTGTGAACCTAATTCAGAAACAGATAACATTCATAAAGTTAATTGTCCATTTGGTTTCCTTCATGCCAGCCACCTAATTATTGGGTTGGGGGAGAGTAGGAGGGAGGGAGTTTTATAAATAAACATATATATATATATATATATATATATATAATTTTTTTTTAAAGCTGATTTGAGTCAGGTGCTGGTGGCTCACACCTGTCATCCTAGCTACTCAGGAGGATGAAATCTGAGGATAATGGTTCGAAGCCAGCCCAGACAGGAAAGTCCATGAGACTTTTTTCTCCAATGAACCACCAAAAAGCCAGAAGTGGAGCTGTGGCTCGAGTAGTAATAGACCACCAAACTTGAGGAGAAAAGGAAAAGGGACAGCAGAAGTTCCCAAGCCCTGAGTTCAAGCCCCAGTACCAGCACGAAAATAAATAAGCAAAATGTTAAAAAAAATAATTTGATGTTTCCAAATCTAGTGCCATTTGTCTAAAAGAGCTTGTTAACCTTTTGTGCATTGCCAGCAACTTGCTTTATAGCCTGTGTGAGATGCAAGTCGTTTACTGTGAATAGCCATTATTTTTCCTTGCAGCCTTCCTTTAGTACTTAAATTGCTGTATAAGCTACTTACTGCTTCAGTGGTTCCACTGTACAGTTCTTAAAAAAAATATATGGTTCTTTTGTCTATCCACTTCTGTCATTATCTGCTGAGACATTTTCTGCTCTCTCAATAAGCCTGGGAACCCATGAAAATTAAAATGTGGCGTAATTGTTCGTTTTGCATTCTGTCAAGGGTGACTTCTATTGATGTACATTTCTATGGGCATGATCCACCAGGCAAGGGATAAATTGCCTTAAAACTGGAACAGTGTTTGTGGAAAGCAGATGTTGTCTTCGCATGAGGCAGATGTGACACTTGCAAGTGTCTGTCTAATAAAGTTTAGCATTTGGTTCTCTGCAGCTGGTGCCACAATCACCAATTAATCATGTTTGAATGCATTTTTTACTAATTAGATCCCCCTCTGTTTTTTACTGTTCTGGATATATCAAATGGAGGACGAGGGCACAAAACCTTTCTGCTTTTAGAACTGGGAGCAATTCTTTCTCTCATCTTTGTAAGACTATATTATTTTTGGAATCATATAGGAACCAGAGTCCATAGATGTACCTAACCAAGTTGACTTGGTTAGTAAGTCTTGAAGATTTAGCATTAGGATTTTTTCCATTGGAGGCTTCTTGCTCTCATTTGGCTTTTTCACTTTTCACTCCAGGCTGGTACTCTGCCCCTTGAACCATAGCTCCACTTCCAGCTTTTTGCTGGTTAATTGGATGTAAGAGTCACACAGACCTTTCTGCCTGTGCTGGCTTTGAAAAGGAATCCTTCAGATCTCAGCCTCCTGAGCAGCTAGTATGACAGGTATGAGTCACTAGCACCCAGCCCAGTTTAGTTTTAACTTGTGTGAAATAGCAGAACATTAAATCTGAACTGTCAGTATAACTGGAGCTAATTATTAGTTATCTCCATTTTAAATCATGACTTATAATGGAAAAAAAAAACAGCCAGGCGCCAGTAGCTCATGTCTATACTCCTAGTTACTTAGGAAGACTAAGATCAGAGGATCATCGTTGGAAGCCAGCCCAGGCAGGAAAGTCTGTGACACTCTTACTCCAACTAACCAGTAAAATGCCAGAAGTAGAGCTGTAGCTCAAGTAGTAAAGTACTAGCCTTGAGCAAAAAAGCTCAGGGATAGCATCCAGGCCCTAAGCTCAAGCCTCAAGACCAGCACCATTTTGAAGGATGGAGGGAGGGAAAGAAGAACCCACAGTAGAAGGAATAATATGGGGACAGGCTCCAAGTATCTATCATCCAGCTCTTAACACTCATCAGTCTTCCGGGAATCTCTTTTTTTTTTTTTTTCAAGATTCTGAGGATTGTAATTGCTGTTTGTTTTTCTTTTGAGCTGCAGTCTCCTGCTTCTACAGTGACAATATGTGTTTAAACCAAACTAGGTCAACTCTCCTTTTATTTCAGGAAGTGGAGCGAGAAATCTCATTCAGGACTGAATGTGGACTGTACTATTCTTACTATAAGCAGATGCTACAAGCACCAACCCTCACACAAGGTAATCGTAGCCCGTAGATCTATTTAGGGTCTGTTGCCCTCTTCCCAATATTTTAGTCAAAGCATACATGGCACTAAAGCATTTCAGTGGGGTTTTTGGGGGTTTTTTTTGTTTTATCAGTTGTGGGCCCTGAACTCTGGGCCCTGGGCACTGTCCCTCAGCTCTTCAGCTCAAAGCTAGTGCTCTACCATTTGAACCACAGCGCCACTTCCAGTTTTCTGGTGGTTAATTGGAGCTAAGAAGCTCACAGACTTTCCTGCATGGGCTGGCTTTGAACCATGATCTTCGGATCTCAGCCTCCTGAGAAGATAGGATTACAGGCATGAGCCACCAGCTCCTGGCATGGATTTCAATGTTTTACAGAACTAGTGTTAATTTTCCTCTGAACTTAGGTAGCATTAGATTTAAAAGGTAGTGTTAGAGCCAGGTACGTGGGTAACTCACTCCCGTAATACTAGTTACTCAGGTAGCCGAGATCTAAGAATCACTTCCAAACCAGCCTGGGCAGGAAAGTCCATCAAACCCTTATCTCTAGCCACCAAAAAGCCAGAAATAGAACTATGGCTTAAGTGGTAGAGCACCAGCCTTGAGTGAAAAAGCTAAGGGACAGCACCCAGCCCTTGAGTTCAAGCCCTAGTATGGGCATTAAATCAACAATGATCACACTGCTGCTAACAGTGTGATTACCTGAAATTACAAGTAATAATTTTTCCTGATTTTTCATATATCATTCTTAGGTTTCCGTGGCTTAATATATGATAATAAAACTGAATCTCTGAGGACCATTAACCTCCTTCAACGAATGAATATTTACCAAGAGGTTTTTCTCAGCATTTTATATAGAGTTCTACCAATTCAGGTAATATTGTAGTTTGTGTCACTGAATTGTTAATGTTGGATAAAAGTCAAAGTCTGCTCTTTGGATCAGAAAGGTTCCATTGGGCAATTCTGATCTTCCACAGGCTTGGGAGAATATCAGCAATAGCCTAGTTTTCTCTACTTATATCATGAACTTTGATTTCTATACAGTAGTGCTTTTTTGCTTATCTTTTATAAGTTAAAAGATTTTTCATAGGAAATCAGCAGTACCCTAGTTTTCTTCATGTGTGTTAGAAACCTTGATTTCTACAAGATACTGCTTTTTATGTTTTTGTATGTTAGCAGTTTTTTCTTTAGAGATGCTTCCTGTCATACACCACAATAAATGTGTACAGTTTACAAGATGATAAATACTCATTTTTTATTTATCTGTAAGTAGTTGAACAACAAGTTTCAATTCAACATATCAATTTATAGGTACAGTGCATCTTGATGAGTATCACTCTTTCATCCTTCTCCTCATCTCTCCCAACCCCACCCAACCCCTGGTTCCGTTTTCATGTTTATACATTGAGTTGCATGACTATGTTTTTCTTTTTTTGGGGGGGTCCGGTCGTGGGGCCTGAACTCTGGGCCTGGGCGCTGTCCCTCAGCTCTTCAGCTCAAGGCTAGCGCTCTACCATTTGAGCCACAGCGCCACTTCCGGCTTTTTTCTTTTTGCTTATGTGGTGCTGAGGAATCAAACCCAGGGCCTCATGCAAGGCAAGACAAGCGCTCTACCACTGAGCCACCTTCCCATCCCGACACAGATATTTTTTTGTTTGTGTTCTGTTTTGTTTTAGTACTGGTAATGCAGCTTGAATTCAAAGCCTAGGAATTGTCCTTGAGCTTTTTCACTCCAGGCTAGTGCTCTACGACTTGAGCCACAGCTCCATCTCTGCCTTTTTGGTAGTTCATTGGAGATAAGACTCTCATAGACTCTCCTGCCTAGACAGGCTTCCAACCATGATCCTCAGATCTCAGCCTCCTGAGTAGCTAGGATTATAGACATGAGTTACCAGTGCCCAGCCTGACATACTTTTTAACCGGCAATGGAAGAGGCTTCTCTGACAAACATTTTAATTCTCTCTTACAGCGATACTTAGAGCCCGTTTACTTTTATATCTATACCTTATTTGGACTCCAAGCAATCTATGTCACAGCCCTCTACATCACCAGCTGGCTCCTTAGTGGCACCTGGCTCTCAGGACTATTAGCAGCCCTCTGGTATGTCACAAACAGGTGAGTTGGAATCCGGCTGCCTTTCTCCCTTCATTTTCAGTGCAGAACAATTTCTACTAGCGTATTTGTTTGTTGGGGAGCATTTTCTCTCAGTGGACCTAGTTGATTTACTCAAGTCTTCTTGTTTGGTCAGATAAGAAGGCCTACTTAGACATATTTCCGGATGAGAAGTGGAACACTGAATGGGGGATCAATAAGGAAACTATGTGTAGTAAAGTAATCCCAATTCTTTACCTGTTTGCTCCTTGAGCCATAGTTCTTCAGCCACATTCTCTCATCTCTTGAAGACTTAAAAAGTCTTCATCATCATTCTTTTCTTTTCTTTTTTTGATGCTTGAACTCAGAACCTGGGTGTTGTCCTTGAGCTTTTTTACTGAAGGCTGGAGCTCTACCACTTAAGTCACAGCTTCACTTCCAGGTTTTGGTGATCAGTTGGATAAGAGTCTCAGGTGTTGGGTGCTGGTGGCTCTTGCCTATAATTCTAGCTACCCAGGAGGCTGAGATCTGAGGATCATGGTTCAAAGCCAGCCTGGGCCACCTAAAAATTTGGAAGTGGAGCTGCAGCTCAAAGCAGTAGAGCACTATCCTTGAGCAAAACTCAGGAAGAGTATACCCAGGCCCTGAGTTCAAGCCTCAGAAGAAAAAAAGGAGCTGGGCAGCAGTGGCTCACACCTGTAATCCTAACTACTCAGGAGGCTGAGATCTGAGGATCATGGTTCAAAGCCAGCCCTGGCAAGAAAGTCCATGAGACTCTAATCTTCAAAAATCCACCAGAAAACTAGTGGTACTGTGGCTCAAGTAGTAGAGCACTTTCCTTGAGCTGAAGAGCTGAGGACAGCACACCGGCCCAGAGTTGAAGTCCCACAACTGACAAAAAAAAAGAGTCTCAGAGACTTTCCCGCTCCGCTGGCTTCAAACCACAAATCTCAGATCCTAGCCTCCTGAGTAGCTAGGATTCCATATGGGAGCACGTAGTACCCAGCAAAGGTGTGAGACTCTTAATTTCAGTTAACTAACAAAAAGCTGAAAATGGAAATGGCCAAAGGGACTGATAATTATGGTGGTAGTGGTATTGATGATATCAATGACAAGTATTACTAAGAATCAGTGACCAGAATCTAAGCCTATTTGTAACCTATCTTTCACTCTAAGAAATCTTTGAGGAAATGATTAAAAAGCTGTCATTTGGGCCTTTATGTTTTCTCTGTGCAGGATAGATACCACAAGAGTTGAATTCACCATCCCACTGAGGGAGAACTGGGCACTGCCATTCTTTGCAATTCAGATCGCAGCAATTACTTATTTCCTAAGGCCAAATTTACAGGCTCTTTCCGAAGTAAGTTTCTGATGACTAGTTTGTTCAACCTGTGTATTCTTTTTCTTTCAACAGTACTAGGATTTGAACTAGGAACTTCACCCTGTGCTAGGCAGGTGCTGTGCAGTATGAGCCACACCTCCAGCCCTGAATCAAGTTGCTGTGAACCTTTCTCTGTTTTCCTCAGCTCCCCAGTTTGACTTAGGAAGCATAGAGTTGAGCATGTAGACCAGGTAGCTCACACCTATAGTCCTAGCCACTCAAGAGGCTGAGATCTAAGGCTCACAGTTTAAACCCAGCCCAGGCAGAAAGTCTATGAGACTCTTATCTCCAAGTAAGCATCAAAAGTTCCAGAAGTAGAGCTACAGCTCAAGTGGTGGAATGCTAGCCTAGAATTTAAAAAAGCTCATTAACAGTGCACCCAGGCCCTGAGTTCAAGCCTCAGGGCCAGCACCAAAAAGAAAAAAAAAAGAAGCTTAGAAAAATGTGATATAGGGGCTGGGAAGGTGGCTCAGTGGTAGAGCGCTTGCCTTGCATGCATGAGGCCCCGGGTTCGATTCCTTAGCACCACATAAGCAAAAAGAAAAAACCCGGAAGTGGTGCTGTGGCTCAAGTGGTAGAGTGCTAGCCTTGAGCTGAAGAGCTGAGGGACAGCACCCAGGCCCAGAGTTCAGGTCCCATGACCGGACCAAAAAAAAAAAAGAAAAATGTGATATACATAGTGTTCCAATCCATGTGAACAGTTTGTGTTCCATGACTGAATGTTTCACTGGAGTTAAAGTTTGCTTTCTCTGAGCTTTTCTTTCTTTGCAAAGAAAGTTTTCTTTCTTTCTTTCTTTGAATGTTAAGAAATGTGGCCCCGCATAGTCTACCCTTAAATAGCTACAGCAAAGCCCACACACAATTTCTGTGCAACTGTCAGGATTTTTAAGCCTCTGCTCTTGAGCTGTGATTTGGTACATGATCGCCTCCAGAATCCTGTGGAATACACATACCGTATGTGAATATTTATATGCAGAGTGTCACTTGAGAATGTTCAGAATTTAAGAAATGCAGGGGTTTTCAGAGCAACAGTTAACAGTTTTGCTATTTGGTTCATAGAGATATGGGCTGCTTTTGAGAAAACTTGTCTACAGAGCTGTTTTATTCCTAGAGACATGTTAGTTATACCCAGGTTTTTCTTTCTCTTTTTTCTTTAACAGAGGCTGACGCTTCTTGTGGTCTTCATATCAACTTTCCTCTTCAGTCTGACCTGGCAATTTAATCAGTTTATGATGCTAATGCAAGCGTTAGTGCTATTCACCCTCGACTCCCTGGATATGCTACCAGCTGTAAAGGTGTGTCTCATTTACCTCTTCTTCCTTTTTGGACAATCTTGTGGGTTAGCATTTTAAGTCACCGAGAGAAACCAGGTGCTGGTGACTCACACCTGTAATCCTAGCTACTGAGGAGGCTGAGATCTCTAGGTTGAGGTTCAAAGCCAGCTCGGGAAGGAAAGTCTGTGAGACTCTTATCTCCAATTAAGTACCAAAAAAAGCCAGAAGTGGAACTGTAGCTAAAGTGGTAGAGTGCCATTTTTGAGCAGAAAAGGCCATGGAAGAGCACGAGGACCTGAGTCCTCAAACCCCAGTACCAGTACCAAAAATAGTAATATGGGGCTGGGAAGGTGGCTCAGTGGTACAGCGCTTGCCTTGCATGCCTGAGGCCCTGGGTTCGATTCCCCAGCACCA
>NW_012267308.1:2409658-2412112 GCF_000151885.1 Dipodomys ordii
AAAAAAAAAAAAAGTTACATGAACAAGGTAATAAGTACATTTCCTATTGAGCATTGTTGCCTCCTCCTTTATTTTCCCCAACCATCCTTTCCCTCCCACCTCCACAAATCCCCTCCCCCTACATCTCATAGTTACAATGGGTCAACCTGTATCCTTATTTAAGCATTTTGGGTTTTTTTCCCTTCCCCTCCCTGAATTAGAGAATTGTATATACAAGATGCAGGGCACGAACATCAAATACAGTGAAAATAGGGGTTATACTGTGGGGGAGAACATACAAAGCAACAAAAAAATCACATGGTACATTATAAATACATTAGAAACAACTGAGGGATATTTTTGTCCTTAATCCAGTAGAGCCTTACTTCCCAACAGCCCCCAAGTGAATTTTGACCCAGTTACCCATTAAAAGCACAAGTCGCATTATTTGCTTTGGTTTTGGGGGGGTGGGGTTTGTTTGTTTTGGTTTGGCTTTTTTGCTGGTCCTCTTAAGTTCATCCTGCACACTCTTAGCTTTTTTCTTCAAGACTGGTACTTTACCACTTGAGCCACACCCATACTTCTGGCTTTGTTGGTTTATTGGAGGTAAGAGTCTCATCTGCCTGGGTTTACCATCAAATCTAAATCCTCGGATCTTAGCCTTCGACTGTTGAGAATCCTGCACCTTCACTTCATATTGGCAATTACTGTTTCTCATAGGATTAAAGCCTGAATTTAATTCAGGGATTAGCCACAGATGCTTAGTTAAATGTCATTGATTTCGCATTGAAATGAAAGAGCCTGCCGCTGGTGAAAACTTGTTCCTTGGTCATTCGATTTGGTAGGCACCATTTTGTTGCTTAATTATAATTACACCGTCTTTTCTCCATCTTTCCTTACTCTATTATTGATTTTCTAACTGAATTAAAATTAACTATCTTAGGCTGGCACCAGTGGTAGAGAGCTAGCCTTGAGCTAAAGAAGCTCAGGGATAGCAAGTGCACAGGCCCGGGTTCAAGCCCCAGGACCAACATACACACACACACACACACACACGCACACGCACACGCACACATGCAAGCACGCACACAAATTAACTCTCTTTTAGAGTTAAGAATCCAAATAGCTTTAGAAATATAAGACCTTTTCCAACCAGGTGTGGTGGTATATGCCTGTAATCCCAGCTACTCTGGGATGCAAATTAATAGAAGGTTGGTTTAAGGCCTGCCCAGCTGGATGTACAAAACCATATGATAACAAAATAGGATGCAAGTGTGACTCAAATGGCAGAGTGCTTATACAGCAAATGGGCAGCCCTGAGTCCAATCTCCAGAACCATAAATAATAATAATAAATAAGCAAGGAATATTTCCTAAAGTCTTATAAAATCATGTTTGGTCTAGCTCTGGTAGATCATGCTGTACTCTTAGCTTCTTAGGAGGCTGAAACCTAAAGATGAAGATAAAAAGGCAGCTCAGGCTGGAAAATCCATGGAACTCTTATTTCCACTTACCCACCAAAAAAGCCAGAAGTGGAGGTGTGGCTCAAGTAGTAGAACACCAGCCTTGGATGAAAAAGCTAAAGGACAGTGCCCAGGCCCTGAGATCAAGTCTCAATATTAGCACGCGCACACACACACACACACACACACACACATTTCCTCATCTTACAAATGTTCCTCTTAAGGGAATGGTTGAATAGAAAAATAGAAATGTTAATATGGCATATATATCCTAATGATATCATCATTTAAATCCTTATGTAATCTCATCTTCTGTTTATGAAGTTATAGTAAAACTTAAGAATTAAAATACATCTCTTTTAATTTCTAGAAAAACCTAAAAACGGGGACTTTTCTTACTAGGATTGGGAAACTTCTGCTACATTTACTTACAGTTTTTTGTTTGACGCTTTTTCTCAACAATGTTATTAAGGTAAGTTGATAGTGACATATTTAATGTATTTTTGATTACTTCTGGCACTGGAGACAGTTTTTACAACACTTCAAGTAATTAAATTCTTGTTTTTTTAAGCTGATTAGCTCCAGGCTTTGTTTTAACTTCTGGTAAAGATGATGATTTTGTTGGTTTAATCATTCATTTTTTTCCTCTTTAATTTTTTTCTTAGTATGACTTAATTGTATGGCAGGGTTTCATTGTGATATTTTCATACATGCATGTAATGTGCTTTGATTAAATTGACTATATTTCTCTTCTTTTTTTTTTTTTTTTTTGAGATGGTACTGGGCTTGAACTCAGGACGTAGATGCTGTCCCTTAGCTTTTTCACTCAAGGCTAACACTTTACCATTTGACACACAACTCACCTTCCAGCCATTTGGCAGTTAGAGATAAGAACTCACAAACTTTTTTTGCCTGAGCTGACTTTGAACCATGAATATCAGAATCAGCCTCCTGATTATCTAGGATTACAGATTTGAACTGTCAGCACCCAGCTTGCTCACATATGGATTGGG
>NW_012267308.1:2413522-2454557 GCF_000151885.1 Dipodomys ordii
GAGGAATCGAACCCAGGGCCTCAGGCATGCAAGGCAAGTGCTCTACCACTGAGCCACCTTCCCAGCCCCCCCCTTTTTTTTTTGTTTTTGGTCAGTTGTGGGCCTTGATCTCTGGGCCTGAGTGCTGTCCCTCAGCTCTTCAGCTTAAGGCTAGCGCTTTACCACTTGAGCCACAGTGCCACTTCCGGTTTTCTGGTGGTTTATTGGCGAAGAGTTTCACGGACTTTCCTGCCCGGGCTGGCTTTGAACTGCGATCCTCAGATCTCAGCCTCCTGTGTAGCTAGGATTATAGGCATGAGCCACCAGTGCCCGGCTTTCCTAAGGGTTTTTGTTTTGCTTTTTGGTTTTGTTTTTAATTTCCTTTGAAATAGCAAGTAGTATTACTCATTTGTGTTTTGCTTCATGTTCTAAGGCATATAAAGTTGGAGTGAGCCATAATTAGTATCTGCTAAAGGCTTTAAGTAATAATTGCATTGTTTAAATATATATATACTTATAAACATATATATATATAATCATCTTGACCAATGTACTGAAAGAGGAAAATCCACTCCTGGCTTTTTGCTGGTTAATTGGAGATAAGAATCCTGTTTTCCTGCCCAGGCTGGCTTCCAACTGTGACCTGAGATCTCAGCCTCTTGAAGTAGCTAGGTTACAGGCATGAGCCACCAATACCCTGTTCAGTTTTTTGCTGTTGCCTTTTTTGCTGTTCTCTTTTAAAGAATTGAATCACTTTAAATGTGTACTTAATCTGCTGAGAGCTTATAATAATTTTAATCACTGATATGTTTATATTGCAACACAAATGTGTTAGGAACAAATTCCAAATTGATCAGCACTAGTTTATTTCATTTTAGGGGAAACACACGATTAACTAAATTAAAGGGATACATTTTAGCTTTGTTTTGTGTGTCTGCTATTTTGTTCAGTGATTCTGGAATCCAAGAGCTGGAGGGTAAGATGGGAAGATGCTCCATTGACCTGAAGCCAGATACTGCTTACAACCTAATACACACTGTGCTGTTCGGATTCTTGGCATTGAGTACAATGAGGTATTTTATTTTTATCTTGTCCATTCCTGTGGTTCAGTTTTTAATCTAACCACTACTGAGGTGACTTTGTATGTGTATGTACACACACGCTCATACACATACAAGCACACACACCAGTCCTGGGACTTAATAAGCTCAGGGCCTGGGTACTGTCCCTTAGCTTTTTCATTCAAGACTGGTGCTCTACCACTTGAACCACAGCTCCACTTCCAGCTTTAGATGGCTAATTGGAAATAAGAGTCTCACAGGCATTCCTACCTGGACTGGCTTCCAATCGAGATCCTCATCTCTCAGCCTCCTGAGTAGCTAGGATTACAGGCATGAGCTGCCCCCCCTGGCTTCCTGCAGAGTTTTATATTAAGTTTTACTACCACTGACTGTGAATCTGTGTCAGCTCCAGGGGGTGCTGTGAGGAAATGCTGACTTTCTCTCTCTTCCTGTGGTTGCAGAATGAAATACCTCTGGACCTCTCACATGTGTGTGTTTGCCTCGTTTGGCTTATGCAGCCCTGATATATGGGGGTGGCTTCTGAAGTCCGTCCGTCTTCATAACCCAAAAGGGGTCAGTGTTGACTTTTTTCCATGATAACTTTTTCATGATTCATAATAGTTCTTTCCTATTGGCTCTGTTTTACTTAAATTTTTTTTAGTAGAGTCAGTATGTCAGATAAGATAAATACTAAAATGTGAAACTAGAGTGTGCTACTGACTCAACGCCTGTAATCCCAGCTACTTAGGAAGCTGAGATCTGAGGGTCCCAATCCACAGCCAGTCTGGGCAGGAAAGTCCATGAGACTCTTATCTCTAATTGACTAGCAAAAAAATCAGCAGTGGAGCTATGGTTCACGTGGTAGTCTTGAGTAAAAAAACTACAGGACAGTGTCCAAACAGAATTCAAGCCTCAGTGCTGACATAAAAAAATAGAAACTAGAAATAGGTCAGTGACATACTAAACTTTCCTAAGAGATTATTTTTTAATAATTTCATTGTTGTTCTGGTCCTGGGGCTTGAAATTGGAGCCTGGTACTGTCCCTTTCCCTGATCTTTTTTGCTCAAGGCTAGCTCTCTACCACTTGAGCCATAGATCCAGGTTTTGCTTTTTTAGAAGCTAATTGGAAATAAGAGTCTCCTTAATTTTGTTGCCTGGATTAGAACCATGCTCCTCAGATCTCATCCTCCTGAGTAGCTAAGATTACAGGCCTGAGCCACTAACACTCAGTGTCATGATTTCCTTAATCTTACTTGTGTTACTCTTTTTTTTTTCTTTTTTTTTTCTGGTTGTGGGGCTTGACCTCTGGGCTTGGGTGCTGTCCCTGTGCTTCAGCTCAAGGCTAGCGCTCTACCACTTGAGCCACAGCGCCACTTCCAGTTTTCTGGTGGTTTATTGGAGATAAGATTCTCATGGACTTTTCTGTCCCGGCTGGCTTTGAAACGTTACCCTCAAATCTCAGCCTCCTGAGTAGCTAGGATTACAGGCGTGAGTCACCAACACCTGGCTTTGTGTTATTCTTGTTTGAAGGGGGCATGGGACATGTTTTTACAAAGCAAAAGCTAGACGTTCTTAAAATACTTGCAACCTAAAACGTGTCTCTGTGATACAGATCTGTGTCATACGATACTCCGTTCCAGTGTTGACACTGCTGTACCTGTGCTATAAGGTAAGACCAATTTTCTTATTTCTTAGGGGTTCCTCTGGCCAGCAGAGTCCTTGCTCCGACTCTATGCATTTTATGTGTGGTCTGGAAGGGTTGGTGGAATTCATAACACCTTCTCAGTTGGCATTGACAGGAAAACCTATATATTTCCCAAATAGTTTTTAACAAGTAAAATTAAATCATTCTAATTTTGACTACAGTTCAACTGATGAAAAGTCAGAAAGTGTCTTCAGACCTATTTTGAAATGATTAAAGTGGTTGTTTTTTTGTTTTGTTTTGTTTTTTATTTTTTCCTTGCTAAGTGAGTTAAAATAATACAATTTAAAAGAGCTGGTGACAGTGGCTCACACCTATCATCCTAGATACTCAAAAGGCTTAGTTCTAAGGATTGGTGTTCAAACCCCAGCAGGATAATAAAGTCAGTGAGACTCTTATTTCCAGTTAATCACCAGAAAGCTGCAAGTGAGCTGTGGCTTAAGTGGTAGAGCACCAGCCTTGAGTGAAAAAGTTAAGCACATGCATGTTTGTGCACGCATGTGCGCGCACGCACATACACACACACACACACACACACACACATATGTACACAAAAATGGGTTAGAGGATTGAGAAGGCATCTTACTTGGTTCTACATATTTTACTAGATGCTGCCTTCATAAGAGGTCTGGAGATATACATACATACATATATATACACACATACACATGTACGTGTGTGTGTCAGAGATTAAGCTTTGGATGCTAAGTGTGGTTCTATATACCTGTTATCCCAGCAGTTGGGAAACTGAGATAGAAAAATCAAGTTCAAGATCAAGCCTAGGTTGCATAGTGAGACCTTGTCTCAAAAAAAATCTGCCAGGCACCAGTGCCTCACGCCTGTAATCCTAGCTACTCAGGAGGCTGAGATATAAGGATCGAGGTTCAAAGCCAGCCCAGGCAGGAACATCCATGAGACTCTTATCTCCAATGAATCACCAAAAAACCCAAGTGGCACTGTGTCTCAAGTGGTAGGGTGCTTACCTTGAGCTAAAAAGCTCAAGGACAGCACCCAGGCCCAGAGTTCAAGCCCCACAACAACAAAAATCTGCTTTTTTTGGTTCATTTCTCAACCTTTTTTTCATCTGAATAGGAAGAAATGAATTTTTTCATCTTCCCAACTAAGCAATTTTGCTTCATTTCTGAGTTCCCTTACCAGAGACAGGAATCAACTGAATGGCTTGACTGCTTTGAGATTCTTTCATCCTGACGTCAAGACTTACAGGCTTTAAATTACCACCTAGAAAATGCAGATTGCTTCATCCACTTGAACTCTTGGCCTCTTTTAAAAAAAAAAGAACTATTAGCCAGGTGTCCAATAGCTCATATAATCCTAACTACTCAAGAAGCTGAGGTCTCGGTTCAAAGCCAGCCTGGGCAGGAAAGTCTGTGAAAGTCTTACCTCCAATAAACTGCTCAGAAAAAGCCAGAAGTAGCACTGTGGCTCAAGTGGTAGAGTGCTAGCCTGGAGCACAAAGAGGCTCAAGGATAGTGCCCAAGCCTCGAGTTCAAGCACCAGTACATATGTGTGTGTATACACACACATATATATTACATATACATATATGTATGTGTGTGTGTATATACCTATATATTTAGATTGTTTTCCTTCAAGTTTTATATTTTGAGTTCTAACAAGTGGATTTCAAACTATGATGTGGATGTTTTGATTTGGGAGGCCACTCACATGTGGAGGCTGGCCCTCATCCAAGTGGATCAGCTTTGTGTTTTCTTTGTTTTTACTTTCATGGAAGATTCTGAAAACCAAAGGCTTTAGACTAGAAAACATATATTTGATATTTATAAGTTGATAAGAGACAAGAATTCCCTTCTCCAGAAATGACAGCTCTGGTCATCATTATTGTCTTGCTACAAAAAATGTGAGGCTCCTATGTCCACATAACCACCAGAAATCTAGAAGTGGAGCTGTGGCTTAAGTATTCAAGCCATGTAGATACTTCATCTTCTCATAGTTTGACACAGTATAAAATCACAGAGAAGCCAACTGCTAGTGGCTCACGCCTATAATCCTAGCCTATTGAAGAAACTAAGTCCTGAAGATCATGGTTCAAAGCCAGCCTGGGTAGGAGATTCTTACCTTCAATGAACTACAAAATAAAGCCAGACTCTGATCTCCCAAGTAACCACCAAAAAGCTAGAAGTGGAGCTATATAGCTCAAGTGGTAGAGTGCCAGTCTTGATTGAAAAAGCTAAAGGACAGTTCCCAGGCCCTGAGTTGAAGCCCCAATACCAGCACATGCATGCACACATGCATGGGCATGTACACACCCCCCACACACAACCTAGTCCTAAAATTAGTCTGAGCTGGGGAAGATGTTGGAAACTTCCCTGGGCCCAGCTCCTTGATGCTGGAAGCCTGCAGAGGGAAGTGGGTTCTGAATCCTGGCCACTGTATCTGCAGCTCACACACAGACAGCCCGCTTCCCTTTCTTCCATTCAGTCTTCTTGCTTTCCGTGGGATGGGGTGGATTGGTTTTTGTTTTATTTTGTTTTTAATTCCAGTTCTGGCCAGGAGTGATGGATGAGCTCTCTGAGTTGAGAGAATTCTATGACCCAGATACAGTGGAGCTGATGACCTGGATTAAGTAAGAGGATTTTTTTTTAAAAAAAAGCATTTACATCCGTGAGTTACTTTTTCACATCACTGTAGAGCAAAGCCATTTGTTTTGAGGGGTTTTGTTTGGTTGCCTTTCTTTTTTCTCTGAATCTAATTATAAACATTCATCTTTTTTATTTTTCTTTAAAACTGCATATTTAGAAATAACTCTATGCATCCAAAAACTATCAGGCCAGACACCTGTATCTCACACCTGTAATCCTAGCTACCCAGGAAGCTAAGATTTGAGGACTGGGGTTCAAAACCAGGCTAGGCAGAAGAGTCTGTGAGACTCTTATCTCTAATTAACCAGCAGAAAGCCAGAAGTAGAGATATAGCTCAAGTGGTAGGGCTCCAGCCTTAAACAAAACAAAAAAGCCAAAGGAAAACCAGAGGCCCTACATTTAAGCCTCAGTACTGGTAACAAAACAATAAATAAATAGGGCTCAGAAATTAAAAAAAAAAATAAAAAAAAAGCCGGGCGCTGGTGGCTCACGCCTGTAATCCTAGCTACTCAGGAGGCTGAGATCTGAGGATCGCGGTTCAAAGCCAGCCCGGGCAGGAGAGACTGTGAGACTCCTATCTCCAATAAACCACCAGAAAACCGGAAGTGGCGCTGTAGCTCAAGTGGTAGAGCGCTAGCCTTGAGCTGAAGAGCTGAAGGACAGCGCACAGGCCCAGAGTTCAAGCCCCACGACCGACAAAAAAAAAAAATAAAAAAATAAAAAGAAATGTTGGATCCAACTATATTCCAAATGCCAAATTAAAATGGGAATAAATTTCTACTTACCTCTGTTAAAATATACAGTTTTAATAAAGATAATACTAGCACAGATTTTGCTCTTGGCCAGTTTTATCTTCCTTTTCATTTTTAGTACCATTCACATTTTCTATAAATGCTAACACTTAAAAGTATCCTTTCCTTGTTAATGATTTTAAAAGTACTGTGTAGACTATAGTTAATTAGAGTCATAATAGTTCGCTGCAGAGTTCATGTTAATAACATTGCTTCAGTTCTGGCTTATTAGAAAATTTCAATCACAAAAACTGGAGCTTTTTCTCTGACTTTTTTTATGGGGGTAGAGGAGGTGTTTCAGTACTGGGGCTTGAACTCAGGACCTGGGCATTCTCCCTGAGCTTTTTTCCCTAAGGCTGTTGCTCTGTCACTTGAGCCACAGCTCCACTGCCAGCTTTTTGGCGGTTAATTGAAGAGAATTGTCTCATAGACTTTCTAGCCCCAGCTTGCTTTGAGCCTCAGTCCTCAGATCTCAGCCTCCTGAGTAGCTAGGGTGACAGGTATTCAGTCACCAGCACCTGGCTCTTTTCCTGAGCACAAAATATTTTGCATCTTACTGGTTGCTCTTGTTTGGTTTCTTTGCCTCAGCCCCAAGCCACAAAATTAGAACATATGTTTGAAAGCTTTGTTCATGAACCCTGACTGAACTGGTAATATTCCAGTACACTGTGATACTATATTCCCCTTCTTTATAACCAGAAAGCAGCCCCATAATTGCCCACAGGGAAAAAGGTGCTGCACCTCTGGAAAGCATTACCTGAGCCGTCTCCATCACTTAGAATTTCCACAGTCCTCTTAGCACTCACTCTTGACTGATGTTCACTAACCAGTACAATTTAGCGCTCCTTGTGTATTAAGAGATGGTAAATGTTTGATAGCTTTGGTCTCTTGAGTGCAATAGGGAGATTTATGTCTAAAATATATATGTGTGGCTTTGGTCCCAGTGTTGGACTGGGTTTGACTAGATGCAATGAATATAATTTTTCCCCTATTTCCAGTGCCGAGAACCATGAGCTACACTTTGTCTTTGCTTATTTAATTTTCAATCATGGCCCACGATTATAGAGTAAATAATTCCTCCGGTATTTATTGGATGTAGGAGAGGAAGGTTATTCATATGTAAGAAAAGCAATCACTTTCGCATTAACTGTAGTCAACTGAAAGCTGGTGGTGCCTGCACTTGAAGGGAACTGGTATTTTCTGTTGTTAGGATTGCACCAGAGGCAGCGTTGCAGGCTGTCCTCTTTCTGGTGGCTCTTTCAGACTTGCCCAGGCTAGCATTGCATGAAGCTCCTGTCCATCAGGAATTCCTGCTAGTCATTACAAATGTACTCCAAGGGGGGCTGGGAAGGTGGCTCAGTGGTAGAGCGCTTGCCTTGCATGCCTGAGGCCCTGGGTTTGATTCCTCAGCACCACATAAGCAAAAAGAAAAAAGCCGGAAGTGGCGCTGTGGCTCAAGCGGTAGACCGCTAGCCTTGAGCTGAAGAGCTGAGGGACAGCGCCCAGGCCCAGAGTTCAGGCCCCACGACCGGACCCAAAAAAAAAAAAAACCAAATGTACTCCAAGGCTGGGCTCCAGTGGCTCATGCTTGCCATCCTAGCTACTTGAGAGGCTGAAATCTGAGGGCTGGGGCTCAAAGCCAGCCTGGGCAGGAAAGTCCATGAGACTCTTATCCCCAATTAACCACCCCAAAGCTGGAAGTAGAGTTGTGGCTTAAGTGGTAGAGCTCTAGCCTTGAGCAAAAGATGCTCAGAGACAGTGCCCAGGCCCTGAGTTCAAGCCCCAGCACACACACACATACACACAAAGGTATTCCAGCAGAACCCAAGGTTAGCTTAGGCTGTCTTAGATTGTTATGCACTTATTCATGGTGCCTTTATTTTCATACTTTCTCTCAAAGAAGGAGGAGACAGTTATGCTGGTAATGCTGATGATGAAGGATTTTTGCAGTATAGGCATTTGAACTCTGAGCCTTCAACCCTTTTATTTTTCAGATAGGACCTCATGTTTTTGCCCTGGGCCAGCCTTGAGAGCATAATCCTGTAGATAGCTTCCCAAGTAGCTGGTGTGACAGGTTTACACACGCCACTATGCCCAGCTGATTTGTTGAGATACTAAGCTTTTACATAGACTGGCCTAATGCTACAAACTTCTCATTCCACCTCTCAAGTAGTTGGTTTTACAGATGTGAGCCATCTCACCCAGCAAAGGTGAGGAGAGGTCTCTTCCTGGCTTTGGAAAACTATGGATGAGCTATTAATATGCAGGCATATATTGGTCAGTATTCAGTCTCTGTGAAAGAAAAGGTCTTTACTTTTTTTGTCTATTAACAGGGACTTGAACTCTAGGCCTAAATGCTGTCCCTGACTGCTTTTGCTCAAGGCTAGTGCTCTACCACTTGAGCCACAGCTCCACTTCTGCTTTCTTGGTAGTTTATGGAGATAAGTCTCCCAGCGGGGCTGGCAATGTAGCTTAGTGGTAGAGTGCTCGTATCACATGTATGAAGCCCTGGGTTTGATTTCTCAGAATCACATACACAGAAAAAGATAGAAGTGATGCTATGGCTCAAGTGGTAGAGCACTAGGCTTGAGCAAAAGAGGCTCAAGAACAGTGCCAGGCCTTGAGTTCAGTCCCCAGGACTGGCAAAAAAAAAAAAAAAAGTCTCCCAGACTTGCTTGCAGGGGTTGGCTTCAAACTGTGATCCTCAGATCTCAGCCTTCTGAGTAGCTAGGATTACAGGCATGAGCAACCAGTACCATCCGAGCAGTTGGCTGTTTTTCTATAATTCACAGCAAGTTAAAGATTCACATTGTTCTAAAAATGCACTCCTATTGTGATCTAATCTTGACTATTTTCCCCGAACAATTCTTTAAATCTAAATGATCACTTTTGTAAAAATAGCTGCCAGGCATGTTTGTAGAATAAGCTTAAGTGATGATGAATATATGCCAAACAAGGGCCTATTTAGACACAAAACATGTTGGATTAATCAACATTTAGACATTTAGATTATATTTTTCTCTCTACAAAGACATTTTGATTTTTTCTTTGCTGTTTTATTAAGCTCTTTTTTTTTTTAATGTGTGTGTGGCTGGTACTAGATCTTGAACTCGGGTCCTCAAGCTCTCACTTGGCATTTGTTGCTGGTAGTTACGCTACTACTTGAGCCACCTCTCCGGTCCTCTTTTTTATTTCTTTTTTTCATAACAGGGTCTCACCAAAGAGACCCTGGTTGTCCTTGAATTCACAATCCTCCTGCTTTAGTCTCCTGAGTGCTGTTTCTAGGCCCACATTACCATACCCAGAAGATACAAATTAAAGACATGTTAATCTGCAAAGATGTTTTATGACAGTCAGGCCCCAGGATGTGGGAGACCTAGCTACTGTGACTGTGCCCAGTGAGGACTGAGAGGTTGGCTCAACCCATTCCCTCCCTATCCCCAGCCCCTCTGTGGCAGCATCTTATACCCAGCTGCTATACGTTGTATTCTCAGGTAGATGGAGTGTGTGCGCACATGCGTGCACTCATATTTGTCCTGGCTGATTGTTTTCCTGGATACAAAGATTCTAGTCTGGCCAGTTAGACAGATCTGCAGCCAGGCACTGGTGCTTTATGCCTGTCATCCTAGCTTCTACAAGGCTGAGATCTGAGGATAGAGGCTTAAAGATATTCCAAGCTGACAAATCCAAGAGACTCAATTAAAAAAAAGGCGGGGGGGCTCCAGTGGTAGAGCATCAGCCTTGAGCAAAAAAAAAAAAAAAAAGCTAAAAGGACAGTACTCAAGCCCTGACTTCAAGCCCCAGTACTGGTGCACCTGCACACACATACACACACACACCGAGTCTGTAGATTTGAATATTTTGAAATATGTCATGTTAAGTACTTGCCTTTACGAGATTTTCAATTGAAATAGTCTCTCTCCAGTAATGAAGCCTACATGTGCAGAATTTTCTCAATAGAACTGGAAAAAAAATGCACAAAATTACTTTTGCATTTAATCAAAACTACAAAGAATTTTTATGTTTTAAAGATGATGTAGGCTAAGTTCAGTGTGTACGTGCCTGTAAACCTCTTTTATATTTAATGAATAATTTTTGGCATTTGCATAACTGAATTTTTGAAGTACAGTTAAACAAACGTTCACCATTATTTTATAATGCTTGGTTAGTCCATTCATTCAATATGAATTGACTTGTTGAAGCTTAGCACTTCAAAAATAAGTAAGATTGGCCAGGTATCAGTGGCTCACACCTGTAATCCTAGCTAGTCAGGAGCTGAGATCTGAGGATTGTGGTTCAAAGTCAACCCAGGCAGAAAGTCTTTGAGACTTTTTTTTTTTTTGAGTCCATTCCTGGGCCTGAACTCTGGGCCTGGGCACTGTCCCTCAGCTCTTCAGCTCAAGGCTAGCACTCTACCACTTGAGCCACAGCGCCACTTCCGGCTTTTTTCTTTTTGCTTATGTGGTGCTGAGGAATCGAACCCAGGGCCTCAGGCATGCAAACGAAGCAAGCACTCTACCACTGAGCCACCTTCCCAGCCCTCTTTGAGACTTTTATCTCCAATGAATCACCAGAAAAGCAGAAGTGGAGGTGTGGCTCAAAGTGGTAGAGTGGCAGCCTGGAGCAAAAAACTAAGGGACAGTACCCAGGCTCTGAGTTCTAGAAAATGAACTAGAAATAATACTTCTTTGAAAAGTGATGGGAGCCTAGTCTGGCTGTATTATTTAGGAAACTTATCAAAGACTGGTTATCATAAGATGTTTTTCCAGCCCAGCACATAGGAATAATGCTGTAAGATTTTCTTTTAATAAAGAGTTACTTTTGGCTGCATGCCATGGCTCACACTTGTAATCTTAGCTACTAGAAAGGCAGAAATTGGAAGGATTGCAATTTAAGGCCTATCTGCATAAAAATGTTCTTGAGCCCCCATCTCAACCAGTCACTGGGCACAGTGGTGCATAGCCTCCCAGCTGTGTGGGAGGCTCAGATTGGGAAGATTGTGCTTCCAGGCTAGCCTGGACAAACTGGTTCACAAAACCCCACCTCTGAGGAAAAGACTGGGCATAGTAGTGTACACCCATCATCCCAGCTATTGTGGGAAGTATAAATAGGAGGGTTGTAGTCCAGGCAAGCCCAAGCAAAAAGCAAGACGAGCAAAAATAGCCACAGCCAGACTCCAGTGACTCATGCCTATAATCCTAGCTACTCATGAGCCTGAGATCTGAGGATCATGATTTGATTCCAGCCCAGACAAGAAAGCCTGTGAGACTCATCTGCAGTTAACTAGCAAAAAAGCTGGGAGAAGAACTGTGGTTCCAGCCAAGTGAGAACAAGAGAGTCTAAGTTTATGCCCTCATACCAGACAACAACAACAACAACAATAATAATAACCACAGCAAAAAGGAATGAAGACATCTAAAGTGGTGGAGCACCTGCTTTGCAAACATAAGGCCCTGAGTTCAACTTCCAGTCCTGTAAAGAGAGACAGATAGATAGATAACTAATTGCTCCCACAACATTTAGGAAACTGGAAGCTTTGTGAGACTTAACTCAAGATGTGATTGGAGCAAGCTGCAACCTTCCCATGGGCTGTAAATAGATAATGGCATCTGTCTGCTGATACTGTAAAGCACACTATAGACAGATGTGCGAGCCTTCTTGGTGCTGGTTCCTGTTCCATTTTTCCAACAGTGTTTGGGATGTGAGCGGGTACTGAAGCCTTAGCTGCTTGATTTGCCTTTGTTGTGAAGAAGACCAGCTGGGCAGCTTCAGGCAGGGCGACCATACCAGCCCGGCTTGCTCACCCCCTGTCAGCTTCCTCTCTGCCTCATGCTCTGCCAGCCATGAGAAGCAGGCTCCTTTTCTCCCTGCATCTCAAATCTGTGTCTCGTCAGAGGACGGCCGCTTTTTGGCACTGATATGTGATGTTGTTGTACAATGATCACGAGTGGAATGGCTTGTGCCAGTTGAGAACATACAAGAGGAAGGAAGCTTGGCTTCAAACTCATGGCATTTTCTTTCATTCATATCTGTTTCGATGTAGTCTCTTTGGCAATCATAACGCCCTAGAAATGAGGTTAGCATCATTCACACGACCCAAAAATAAGTGTTTAATAACTGCGGAGTGACTTCTGATCTGCAGGGTCTTTTCACTAAGGCCTGTGTACCTCCACACTTTTTGTCTTTAATCAAACCCTTTTGGTCTTGGACCATGTGGGACAAAAGTCAGACTCCCTGTAGATTGTGGGGATCTGGGGACCGAGCACATGTGTCACTGGATGTCAGGATACTGTCAGCCCCTCAGAGCAGCCCAGCTTCTTTCTGTCAGATCGCATGTTCTAGACCTGAGTGTGGAGAATGTGCAGACAAGGTGTCATTTCTCCTATTGTCTGCCCATCCATCCATAAGGCTGATCAGGCTACACGTGAGTTAGGGAGGGGTCTTCAATTTGGGAGGGATAAGTGCCATCACTTAAAACAGGCTGACTTGCTCATAGACATGAAGAGGTCTGTTGGCTTACATTCATGCAAGTGCTGGTGGCCCATGCCTATAATCCTATCTAAACAGGAGGCTAAGATCTGAGGATTGGGATTCAAAGCCAGCCAGCATGGGCAGAAAAGTATGTGACACTCTTTTATCTCCAGTTAGTCACCAAAAAGCTAGACTGACTGGGTGCTGGTAGCTCAGGAGTTTGGGAGCAGAGGGTGACAGTTTGAAGCCAGCCTGGACAGGGAAGTCCATGAGACTTTTATCTCTAAAGAATCACCAAAAAATTGGAAGTAGAGCTGTGGCTCAAGTAGTAGAGCACCAGACATGAGTGGAAAAAGCTGAAGGATGGTGTCTAGGCTCTGAGTTCAAGCCCCAGGATCAGCACATGCACACTCATGCTCACATGCACACGGATCAGGAAAAATTGCATAAAGTAAACTGAGGTGCAAACCGGAACTCAAACCTTCTTGTTTTCTTCTCCCCTGACTCTTACTGCTCCTTCCGGTAGGTAGGAGGTTGTGAGGGTGTGATTGTCTGATTCAGTGTCTTGGAGGGACATGAATCCACAGCAGGGATTCATGCAGACTGTTTAACATCTTATAGCTCTAACACTCCCAGGAAGGCGGTGTTTGCTGGCAGCATGCAGCTGCTGGCAGGCGTGAAACTCTGTACGGGAAGGACGTTAACCAACCACCCACACTACGAAGACAATGGCCTCCGAGAGCGGACCAAAGCGGTAAGGCCCCTTGTTGCCTGTTCTCACTTCTTATGAACACCCCGTGGGGGCTCGATTGCCCCATGCTGGTGAAGACGGGGCTCCCTGCTGCCTGCCTTTGGACTGCAGCCCAAGGCAGAGCCAGAGTAGAAAAGTCCAGAAGCTTCACATCTCCTGATGGGTGCTCTGATCTTATCTCCATCCACCACACGCTCCACTCAGTGAAAACCCTGACATGGCCAGATGCTGGTGGCTCACGCCTGTCATACTAGCTTCCCAGGAAGCTGATATCTGAGGATCCCAGTCTGAAACCAGTCCAGGCAGGAGAGTCCAGAGGATTCTTTACTTACCCAGCACAAAGCCCAAAATGGATACTCAAGTTGTAGAGCACCCGCCTTGAGTTAAAAAAAAAAAAAGCTAAGGGACGGCACCCAGGCCCTGAGTTCAAGCCCCAATACCGGCACCAAAAAAAGAAAGATTTTATCCAAGACTGTAGCAACCATGACCTCTGATTCTTTGACCTCCTTCAAGACTAGAAAGCTGCTTGCTTCCCCATGAGTACCTCAGCTAAGAGTTGCAGCCCCCTCCTAAACTCCTGAGTGGACAAGAGGTAGGAATGCATGCTTGGGTTCTGCTGCTGTTCCGATGGCATACCGCATAGCAGCAGTAAGGCAGCAAGCGACACCCCCCCCCCCGTATCCCTGCAAGCCTGGGTCAGGGCTGCCACCCCAGGGGCTTCTCCCTAGGTGTGCTGCCAAAAGATGGGTCTCTTCCTCTGCCCCAGGGCCCCTGGGTTGCCTGATGGCCTCAGCTACCCATGTCATTTGCCCTCATTAAGCATTTGGTGCCTAAAGACGAATAAATTCCTACCTGGAAAGTATGTATTTCCCAGTCCACGTGTAGCTGAATACTGAATGCAGGCGGATTGGGCATGTGTGACTCACTCACACTCTTCCCTGAGGAAATAATTATAGTATCCACCTGCAGAGCTGCAGGTGACACAAGAGAAAGAGACAGGCATTGGACCTGGGTGATCCCTTCCTGTTCTTCCAACTCCCAGGTGATTGAAAAACATCCCCTTCCCTAGGTTTATCAGATCTATGCCAAGAGGTCCCCTGAGGATGTGCACGCACTCCTGAGGTCCTTCGGTGCAGATTACGTCATCTTGGAGAACAGCATCTGCTACGAGCGCAGGCACCGGCGGGGCTGCCGCCTGCGGGACCTGCTGGACATCGCCAATGGACACGTGAGCAATGGCCTCCAGGCGGGGGATGATGCTGGTGGGGGTGATGCATCCAGTAATGCAGATCTGTTTCTGCTGGGGAGGTGTTGTATCTGTTGGAATGAATCCATGGGTCTTCTGCAGACACCTGCCCTGCTCCTTACACATAGCGGTGGGTGCCAGGGGCTGGGAGAAGGGACTCCTCCCCACCTACACATAGGTCTCCCATTTCTCCTCAAACAGTAGCTCTGTTTTGATTGTTTTTATAATACATGGCTTTGCAGAAAATATTTTTTAAGGATTTTACTGCAAAACCGCTTCGAAGCCCATTGCTCCAAAGCATATTTTTGTTGTTGTTGTTGTTGGTCATGGGGCTTGAACTCTGCGCCTGGGCGCTGTTCCTCAACTCTTTAGCTCAAAGCTAGAGCTCTTACTACTTGAGCTACAGCACAACTTGCGGATTTCTTATTGGAGATAAGAGTTTCATGGACTTTCCTGCCCGGGCTGGCTTTGAACCGTGATCCTCAGATCTCAGCCTCCTTTTATTGTTATTGTTATCATAAATTAATTTTATTGTTATTATAAAGATGATGTACATACAGAGAGGTTACAGTTGTGTAAAGCAGATAAAAACTACATTTCTTTTTGGACAATGTCAGTCCTTCCCTCCCTCTTTCCCAGCTCTTCCCCTCCCATCACTACCACAAGTGGTATAGTTCATCTTCCACAAAGTGTCTAGTGACTAGCACTGCTGCATTTGTTCACCCTTTGTCCCTCCATTTCTGTGCCCCCCTTTATCTCAAAGACAGATAAAAGGAACAAACAACATAAAAAGAAAAAGAAGCTGGGCGTTGGTGGCCCACGCCTGTAATTGTAGCTTCTCAGGAGGCTGAGATCTGAGGATTGTGGTTCAAAGCCAGTCCCGGCAGGAAAGTCCATGAAACTCTTATCTCCAATAAAACACCAGAAAACCAGAAGTGGCGCTCTGGCTCAAGCGGTAGAGTGCTCGCCTTGAGCTGAAGAGCGCAGGGACAGTGCCCAAGCCCAGAGTTCAAGCCCCACAACTGACAAAAAAAAAAAAAATGGAAAATGAAAACAGCAACAAATTTTTTAAAAATCTCATTTCCATTTCCTGGAATTCATTTTGATACCTATTATTTTGTATGATCAGATGCACATAGACATTGTATCTTTGTGTTCCTCTCCTAAGAATATCCTCCTTTGGACTTATTGTGTGTGAATGCCTAGAGTCTTGTATCATGTATCATGTCCCCGTGTATTTTAGATCTAGCTTCCACATATGAGAGAAAACATTCACCATTTTCCAAAGCATCTTTTTCATTGTTTTTTGACAGTATAGGCATTTCAATTGAGGGCATCTTGCTTCGTAGGCAAGCATTCTGCCATTTAAGCCATGCCTCCAGCCCTTTCATTTTTTTTCTTCAAACAAGTCCTCACATTCATGTCCAACTGGCCTGAACTGTGATCCTCCTCTTTACACTTCCCATACAGCTGTGACAACAGGCCCATGTGACCTCACCCTGCTTTTTATTGATTGAGATGAGATCTCACAAATGGTTTTGCCCTTCATCTTGAATGGTATATAACTACTTAAAGATAATAAAAATATAATTTTAAAATATTTCTTAAACGAGTTTTTGTCAAGGCTGATCTCATACCATGATCCTCCTGATCTTTACTCCTAAGTAGGTAAAATTATAGGTATGAGCTACCATGCCTAGATTAGCATTTCATTCTTTTTTTTTTTAATCTTTTCTTTTTGGGTACTGGGGATCAAACCCAGGATGTTGCACTTGCTAGGCAAGTGCTTTGCCAGTGAGTTACATCCCAGCCTGAGCATTTCATACTTCAGCAAAGCCAATACCTATTGGTCCTATTCATGTTCTGTTGTCTTGTGTGAACGTGATGTGTTCATTTGTTTATTCAAGCATGGTAATATATACATGTAATCCTGGCATTTGAGAGACTGAGGCAGAGGAGTTGTGCATTTGAGGGCATCCTGTTGTACGCAGTGAGACCCTGTCAGATATATGAAAGATAGATAGATAGATCATAGATAAATGAGTGGATGGATAGATAAGATAAAAGTGGACATTTAGGATAAAATAATGGCATTTGCAGGGAAATGGATGGAACTAGAAGGAATCATGTTGAGCGAGGTAAGCCAAGAGCAAAGAGACAAACGGTACATGGTCTCCCTGATAAGTGGATGCTAAATCCAAAATGTTAGGTGATACGACAAAATTAACAGGACTTAAGAAACAAAGAACTCCCATTCATCTGGTCAAACCACTACTAAATATCCCCATGCTGCTGATCACATGTATGGTGTATGTGTGTACACCGTTATATGTTATAGACTGTGATAGACAATTTGCTCCAGGAAAGTTAGAATGAACTTGTGACTTTAAATGAGCATCATTATTCCACAATACTGTGAAATTTGGGAAATTACGTAATCACTTAATCACAATAAAAAAAAAACCTGGGGGAAGGTAGGGAGGGAAGGGATGGTAGGGGGAAAACAATGGAGGGGGTAACAATGTCCAATAGGAAGTGTACTCATTACCTTGCTCATGTAACTGTAACCCTCTGTATAGGATCTTTACAATAAAAACTTTTTTAAAAAATAGCAAAAAAAAGTGGATATTTAGATAGATAGATCAATTGATCATAGCTTGAGATCGATAGAGTAGATACACCTTCTCCCCACCACTATAGCAGTCATATCTGCATTTGTTTTGACTTTAGGTGATGGACGGCCCAGGAGAGAATGATCCGGATCTGAAAGCTGCAGACCACCCTCGCTTCTGTGAGGAGATCAAAAGGAACCCACCTCCCTACGCAGCCCACTTCACTAGAGTATTTCAGAACAAGACCTTCCATGTCTACAAACTGTCCACAAACAAGTAGTGGAGATTCCTGCCCAGTCTCTCGGTTTTTTCCTCACAGGAGACTGCAGGGGGCTGAGGCTCTGTGGCCCGGGCTTCCTGTGCAAGGTGGTCTCTGGTGACTTGAGATGTCCTACAAGTTTTACACAGTGTCAGCGTCTTCAGAAGCATCTTCCAACGGGCTTTGGGCGCTTTCCTGTCTTGTGTCTCTTTGTTCCATGCTCTTTTTCTGGGTCCAGATTTGAAAGGCATTTCATTTCAGGCTGAGAATCTTCACTTTGGTCCACTCTGGCGGAATGGGATTAACAGGAAGAAACGTTAAGTTATTTAACAGGAACTCACTAGAGAAGAGCAGTTGGTGGCTTTTTACAAAACTCTTTTTTTTTCTTTTTTTTTTTTTTAGCCAGGCTCCCAGTGACTCATGGCTGTAATCCTAGTTAGTCATGAGGCTGAGATCGGAGGATCATTTTTCAAAGTGAGTCCATACAGGAAAGCCCAGGAGACTCTGACCTCCTATTAACCAGTAAAAATCCAGAAGTAGAGTTGTGGTAGAGCACTAACCTTGAGCAAAAAAAAGCTCAAGGACAACACCCAAGCACTGAGTTCAAGTCCCAGGACTGGCATGCACACACAACCTACACACATACAAAAGATTTTTTTTTCCTGTGTCACTTAGTATTTTCTAATGTTCTTCATTATTGTAATTTTAACATGAACAGCAACAGAAAAAAAAATCATGTCAGGTTTTTATATGTACCGTATTTTGTTGTACTCTATCTGAAATGTTTTCAGTTTCCTGATATTGTCATACGTGAAGGGAAATGTGTGTGCATCTGTGAAAGTTGGGCATAGAAGAATGTGTTCCCAGGGCTGGGAATGTGGCTTATTGGTAGAATGCTTGCCTAGCATGCATGAAGCCCTGGATTCAATTCCTCAGTACCACATAAATAGAAAAATCCAGAAGTGGCGCTGTGGCTCAAGTGGTAGAATGCTATCCTTGAGCAAAAGAAGCTCAGGGACAGTGCCCAGACCCTGAGTTCAAGCCCCAGGACCGACAAAAAAGAAAAAAAAAAAAGAAAAGAAAATGTGTCCCCAGTTCCTCATGGCCCCACCATTAAGAGGCAGAAGTATATGGAGCCAAACAGAATTTGTGACTTTAGACTTTAGTTTTATTCTTTTAAAACTTACTGAATACTCTCTCCTGCAAGTGAAATGCCCATCTTACTTCATTTTCTACCCATTTCAATTTACTGGGCTTGCAAATTTTGTAAAATTTTTACATTTTTAGCCTTTTTTGTAATTTTTACAGCCTAGAACCTTGGAAAGCGTAGAACTGCTTTGGAAGCATTCTATCCTGTCAAGTTGACCACTCAGTCAGCATTACCATACAAATTAGTCTAACTTGTGGTCTCCAACCCTAGTGAACAGGTCTTGGTGACACGATTTTCTTCTTCATCAAAAGATAGCCAAGTGCCTCTATGTCATGCTTGTCTGTAGATGACCAAAAAAAAAAAAAAAATCATGTGTACCTACTCAAAATTTGTAACAGTTGCTTTTATCATCTTATCATTTATAATAATAGGGACATGTAAAAATTGCTGATTAAAAAGCATTTCCTCTACTTAATTGACTCAAGATAGCTAATGAAGCCCAGCACTGGTGGGGTCACCCCTGTAATCCTAGCTACTCAGGAAACAGACCTGAGGATCATGGTTAGAAGCCAACTTGGGCAGGAAAATCCATGATACTCTCCAATTAACCAGCAAAAAAAAAAAACCGGAAGTGGAGCTGTGGCTCCAGTAGTAGTAGATAGAGTGCTAGCCATGAGCATAAAAAGTTCAGGGACAGCACCCAGGTTCAAGACTGGTAACTTTGTTCCCTGTTCTTTCCAATTGGGAAGGATTTAAATGTTACTCCTAGCAGTTGGACTGTAGTAAATGGCCATAGGCATGGAGTTGGATAGCGTCATGTGTACAGATTTCTATTTCTAGTCACTACTTTCTAAAAAAACAAAACAAAAAACCTTTAACTTGTCTTGTAGAGCACAGGGGATTCTGCTTTTATCAACAACATAGTCAAAAAAGAAATTGACAAAGTCAGCAACTAGTAGCTTACATCTATATCCTAGCTCCTCAAGAGGCTGAAAGCTAAGGATTATGGTTTGAAGCTAGTATAGGCAGAAAAGTCCATGAAACTCTTATCTACAGTGAACCACCACAAAGTCAGATAAGTGGTAAAATGCCAGCCTTTAACAAAATGGATAAAGGGCAGCACCCTAACCCTGAGTTCAAGCCTCAGTACTGGCACACACACACACAATCTGTTACCTTTTCAGGTATTTTTTAATTTAAATTTTCCTATCTGTCTTAGCCATATTGGGAGTTTTGATTCTTGGTATACAAGGATTTTATCTGTTTGTCACCACATGGGCAGTGACTTTTTTTTTTCATCGTGCCATCATTGCCAAAACATGTAGTGTTTGCTCTTTAGTAAAAAGCATAAAGTGCCAAAAAAAAAAAAATCGCGAGACAAACTCCACACATACACTCTTTCCCAAAACACTGTGAGCGTGTACATAAGTTTTTATTTCCCAGTGACCAAATTTCTCCGAGCACAATGGGAGGTATTTTTAGCACGTGGGAGGTTTCTTGTGTCTGGTCCAGCTCTGGTTCCCAGACTGTGCCAGAGACCCACAGCTTAACCACCCCCACTGCCACCCCTGCTGTACCACATGTGTTTCAGGGCTGTTCAATTTTTGGTAATAACAAATGGTTAACAGTCAGAATTGCCATAGGTGCTGGGCACTGGTGCTCATGTCTGTAAACCTCACTATGCAGGAGGCTGAGATCTGATAGTTCAAAGCCAGCCTGGTCAGGAAAACCCATGAGACTCATCTCTGCCTACCAAAAAACTTGAAGTAAAGCTATGGACCAAGTGATAGGGCACCAGCCTTGAGCAAAAAAGCAGCTCAGAGATAATGCCCAGGCCCTGATTTTAGGTCCCAGTAGTGGCACATAAAAATAGTAAGTTTAGCAAGTGAGTGGACAATTGAAGATTATAAGCAATACCTCTGTACTTGACTTGTTCAGCGTCCAGATCCTGCTGCTGGTCATAGCCAGCAGCAGAGACCACACTCTGGAAAAAGTCCTTGCTGCTTCTACAAAAGGACCCAGGGTACTGTCAGAGGGGCTTTTATAGAGAGGCATGAACTAGAGATGTGAGTCCATTTGTTCAGCGTGGAGAGATGCTTCTGACCTGTGAATGTTGATCCCTGGCAAAGAGAACATGTAGGTATTTCCTTTGGTCTGCAATCTTTATTTCAATGAACCAAAAGGACAAAAATGTTCATTCCAAGTACATTTTAACTCTCACAAGTCCAAATTGCTGGGCACTGTTGGCTCATGCCTCTTAGCTACTCAGGAGACAAATATGAGGATCTTGATAGGAGGCTAGCAGTAAAGTCCATGAAACTCTTATCGCCAGTTAACCAGCCAAAACCCAGAAGTAGAGTTGTGACTCAAGTGATTGAGTGCCAGGCTTGAATGAAAAAACAGCAAGAGAGACCTTGTGTTCAAGCCCCAGAACTGGCACATACATACATACACACATCCAAATTTTAACTCATCTGTGACCACAATCTACTTGAATTGTCAGAAACATATTTTAGAATTTTAACTCAGACCTTGGAATGAATAGGAAGATGTTAGAATGTGCTCAGATTTTATGTATTGACAGATGTGGTCACACATATTTTCCCATGTGACCAGCCTTTGTCATGGGAGGAAAACTGTCAAGATGAGAGAGTGGGATTGGAGGTGTGGCTCAGGTGGTAGAGCACCTGCCAAAGAATGAAGTCACTAGATAACCAAGATTGAGTCCCGGTAAGGGGAGGGGGGGACGGGTAAGAGATGAAAGAGTGGCTTGTTTTCTTATTTTCTGTTTTGTTCATCTTTTGGGTAAAGCCTTACAAAGAGCTTTTATAATTTGTTGTACTAAATGATATGGAAATTGTATACTAAATAAAGCTCTTTTAGATTACACATAATTGTGTCTTTTTTTTTCCAGTCATGGGGCTTGCACTCTGGGCCTGCATGCTGTTCCTGCAGTTCCCAGATCTCAGCCTTCTGAGTAGCTAGGATTAAAAGGATGAGCCACCATCACCTGGCAATTGTGTGTCTTTCAAGGTCTTTGAAGGTCAAACACCAAAGAACCTACTGATCAATGTGAACCTGTGGCAGGGATTAAATGTCACTGTTAAAGGAATTAGGTTGGGGAGGGAGTGTTGGTCCTGGGGCTTGAACTCAGGGCCCAGATGCTGACCCTGAGCTCTTTTTGCTTAAGGCTAGTGCTCTACCACTTTGAGCCACAGTTGCAGTTTTCTGGTGGTTAATTAGAGATAAAAGTCTCAAGGCCTTTCCTGCCTGGGCTGAATTTGAACCAAGATCCTCAGATCTCAGCCTCCAGAGTAGCTAGGATTACAGGCATAAGCTACCAGTGCCCAGCTGGACTTTGATTTGATAGTTGCTTATTACTTTCACTTGAATCCCAATGTTAGACTCCAAATTTCTAAAGAGTGGTATTTCAATGGAATTTATTGTCCAGGAGATAAGTATAGTTTGTCTTGACTTTAAGAACAATTTCTGCTGGGTGCTGGTGGCTCACGCCTGTAATCCTAGCTACTCAGGAGGCTGAGATCTGAGGATCGAAGTTCAAAGCCAGCCCGGGCAGGAGAGACCGTGAGACTCCTATCTCCAATAAACCACCAGAAAACCGGAAGTGGCGCTGTAGCTCAAGTGGTAGAGCGCTTGCCTTGAGCTGAAGAGCTGAGGGACAGCGCCCAGGCCCAGAGTTCAAGCCCCACAACCGACAAAAAAAAAAAAAACAATTTCTATCAAAATAATCCTTTGTGTGTGTGTGTGTGTGTGTGTGTACCAGTACTAGAACTTGAACTCAGGACCTATGCACTGCCCCTTACCTTTGTTTTGCTCAAGGCTGGCACTCCTTAACATTTGAGCCTCCACTTCCACATTTTTTTTTGTCAGTCATGGGGCTTGAACTCTAGGCCTGGGTGCTGTCCCTCAGTTCTTCAGCTCAACACAAGTGCTCTACCACTTGAGCCACAGCACCACTTCTGGTTTTCTGGCAGTTCATTGGAGCTAAGAGTCTCACAGACTTTCCTGTCTGGGCTGGCTTTGAACCATGACCCTCAGATCCCAGTCTTCTGAGTAGCTAGGATTACAGGCAGGAGCCATCGGCACTCAGCTCCCTGAGATTCTTATTGACTCTTCTCTCCAATTAACCAGCAAGAATCCAGAAGTAGAGGTGTCGCTCAAGGTTTTGAGCCTCAGCTGTGAGCACAAAACCTCAAGGGCAGTACACAGGCCCTGTATTCAAGCCCTAGTACCTGTGCACGCGCACACGCACACACAGGCAGAGTGATTGATGTATGAGCTAGATAGATGAGAGCCTCCATAATTTCATGTTGGCTGGTGTTGCTGTAGAAAATACCTTGCCCGTGGCTCACGCTTGTCATCCAAGCTACTGAGGAGGCTGAGATCTGAGGATTGAAGTTCAAAGCTGGCCCAGCATGAAAGTCCATGAGACTCTTATCTCCAATGAACCACCAAAAAACCAGAAGTGGCGCTGTGGCTCAAGAGGTTGAGCACTAGCCTTGAGCTGAAAAACTGAGGGACAGTGCCCAGGCCCAGAGTTCAAGCCCCAAGACCGACAAAAAACGAAAACAAAAACATAAACTCAAGCACCTTTGGGACTTAGAGTTTTAACAACTTAATAAGGAAACCATGGTGTGTTTTTTTTTCCCCCTGAGGTTTATATTTACATTATCAGGAAAGGTATGTTTGTGTCTATGAGAAAGAAAGGGAGAGAAAGAAGAGGATAGGGCGAGGGGAGGGGAAGGGAACAGGAAGGAGAAGAGACATTCTAGAATTATGAACACAAACCTCCCAAAATCATTTCTTCCTGTGAGATCTTACTGAGTCCCTTCTCCATGCCATTGGGAAATCTGGCCATAACATATACCACTAGGCCAAGCACTGTGGTTGATACCTATAATCCTAGCTAGTTGGGAAATAGAGGTCTTGAGGATCACAGTTCAAGGGAGGGACGTGTTGGAGAGGACCATGGCACACAGGGACCCTGGTGATTCTCATCATCCTTGTTGAAGATAAATGCGTATGCGACACCCAGGAAGCATCAATGTGCCAAGGTATGCCTGGGCACAGACAAGTGGCTGATTGTAGTTGTTGTCAAAGAGAGGCAATGCATGGAAGGACCCGTGATTCAGGACTCGCTCAGTAATTAGAACAGCGGTGTGCTAATTAAGGCTTATAAATGTAATGAAACTATTAGCATTTCTCTTGCAAGAAAAGGTGGATTTTTTTTCCTCCTCCAGGAAATGACACCTGTGAACAATTATCTCTCTTATTGCTATTAAGATTATTTACATAAGTTGTGTTTATTTCCTTCTTGGCACTGTTAATGGTTTCTTTCAACACCTGATCTCACACTAGGCTTCTTTCTCTGGGGCTAGGAGAGGCTGAGGAGTATAGACAGTGCATGAGACAGTACAAATAGAACCATCGACAGGGCCCTGGGGCTTGAACGTGGGGCCTGCATGCTGTCTCTGAGATTTTTTTGCTCAAGACTAGCATTCTACCACTTGAGTCACAGCTCAACTTCTGACCTTTTGCTTGTTCATTAGAGATTAGAGTCTTACAGACTTTCCTACCCAGCCTGGCTCTGAACTATGATCCTCAGACCTCAGCCTCCTGAGTAACTAGGATGACAAGCTTGGCACCTGGCTTTGTCATTTGGCTGTTTGGTGGCAGTTTTGTTTGTTTTCTTCAGCATTGTTGAGCTCTAGACATTCTGAACACAAAAATTCCCCGACATCATTCTTTCATTGGGATTTGTTTTTGTTTTTGTTTTTGTCAGTCATGGGGCCTGAACCCTGGGCCTGGGCACTATCCATCAGCTCTTCAGCTCAAGGCGAGTGCTCTACACTTGAGCCACAGCACCACTTCCAATTTTTTGAATGGTTTATTGAAGATAAGAGTCTGAGAGATGCCGGGCGCTGGTGGCTCACGCCTGTAATCCTAGCTACTCAGGAGGCTGAGATCTGAGGATCGAGGTTCAAAGCCAGCCCGGGCAGGAGAGACCGTGAGACTCCTATCTCCAATAAAACCACCAGAAAACCGGAAGTAGCGCTGTAGCTCAAGTGGTAGAGCACTCGCCTTGAGCTGAAGAGCTGAGGGACAGCGCCCAGGCCCAGAGTTCAAGCCCCATGACTGACAAAAAAAAAAAAAGAGTCTGAGAGACTCTCCTGCCCAGGCTGGCTTTGAACATCGATCCTCAGATCTTAGCCTCCTAAGTAGCTAGGATTATAGGCATGAGCCACCGACACCCAGCCTTCACTGGGATCTTGCTGAGACTTTTACTTCAAGCCAGGAGGAAATCTGGCCATAACATAATGCAGCTATGTCAAGCCCTGTGGTTCATACCTAAAATCCTAAGTAGTTAGGAGACAGAGATCTAGAGGCTCACAGTTGGGTGACCAGCCAAGCCCCACCCATCCAAAAAAAGTTTATGATAACAATTCCCCCATCTTGATCAATATCTGGTGTACTGAGACAGCTGTTATTACAGGTACTCGGATTGGAGGGATCCCAGTTCAAAGTCAACCCTGGCAGAAATGTTTCTGAGACATAGACCCACTCATCTCAACTAATACCCGGCATGATTCTCTGGGGAATTTTGTTTCTTGAGTTCTTTTTATATTCTGGATATTAGGCCATTGGTATATGTATAGACAGCAACGATCTCTCCATTCTGTAGGCTTTTTAAAAATGTGTTATTGTTATTCTAAAGGTGATGTACAGAGGGGTTACAGCTTGAACTCTGGGCTTGGGCACTATCCCTGCGCTCTTCAGCTCAAGGCAAGTGCACTACCACTTGAGCCACAGTGCCACTTCTGGTTTTCTAGTGGTTTTTATTGGCGATAAGAGTCTCACGGACTTTCCTGCCCAGGCTAGCTAGGATTACAGGCATGAGCCACCGGCGCCCGGGGAAAGAGTACATTTTTTTTTTTTTTGGTCCAGTCGTAGGCCTGAACTCTGGGCCTGGGCGCTGTCCCTCAGCTCTTCAGCTCAAGGCTAGCACTCTACCACTTGAGCCACAGTGCCACTTCCGGATTTTTTTTTTCTGCTTATGTGGTGCTGAGGAATCGAACCCAGGGCCTCATGCATGCAAGGCTGCGCTCCACCAATGAGCCACCTTCCCAGCCCCAAAGAGTACATTTTTTTTATTTGCACAATGTCACCCCTTTCCTCTCTCTCTCTCCCAGTTTTTTCTTCCCATCCCTAGCCTCAACTTGTCTAGTTCATTTTCTAATGAGTACCACTACTACGTTCATTCATCCTTTGTCCTTCTTTTCTGTGCCCCCCTTAACTTCCCAAAGACAGATAAATGAACAAACAAGACAAAAAGAAAAGAAAACATAAACAGTAACAAAGGAAAAAAACCTCTTGTTTCCATTTCATGGAGTTCGTTTCGATAAATATTATTTTGTATGATCAGATGCACATAGGCATTGCATCTTTGAGTTTCTCCCCCTAAGAGTATCCTCCTTTGGTCTTACTGTGTGTGAATGCCTACACTTCCCTGTGTATTTTCCATCTAGCTTCCACAGATGAGAGAAAACGCATGTACTGTTTGTCTCTCTGAGCTTGGCTTACCTCACTTAACACGATTTGTTCCAGGTCCATCCATTTCCCTGCAAGTGACATAATCTTATTCTTTCTAATGGCTGTGTAAATCTCCACTGTATATAGATACCACATTTTTTTAAATTCACTCATCTATTGTAGGGCATCTGGGATGTTTCTATAGCTTGGCGAGTGTGAATACTGCAGCAATGAACATGGATGCGCAAGTGTCTTTACAGTATCCTTGCCTGTGATGTTCTGGGTAGATGCCCAGGAGTGGTATTACTGGCTTGTAGGGAAGATCTATGTTTAGTTTTATGAAGAGCTTCCAGACTGCTGTCCAGAGTGGCCATACTAATTTACAGTCCTAACAATAGCACAACAGACTTCCTTTTCCCCCACATCCCCATGTAGGCCTAGCTTGCTTGCTTGCTTACTTTTCTTTCTTTTTTCTTTCTTTCCTTCCTTCCATCCTTTCTTTCCTTCCTTCCTTCCTTCCTTCCTTCCTTCCTTCCTTTCTTTCTTTCTCTCTTTCTTTCTTTCTCTTTCCTTCTTTCTGCCAATCCTGGGGCTTCTACTCAGGCCTGGGTACCTGGGTGATGTACCTGAGCCTCTTTGTGTTCAAGGGTAGCACTCTATTATTTGAGCCACAATATCACTTCTTATTTTTTTTCTGAGTAATTTATTGGAGATAAGAGTCTCAGAGACTTTCTTTCCCAGGGTTGGCTTTGTACCGTGATCCTCAAATCTCAGCCTCTTGAGTAGCTAGGATTAAAGGCACAAGCCACCAGCACTGGGCTTAGGCTGTCTTTTAAAACAAGTAACTAGGTCCTCCATTATGCAGAAACTTTTCAGCAATCCCATTTGGCAATTGTCTCTCCTATTTGTTTCAGCTGAAACAAATAGGAGAGAGAAATCTTAATCTACACTGCCTTAAACTATCCAGGTAGGTTCTGCTTTGTTTTGTTGTATTGTGCCAGTCCTTGGGCTTGAACTCAGGGTCTAGGCATTGTCCCTGACCTTCTTTTGTCAAGACTGGCACTCTATCACTTGAGCCACAGCCCCACTTCCAGCTTGTTTTGGGTTCTTAATGGTGATAAAGAGTCTCATGAACTTTCCTTCCCCAGGCTGGCTTCAAATGGTGATCTTCAGATCTCAGCCTCCTGAGTAGCTGGGATTACATGCATAAGCCACTGGAGCCCAGCTCTTGGAGCATTCTTTATTATAAAAACACTGGTTCAGTGCAATAAGTATGGCACTGATACTGATCACCTGAATTAAATATATGTCTCCCTTTCTTACTGTGCTTTGAAATTTCTGAGGGCAGGGACTATTTATTTCTCATCATCCCATGCTCAGATTGTGTGTGTGTGTGTGTGTGTGTGTGTGTGTGTGTGTGTGTGTGTGTTGGTCAGTCATGGTGCTTGAACTCAGGGCCTGGATGTTATCCTGGTGATCTACCACTTTGAGCCACAGCACCACTTCCAGTTTTCTGGTGGTTCACTGGAGATAGAGTCTCTTTCTCTCCCTCTCTCTCTCTCTTTTGTCGGTTGTAGGGTCTGAACTCTGGGACTGCGCGCTGTCCCTCAGCTCTTCAGCTCAAGGCTAGCGCTCTACCACTTGAGCCACAGCACCACTTCTGGCTTTTTTCTGCTTATGTGGTGCTGAGGAATTGAACCCAGGGCCTCATGCATGCAAGGCAAGTACTCTACCACTGAGCCAACTTCCCTGCCCTAAAGAGTTTCTTAAATGTGTCTGTTCAGGATGGCCTTGAACCATGATCCTCAGATCTCAGCCTCCTGAGTAGCTAGGATTACCAGCGTGAGCCATCAGTGCCTGGCATGTGTGGGAAGATCTTAAAGCATTAGAAATCATAGGAGAAGGTTAAGTTCAAGTGTTATGGCTGAATTACAATCACAAGTTCCTCCTCAGGAATGGAACGGCAGTGGGGACCAGGTTGTCAGATGAACTAACTTTCTCCTCTGACTGTCTATCAAAGTAACGGACTTCACTATGCATTCCAGAAGGAATGTATGAATATGAAAACCCCACTAAAAATACACAGGCACATGAGTTGACAGGCCCAAAAAAATGCAGTGGTGACAGCATATAACGGCAGAATATGTTTGTGGGTTTTTAAAAAAAAATAAAACATATAAGACATGCAAAGAAACTTCTGACCAATAGACAGGAAAAGAATTACAGGCAATAAAGTTGCCTGTAATATAACCCAGGCATCACTTTTGACAACGATTTCCAGGCAATTGTTTAATATAAGCTCAAAGCCAGGTGCTGGTGGCTCATACCTGTAATCCTAGCTACTCAGGAGGCAGAGATCTGAAGATCATGGTTCAAGGCTAGCCAGGACAGGAAAGTCCATGAGACTCTAATGTCCAATGAAGCACCAAGAAAGCCAGAAGTGCAGATGTGGTTCAAGTGGTAGAGCACTAGCCTTGAGCACAAAAGCTCAGTAAAAGCACCCAGGCCCAGAATTCAAGCCCCAGGACTGGCAAAATAAATAAATAAATAAAATAACCTCTATATTGTTCTCTGATGATGGAAACACAGTACTTTGTGCTTGTCCTAGCCCACAGAACATACTAGAACAATCGGAAGCCTCAACATCAGTTATAGGCATGAGTGATAGTGAATAATTCCATAATGGAGTAAGCTGTACATTATGCTGTACATGAGAAAAGCTCTCTTGCTTTCAGTGAATCTAAACTACTAGAAACAGAGTCTCCTTTTTTTTAATGTGTCTTGAACTCAGGGCCTTGATCTCTCACTTGGATTTTTTTTCTCTCAAGGTTAACACTCTACTACTTGAGCCACAGCTCTCCTTCCAGCTTTTTTGGTCTTTCATTAGAGATAAGAGTCTCATAGGCTTTCCTGCCTGGCTTGGCTTTGAACCATGGTCCTCAGATCTCAGCCTCCTGAGTAGCTAAGATTACAGGTGTGAGCTACCATGCCCAGGTCTATTTTCTAATATTTGTTACTATTCTTGTAAGAGATTTGAAGGCATCATCACAGTGGTGGACAGTTTCTGAGGGAGATGGGAAGAGGCCATCGCTGGCCAGAAGCATGACTTACACACATTGTCTGTGTTTTACTTTCCTGAACTATAAATAGATTAACTCAATAGTCTTCTCCCACAGGGCTTGTGGAAGGATTAAGTTAGTTAATAATTTAAAGCTCTTACAACAGTACCCAGCACGTAGTAAGCACCTAATAAATATTTATTGCTATTATTAACACAATTCTGACACTTTCTAAAAGAGAGTTTGGCTTGCAGAATTATTCTTTCTGCCCTCTAGTATAAAATGCTTACCCCTGACATGTCTATGCTGTACATGAATAGAAAACTACCTTCTCCTTTTTCTGTTCTATACTGGTGTGTGTGTATGTGTGTGTGAGAGAGAGAGGTGTGGGGGGAGAGAGAGAGAGAGAGGAGAGAGAAAGAGAAGGAAAGAGAGAGAGAGTGTGTGTGTGTCCTGGCCTTGAACTCAGGGCCTAGGCACTGTCCCTGAGCTTGTTTTTCTCAAGGCTAGCACTCTATCACTGGAGCCACAGCGCCACTTCCAGCATTTTGGTAGTTTATAGGAAATTAGAGTCTTTCCTGCCTGGGCTGGCTTCAAACCGTGATCCTCAGATCTCAGCCTTCTGAGTAGCTAGGATGACAGAGTCACCTATATCAATGTATTTCTTCCACTTGTTATGAGGTCTCACCAAAGACCACATAAATGAGACAACTGATCTTGGACTTTTTGCCTCTAAAATTGAGAGCTTCTTACTTTGTCTATGTATGTCTGTGTGTATGTATGTGCACGCAAGTCCCCATGCCTGCACATGTATGCACACACACATACACACAAACACATGCACCAATATTGAGCCTTGAACTCACGATCGCTTAGCCACTGTCCTTTCTCTCTGATTATATCAACACTAGCACGCTACCACTTGAGCCACAGCTCCACTCCTGACTTTTTGGCAGTTAATTGAAGAGTCCCATGGACTTTCCTGCCCAAGGTGGCTTTGAAGTGAAATCCTCAGAGCCCGGCCTCTTGAGTAGCTAGGATGACAGGTGTGAGCCACTGGTATCTGGCTCCCTCAAAGAACTTCAGCCAGCAGCATTTTGACCTTGCCATCCCTGCCTTTCTAAGGCCCATCTTTTCTTGTAACTGCCTGCTCTGATATCTGAATGTCAGCTGCCTAAATGGCTTCAGAATGAAGTCCTTCCAAACTGCCAATGGTTATATTTCTGTCACTTCAACACCATCTACTCCAATTTGTGTCCTAGTAAAAAGCTAAGTGGAGACCTTACAGAGGCAGGAGAAGCAAATCTCGGTATTCAGCCATCAATCAATCATAAGCCAACTCGTGGGGGCCCAGAATCTATCTAGCACTGTGCTAAGTCCACACTGGCCTTCAGCAAGGCTGTTAGATCCTCAAACAGCAAGATACAATGCAGTGTGATTTTTCTACCAGTAAAACCTGCCCTTCACAATCTCTCATTCGGGAGAGACCTCCATTCAGCTGCCTTAATAAACAGTTCTAAAATCCTGGTGGATTCGAATAGTGAAGGGCTTATTTCCCACTCTTGCTGGGTCTCCTACAAACTGCCCTCTCCCTCCCTGCATTCCTCCCCCCCTTTTTTTTTTAATTTTTCCTGGATCTTGAATTCTGGGCTCAAGGCTAGTGCTCTACTAGTTGAGCCACAGCTCCACTTTCAGCTTTTTCTGTGGTTAATTGGAGATAAGAGTTCCATGGACTTTCTTGATCAGGCTGGCTTCAAACCACGATCCTCTTATCTCAGCCTCCTGAGTAGCTAAGGTTGTTACAGGTGTGAGCCACAGGGCCAGCCTGTTTTAGGACAAAATGTTGTGTCTTCCTCTGTGATTAAGAGACTAGACAACTCTGTGTGTGTGTGTGTGTGTGTGTGTGTGTGTGTGTGTGTGTGTGTATATATGCTGGTCCTGTGGCTTGAACTCAGAGCCTAGGTTCTGTCCCTTGGCTTTTATTTCCTGCTCAAGGCTGGCCCTCTACCATTTGAGCCACAATTCCACTTCTGGTTAATTGAAGGTAAGAGTTTCATGGACTTTCCTGCCAAGGCTGGCTTCAAATCTTGATCCTCAGACTTCAGCTCCCTGAGTAGCCAAGATTACACACATGAGCCACTGGTACCTGACCATCATGTACTTTTATGCATTAAATAGTTCTGAAATGCAGAAAGAAAAGCTATTGGAAATACTTTGGAAGAGAGGCAGATCATAAGGCCTAGCGTTCAAGCCACAGTACTGGCATACACATGTACGTACACACACACACACACACACACACACACACACACACACATGTCCTTTCTTCCTGGTTGACATCCAATGGAAAAGAAGACTTTGGTTGTGATATTTTTTTCTTTCTTTCTTTTTTTTTTAAAAGGAAGGTCATAAAATTCTTTTCAATTCTCAATCGATCTACCAGATGGACATAAATGGGTTCTGTGGAGTTTGAGCTGGGTAATGAATATAGCATCTTATTTATAATGAGATTGAAAAAGATAAGGAAATCAAGTCTGTGACCAGTCTACCCCCAAATGTAATTTCTTCATTCTAAGGGACAAACCAGTAAAGAACTTAGAGAACTTTCTTAATAAAAAGCACTGAACTGCCACAAGTCTAATGGACTATTTAGAGCCTTAGAAGAAGATGGAAAATTACCTAATAAAAAATGGCAATTTGCATAGATTTGCCCCATAATTACAAAACTTAATAAGCTCCATTTTCCTGATAGACTATAATGGGGTTCACCTTTCATTTAATGTGATTTGTGATCACTGACTATACTGCGGGCAGCAAATGTTGGGAAAATCAAATCCATAATTATATTTTTGGTTCAGACGTGAAAGGCTGAAGTATTCATTAGCTGATACATAATCTATTTGTTAAAATTAAGTAGAAGGAAAAATCTGAAGGGAGATTTCCATTTATTTATTTATTTACTTATTTATTTATTTATTTTTGAGTCAGTCCTGGGGCTTGAACTCAAGGCCTGGGCACTTTCTGTGAGCTTTTTGCTCAAAGCTAACACTCTACCACTTGAGCCCAGAGCTCTATTTCAGGGTTCTTGTCTGTTTGTTTGTTTGTTGCTGGTTCATTGGAGATAAGAGTTTTTACAAACTTTCCTTCTCAAGTTGACTTCCAACCTCAATCCTCACATCTCAGCCTCCTGAGTAGCTAGGATTATAAGCACAAGCCCCCAGCACCCTGCAATAGACTCTATTTTAAGAAGTAATTGTAGGTAGAAGGGCCAGGCCAAATGGGAGCTTGCTTTCTTCAGGGAAAGCAGATCAAGACACGAGCACTCTACCATTTGAGCTGCATCCCCAGCCTTCAAGAAAACAAATCTAAGAGACAGAAGAGACCAGGACTCGGGGAGGTGGTCATCTATTCATGAGCAGAACCCCCAGATCACAAGGCAGAAGGGGGCACAGGGGGAGGATGTTTCCAGAAGGAAGAAGAGTGATAGAATCCAGTCTGCATGCTGTGAGCGTCTCCCTGGTAATCAGCTTCAGACACAGCCAAGTCCTTTGTGCAGCTCAAAACACAAATGTCTGCCTCCAAAAGAGAGGTTGTTATAGCAACTTTTTCAAAGACAATGTCTTCACCAGAAGCCGGTTGCTTAGACTCTAGAGAGGTCAATCCTTTTCTCTACTTAGTTTTCTTTCTGCAATGACAATTAGAACCCAGCAGGAAGGCAGAAGCAGGCAGCAACAGTAAAATAGCACCAGGAGAGGGTTAGAGGCATGGCTCAGTAGGTAGAGTGCTAGCCAATGCACAAAAGCAGTCTCAGGTATGGAGTTCGAGTCCCCATCTTGGACTAGAAATGAAAAAGCACTAAGAGACCTGTATTAGTTTTCAAAACATTCAAAACTCAACAGAAACAAGGACTTACAGACATATGGTCATCTTTAACAAAAAATAAGAATTTTTTAAAAAAGAACTCATTTATTGCTTAGATCAAGTGTTTTACTCACGAGGCTGAGATCTGAGGGTTGTGGTTCAAAGCCAGCCTAAGCAGAAAAATCCCTGAGACTCTTTATCTCCAATGAACCACCAAAAAAAAGGTAGAAATGGAGCTGTGGTTGAAGGGTGAAAAGCTAAGGGACAGAACTCATGCCTTTGAGTTCAAGCCCCAGTACCAACACACACACACACACACAACTGGGGGAAAGCTCTTTCCCAGTGCTGCATACAGCAGGCACTTGATAAAAGTTTAGCTGGATAGATGGAAACCAAAACACAGATATGGAAAAAAGTAACTTTTTCCTAGTGGTGACAAAAGAATTCTGTTGATGAAGGTCATAATAAAAATCTACATGCACTGGGCACTGTGGCTCTCACCCATAATCGTAGCTACTCAGGAGACTGAGATCTGAGGATCGTGGTTCAAAGCCTGCCCAGGCAGGAAAGTCTGTGAGACTCTTATGTCCAATTACCCACCAGAAATCCAGAAGTGACGCTGTGACTCAAGTGGTAGAGTGCTCACCTTGAGCTGAAGAGCTGAGAGACAGCGCCCAGGCCCAGAGTTCAAGCCCACGACTGACAAAAACAAAAAAAATCTACATGGTGTGTGTGTGTGTGTGTGTGTGTGTGTGTTTTGTTGGGATTTGAAGTCAGGACCAAGGTACTTTCCCTTAGCTTTTTTTTTTCTTTTTTAATCAAGGCTGGCACTTGAGCCACAGCTCCACTCCCAGCCTTTTGGTATTTAATTGGAGAGAAGAGTCTCAGGGACTTTCCTGTCAGGGCTGACTTCAAACTGCAATCCTCAGATCTCAGCCTCCTGAGTAGCTAGGATGCCAGTGACAAGCACCCTGTTACTTTTCTGCAGCATTTATTCATTGATTTGCATAGTGTGGCCACCACCTCCCCCCCCCACACACACACCTATCCTGTGCTAAAAGCAGCCAGCCCCAATCCTAAATCTAAAGAATTGAAGAAACAAAATGTGTTTCAAAAACTATGACAGGCATATGTGGAAAAGACACTACAGACACAACAAGACTCCATGTAAATTGCTTTGGCTGAAGTTAGACACTCAATTAGGCACTTAATTATCCTGAAGACTTATTGATGCCCCATTAGAGGCGGCCCCACCCCTCAGATTGAAACAGACAGAGACAGGTCAACTCCCTTGAGGAGCTGAAGGCTGGTGGCTGGCAGCTAGGGCAGAAACTGTCAATCAACAGCTAGAGGGAGTGGGGGGCTCCTCCCCTTCTATGAGCCTGCTCATACTACTTATGGGCAAGCTTCTCACCCCAGAGATCCCTTAAAATCTAAATTCTTTTTTAATTTCATTGTGCCAGGACTAGGGCTTGAACTCGAGCACTGTCCCTTAACTTTTTCACTCAAGGCTGGTGCTCTACCCCTTGGAGAAACACCTCCACTTCTGGTTTTCTGGTTGGTGAATTGGAGATAAGAGTCTCTCCGATTTCCTGCCTAGGCTGGCTTTGAACCATGATCTCGGATCTCAACCTCCCGAGGAGCTAGGATTGCAGGTGTGAGCTACCAGCACCAGGCTTGAAATTCAAATTTTCAATGCAGGACTTCATTCAGAGCTCCAAACACACAAATGGTTTATGTGATCACCCCGCCCCCATCCACCTGACCCTTCTCCATCCCCAAGGGTCATCTAGCAAGCCACTCGGACATGCTGCTGGGAGCTTGGCTCTGAGGAATGGAGTTAATGGTCCACACCCCCCTCTCAATTAGAAGTTCCAGAACTCTACCCTTGAGATCACATTACAGGATCATTATACTCAGATTAGTTTTGCATAGCCTTTGGACACGCATGCTAATTTGAATTCTTATACATTCAACTCATACAAAGTTTGCTAGTGACTTTAGGATCCATTTCTCTCTCTCTCTCTTTCTCTCTTTCTTTCTTTCTTTCTGTGGGTTTTCTATTTTAGAGGAAAGGCATAGCTGTCAGCTTCCTGTCAAGAATTAAGCCAGGTGCCAGTGGCTCACACCTGTAAATCCTAGCTCCTCAGGAGGCTGAGTTTTGAGGATTTCCGTTAGCAGCCAGCTCAGGCAGGAAAGTCTATGAAAGTCTTATCTCCAATGAACCATCAAAAAGCTGGAAGTGGAACTGTGGCTCAAGTGGCAGAGTGCCAGCCTTGAGCAAAAAAGCTAAGGGAAGCCCAGCACAGGTGGCTCACGCCTGTAATCCTAGCTACTCAGAAGGCTGAGATCAGAGGCACTCTGTTCAAAGCCAGCTCAAGTAGGAAAGTCTGTGGGGGAGGGGGAGTGTTCCGGTTGTGGGGCCTGAACTCTGGGCCTGGGCGCTGTCCCTCAGCTCTTCAGCTCAAGGCTAGTGCTCTACCACTTAAGCCACAGCACCACTTCCGGCTTTTTTCTTCTGCTTATGTAGTGCTGAGGAATTGAACCCAGGGCCTCATGCATGCAAGGCAAACACTCTACCACTGAGCCACCTTCCCAGCCCCACTCTGTGAGATTCTTATCTCCAATAAACTACTCAGAAAGATCGAGAAGTGGTCCTGTGGCTCAGTGTTGGAGCACAACCCTTGAGCAGATCAGAAGCTCAGAGACAGTGTCTAGGCCAAGTTGAAGCCCCAGGACCAGCAAAAAAAAAAAAAAAAAAGAGAGAAAAAGAAAGAGGGGGGAAGGAAGGAAGGAAGGAAGTCAGGCAGGCAGGCAGGCAGGCAGGCAGGCAGGCATGAATCTGGGAGTATGGCTTAGTGGTAGAGTGCTGGCCTAGCATGCATGAAGCCCTGGGTTTGATTCCTCAGCACCACATACACAGAAAAAGCTGAAAGTGGCACTGTGGCTCAAGTGGTAGAGTGCTAGCCTTGAGCAAAAGAAGTTCAGGGACAGTGCCCAGGCCCCCAGTTCAAGCTCTGGGACTAGCAAAAAAAAAAAAAGAAGCTAGCTAGCTAGCTAAGAGACATTGTCCCAGCCCTGGGTTTAAGTCCCACTATTGGCACAAAAAATATCAAAACAAAACATAAAATATGAAGTATGGAAGTAGACATATACATACACACATATATATGCACATATACAGATACAGATATTGATACAGATACATTACCAGGGTATAACATAACTCTCTAAACTGGCAAACTACCATTAGGCCGTGTTTCCAGCCCAGTATATTTGATATAGATGAGGGGTACGTTTCTGTATATTTGACATTTTATGTAGGCATGGAGGCATCCACCTGTAATCCCAGCTACTTAGAAGGCTGAGAAAGAAGGGTCACAGTTTGAGGCAAGCAGAGGCAAAAGCTAGAGACCTTATCAGAAAAAATGAGGGATTAGAGGCATGGCTCAGTTGGTAGCGTGCTAGCCAATAGCAAAAGAGGTAGGTATGGAGTTTGAGGTCAGGTCTCAGACTTGAAAAGAAAAGAAAAACAAAAAGAAAAGGAGCTGGGTGCCGGTGGCTCACACCTGTAATCCTAGCTACTCAGGAGGCTGAGATCTGAGGATCATGGTTCAAAGCCAGCCCCGGCAGGAAAATCCATGAGACTCTTATCTCCAATAAACCACTAGAAAACTGGAAGTGGTGCTGTGGCTCAAGTGGTAGAGCACTCAACTTGAGCTGAAGAGTGCAGGGACAGCGCCCAAGCCCAGAGTTCAAGCCCCATGAACGACCAAAAAAGAAAAAGAAAAGGAAAGGAAAAGAAAAGAAAAATGACTAAAAGCAAAACACTGGGGACTTGGCTCAAGCAAACTAGAGGCACTGATTCCATCTCCAGGACAACAAAGAAAGGTAAAAGAGGCTGAGGGAGTTTTTAACAAGGCCCTCAGTCTGTTCATCTTTTAGCCAGGAGAAGGAAGTCCTGCTGTAATCCAGCCTTTGTTCCCTGGCTCTCCCGTGTGAAGGAAGCCAGTATCCTAGTGAGTGACTACAATAATTTAGGCACAGCTGCTCCTGAATTCAAAGACTCTGAGACAAAGACTCTTTCAGACCAGGAATTCTTTTCTAGAGATTTCTTTTCTGGCTGGGAAGGTGGCCCAGTGGTAGAGTGCTTGCCTTGCATGTATCCTTAGTACCGCATAAACAGAAAAAGCCAGAAGTGGCGCTGTGGCTCAAGTGGTAGAGCACTAGCCTTGAGCTGAAGAGCTGAGGGACAGTGCCCAGGCCCAGAGTTCAGCCCCCACGACCGACAAAAAAAAAAAAAAAAAGATTTCTTTTTGTGCCCAGCCTGGGGCTTGAACTCAGGGCCTGGACACTGCCCCTGAACTCTTTTTCTTTTCTTTTCTTTCTTTAGCTCAAGCCTAGTTAGTGCTCTACCACTTGAGCCACAGCTCCACTTCTGGCTTTTTATCATATGGTTCACTGGAATCTCAAAACTGATTTTCCTGCCCAGGCTGGCTTTGAACCCAGATCCTTAGAGCTCAGCCAACTGAGTAGCTAGGGTGTAAGGCATGAGCCACGGGTGCCTGGGTTACTTTTCTGGTTTCTGTTGGACTCTCCAGTTAGTCCTGGGTGGCAGCTGGTCTGGGCTTCTTTCGTGTGCTAATGTTTTAGAGCCAGGTGCCCTTAGCTCACGCCTAGCATCTGTAAGGCCACACTGCTTAGGTAAAAAAATCAATGATGGGGCCGAGTGTCATGACTCACACCTATAATCATAGTTACTCAGGAGGCTGAGATCTGAAGATCATGATTCAAAGCCAGCCCTGGCAAAAAATAAATAAATAAATAAAAGTCTATGAGACTCCAATGAACCACAAGAAAACCAGAAAACTGGAGGTAGAGCTGGGGCTCAAGTGGTAAAGCACTAGCCTTGAGCAAAAGAGCTCAGGGACAGCACCCAGTCCCTGAGTTCAAGCCCCACAACTGGAAAAAAGAAAAAAAATCAACTCTGGGGTTTTCTCCCTCCTGGTTTAAAGAATCCCTCCCTTTCCATAGAGTGTGAGCTCCCTCTGCTGCCCGCAGGAGACACGGGACTCCAGACACCAGGGCTGCTGGGATCCAGCGATGGTGATTGGAGCAGGTGACCTGCCTTGGGGAGGGGAAGGTGAGGCTGATAGGGGCGGAGGGACCAACTGGTCTGGGCATGTGGGCTCTGCTCTTGGGGTTCTAGAATTGCCCAGCTCCTGCTGCTCATGGAAGATGCACAAAATGGGAGGGAAGATAGACTGCATGGCTGTGTGCCTAGCAAAGTGTAATGAAGCCTCCAAACATGGCCTCCCCATCCTCCCTCCCTGCCTCTCCACTCCCTGCCTCCCTCCTCCTTCCTTCTATGCTGTGGGCCTTGCCTCACGCTCTCCTCCTCTTCTTCTCTTCCTTCTCTCCAGATCTTCTCTCCAGATCTTCCTTCCTTCCTTCCTTCCTTCCTTCCTTCCTTCCTTCCTTCCTTCCTTCCTTCCTCCCAATATGCGATTTCTACCCCCTCCATCCCTTCCTCCTTTTCTTTTGTTGTGGTTCTGGACATTGGAAGTCAGTGCCTTATACTCAAAAGGTAGCATTCTTACCACTTGAGCCATGACTCCTAGCCCCTTTTTTGGTTTTTGCCAATCCTGGGGTTTGAACTCAGGGCCTGGGCACTGTCTCTGAGCTTCTTTTGCTCAAGGCTAGCACTCTACTACTTCAGCCACAGCACCACTTCTGGCTTTTTCTGTTTATGTGGTATTGAGGAATTGAACCAGGGCTTCTAAGCCACATTCCCAGCCTGCCCCCCCCAATGTCTTTTAGAATTTTATTTACCTTTTTTGCTTTTTTAATTTTTTTACTTTTATTTTTGTGAAAAAAACTGTACAGAGGGGTTACAATTACATGGGCAAGATAATGAGTACATTTTTTATCAAGCATTGTAGCCTCCTCCTTTGTTTCCCCTTCCCATCCCTTCCAAGCCTCTTAAGCCTGGCGCCAGTGGCTCATGCCTGTAATCCTAGCTACTCAGGAGGCTGAGATCTGAGGATCGAGGTTCAAAGCCAGCCCGGGCAGGAAAGTTCATGAGACTCTTATCTCCAATAAACCACTAGAAAACCAGAAGTGGTGCTGTGGCTCAAATGGTAGAGCGCTTGCCTTGAGCTGAAGAGCACAAGGACATTGCCCAAGCCCAGAGTTCAAGCCCATGACCAAAAAAAAAAAATTATATATATAGATAGATATAGATATAGATATAATTTTAGGGGCTGGGAAGGTGGCTCAGTGGTAGAGCACTTGCCTTGCATGCCTGAGGTCCTGGGTTCGATTCCTCAGCACCACATAAGCAAAAAGAAAAAAGCTGGAAGTGGTGCTGTGGCTCAAGTGGTAGAGTGCTAGCCTTGAGCTGAAGAGCTGAGGGACAGCGCCCTGGTCCAGAGTTCAGGCCCCACGACCGGACCCAAAAAATAAAAATAAATAAATAAATAATATAATTTTAGCCAAGTGCTGGTGGTTCACACTTGTAATCCTAGCTACTCAGGAGGCTGGGATCTGTTCTAAGCCAGCCCCGGCGGGAAAGTCCATGGGACTCTTATCTCCAGTAAACCACCAGAAAATCAGTAGTGGCGCTGTGGCTTAAGTGGTCAAGCGCTCACCTTGAGCTGAATTGCTGAGGGACAGTGCCCAGGCCCAGCATTCAAGCCCCACGACCAACAAAAAAAATTTTTTTAATTAAAAGTATAATTTTATTATTATTAAGGCGTTGTACAGAGATGTTAACAAGTTCATAAGTCAGGTAATAAGTACAATTTTTCTAAGATGTCACCTTTTCCTTTTATTTCAATGCCTTATATTTTTAAATTCTTGTGTATTTTATTTTAGATTTTATTGGTGGTAGGTGCTGGGCTGTGAACTCAGGGCCTCCAACTTGCAATGTCCACAGGTGAACTGCAATTTTCTCTGATTTTTCTCCTCCAGGCTTCCACAACAACCCCTCAACGTACTTTATTATTTAATTACATATGTAGTTTTCATTTATTTTTCTTCGTTTATTTACATTGTTCACTTTGGTGGTGTGCAACCATAGCAACAATTAAATTCTAGATCTCCACCCCATGCTCAGCCTCTCTGGAACCCTGGTTCCTTGTCCATAAATGTGGAATCTAGCACACATATATATATATATATACATATATATAATTTATTCATTCATTCGTTTTTGTCGGTCGTCGGACTTGAACTCAAGGCCTGGGCGCAGTGGTTAATGGAAGTTAAGCGTCTCACGGACTTTCCCGTCCAGGCTGGCTTCGAACCTCAATCCTCAGCTCTGAGCTTCCTGAGTAGCTAGGATGACAGGTGTGAGCCACCGGCGCCCGGCCCGGTATGGTTTTTTTTTCCCAATTATTATTATCTTTAAGTAGTTGCACCAAGGAGTTGCCTTTCGACAAAACAGTTCATGAATACCACGCACGTTGGATCCAGCATCCCATCCATCACGGATGACGGCTGGGAATTGGTTTTGATCCAGCCGCCTCCAATCGCGAGCTCGGGCATCTCCTCGTCGCCCTGGCGACGGCCAGGGAAAGGACGGGGAGGGGAGGAAGGGGGAGGGATCCGGTGGCGGGGGGGGGGGACTCGGGGCTGGATTGGCGACGCCTGGTCGCCCGGTGCGCCTGCGCAGCGTGCGGCCGCCGTCGTGCAGGCTCGCGCGAGGAGCCGCGGGATCCCCGCCGGGTGGACGGATTTCGGGGCGAGGGTCTCGGCGGCCGTGAGACACCCCCCCGCCCCGCTGTCCCCGCTCCCCCGCCTCAGCCGCACTTCCCACGGGCAGAGCCATGGCGGACGAGGAGCTGGAGACGCTGCGGAAGCAGAGGCTGGCGGAGCTGCAGGCGAAGCACGGGGTGAGCGGGCGGGGCGTGGAGGGCGC
>NW_012267308.1:2454607-2488107 GCF_000151885.1 Dipodomys ordii
CGAGGGGCGCTGCCCAGCGGCCGGAGGCGCAGGCCCGGGACCTCCCGCCTCACCGGGTTAGTCATTACCACTCTAGTGAGAGCCAGCGCCCAGGAGCAGCGCGTGGGGCCCGAACTCAGGACCTGGACGCTGCTGACCCCGAGCCTTTTTTTCTTTTCTTTCTGTTGGCTCAGAAGCCTGTCCGTTTCCTCCTGGTTACCTGATGCTGTGGTCTGAATAAAAGGCACATCCCAAATGCTAGCTATCATCCGCCCCCCCCCCAGTCTCTCTGTGTGTGCTGGTAGTGGGGCTTGAACTCAGGGCTTGGGTGCCATCCTTGAGTGTTTTGGTTCGCAGTTAGCACTCCACCACTTGGGCCACAGCACCACTTTTTATGGCTTTTTTTTTGGGGGGGGGGAGGTGAGGAGTCATGGAAGATGAAAGTTTCTTTTTGGATTTTTTTTTTTCCTGCCCAGGCTGGCTTCAAACCTGTGATTCTCAGATCTCAGCCTCCTTCCTGAGTAGTTAGGATGGCAGTCGCAAGCCACCAGTGCCCAACATCGCATTTTTAGGCATTGTTCTTTTAGAAAAAAAGCTCTGGTAGTTAGTATAAGGGAGACATTTTTCCCCTGGGTAAGCTGGGGGGGGGTGGGGGGGAGTAATGGTGGTGGTTGGTGTTCTGGAAGGTTCTGTTATATTGTGACTCCTTTAGAAGCCCACTGAAAGTTCCCCTTGGGAATTGGAATGGTGTGCTGGTGGCTAACGGGGTGCTCCATATGTGCGAGGCCCTGGGAACCCCCCCAACTCCCCACGGAACAAGCCAGAACATGGCAGGTGAAAACTTCTTGATTTATTGCTCCTTCTTGATGGATTGGTTGTTTGGTCCCTACATATAGGCTTGAACTCAGGGCCTGCTTGCTTGCTCATGGCTCTGCTACTCTACCACTTGAGCCATACCTCCAGTTTGACACTTTGCTTCTTTTTTATTGGGGGGCGGTTGCAGGTAGTGGGGCCTCAACTGGGTGAGAACCTTTACCTTCCCCCCCACACCCCCCAACGCTGTCACTCTTATTTATCACTTGAGCTACACCTCCACTTCTGGGTTTTTGGTATTTGATTAGAAATAAGAGAATCTCACAGACTTTCCTGCCTGGGCCCACTTTGAGCCTCAGTCCTCAGACTGGGTAGATAGGTTGACAGACATGAGCTAGACACCCAGCTTGCTGGTCATTTTGGTTTTTTTTTTTTTTTTGTCCGGTCGTGGGGCCTGAACTCTGGGCCTGGGCGCTGTCCCTCAGCTCTTCAGCTCAAGGCTAGCGCTCTACCATGTGAGCCACAGCGCCACTTCCGGCTATTTTTTCTTTTTGCTTATGTGGTGCTGAGGAATCGAACCCAGGGCCTCAGGCATGCAAGGCAAGTGCTCTACCACTGAGCCACCTTCCCAGCCCCTTGCTGGTCATTTTGGAAATGGAGTCTCATAGACGTTTCTGACTGGGCTGGCTCAGAACAAAAATCCTCTGCATTGCCAGGCACCGGTAGCTCACACCTATAATCCTAGCTACTTAGGACTCTGAGATCTAAAGATCACGGTTCAAAGCCCAGGCAGGAAAGACCATGAGAGTCTTACCTCCAATAAACCACCAGAAAACCAGAAGTGGCGCTGTGGCTCAAATGATAGAGCGCTAGCCTTGAGCTGAAGAGCTGAGGGACAGTGCCCAGGCCCAGAGTTCTGGCCCTACTACTGACAAACAAAAAATCCTCAGCCTCTCAAGTAGCAAGGATTGTAGGTGTGAGCCACCAACATCTGGCAAGAGAGCCAGTTTTTAGTAATTAGGCGGATTATTTATTCCTGTGGGGACTCTATTATAATAATCAGAAGGAAAGGAGAATAGGTCCTCCCTTCCCCCTTTGGAAATTATACTCAGTGCTAAGGTGAAATTATTATTACTATTTTTTTAAGGATCCCGGAGATGCAGCACAACAGGAAGCAAAACAAAGGTACGTGCTAGAAAACTGAACTTCCTTCACCATGGGATTCCTCCACCACCACCACCACTACCACACCTCCATTTTAGTAATTTTGATAGGTGTGTGAATGACAAAGGTTTTTGTGGCAGAGTGATCTCTCCAGAAATCTCCATCAGGGTACCATCACTTTTTTTGTTGTTGTTGTTTTGTTTTTTTGTCATGAGGCTTGAACTCAAGGCCTGGGCGCTGTCCCTGAGTTCTTTTGTTCAAGGCTACTTAAGCCACAGTTGCACTTCCAGCTTTGTTTGGTGGTTCATTGAAGACGAAACGTCTCCTGGATATTCCAGCCTAGGCTGGCTTTGAGTCATGATCCTCAGATCTCAGCCTCCTGAGTAGCTCAAATTACAGGCATGAGCCACCAGCACCCAGCGATTTCTTGTTTGCTGGAGATCTTCCTGTTTGGCACCCCTGCTTTAAGAAGGGGATCTCTTACTACGCCCTCACTGAAGGTGTCTTCATCCTTCGAGGTACTGGACACTGGTGTGTCACAGCTCCTGGCATGTTAGGTACAGTGACATAGAGCGACAGTATAGTGGCTCAGCAGTTGTCAGGAACTACAAGGAGATGGCCTATGGCAGAAGCTACATGTTTGGGCACTGCCCACCCCAGCCATATCACCTCTGCTGTAGTCTGTGCTGTAACTGCTTTCTTGGGGGAGGGGGGGGGCTTCATTTACAGAACAAAAAGTAGAAAATCTACTTCCCTGCCATCTGGGGCAGGAAAACCCCTGATACTCTTATCTCCAATTAGGCACTAAAAAGAAAAGAGGGGGCTGGGAAGGTGGCTCAGTGGTAGAGTGCCTGCCTTGCATGCATGAGGCCCTGGGTTCGATTCCTCAGCACCACATAAGCAAAAAGAAAAAAGCCTGAAGTGGTGCTATGGCTCAAGTGGTAGAGCGCTAGCCTTGAGCTGAAGAGCTGAGGGACAGTGCCCAGGCCAAGAATTCAGCCCCCACAACTAACAACAACAACAAAAACTAGTGGCAACAGTATTTTGAGGGAATTGGGGAGTGAACTGAGAGCTTGATTGGCAAGTGCTCTTGTCACTTGAGTCACACCTGAGTCTTTTAGATTTTTAGTGTGTTTTATGTATCTCACTTTGGAAGGGCTGGCTTCTAATGGAGATCCTCCCATCCGCACCTCCGGAGTAACTGGAATTATAGGTGTGCAACACCATGCCTGGACCAGGACCTAGGCACTGCTTCTGAGCTCTTTCACTCAAGGGTAGCACTCTACTACTTTGAGCCATAATATCACTTCTGGTTTTCTGGTGGTTCATTGGAGATAAAAGTTCACAGAGTTTGCTGCCTAGGCTAGCTTTGAACTATTATCCTCAGATCTCAACCTCCTGAGTAGCTAGGATTATAGGTGTGAGCCACCAGTGCTCAGCTCTGGTGCCAGTTTTTTCTATTGTTGTTATATTGGTGATATACAGAAGAAGAACTGAGTCTTTAAACATGAGGTCTGGTTCTAGCTAGGCCACGGTTGCCTTTGTCTCTTTGACACAGCTTCCCTGGGCCTGAGCTTGCTGTATGAGTACATTACACAGATCAATCACTGTCCTCCTTAATCGTCTGCAGTCCTCACAACACATTACTGGCATGGGTCCCCCACAGTGGTTATGGCAGTTGGAAGGGTTTGGTGTCTGCCTGGCCGGCTTATACCTTGTAGTGCAAAGCTGGCTCTTGGAGCAGTCACTCCGGGGGTTGCAGCCTCGTGCCTGCCCTACTGTCTCAGGACTCTTGGAGTGCACATGTGCCAACAGCTGATTTCTAATGTCTGACCTGTGTTCTGTTGCAGGGAAGCAGAAATGAGGAACAGTATCTTAGCTCAAGTTCTGGATCAATCCGCCCGGGCCAGACGTAAGCATCTTTTTTGTTGTTGTTTTGTTGGTCATGGAGCTTGGACTCAGCCTGTGCGCTGTCCCTGAGCTCTTCAGCTCAACCATTTGAGCTACAGAGCCACTTCCGGTTTTCTGGTGGTTAATTGGAGACTTTCCTGCCCGGGCTGGCTCTGAATTGCAATTCTCAGATCTCAGCCTCCTGAGTAGCTAGGATTACAGGCATGAACCAATGGCACCCAGATTCTGTTTCTTTGTTACTTCCACAGATGGGTCAGAGTTATTGCTATTCACTGAGCATAGAAATATTCAATATGCATTGTTTATATGAAGTGTGAAATCAGTAAACCAGAGAAAAGTACTTAAGTCATTGTCAAAGCTGCCAACAAGTTCTTTGCTTACCGGGGACATGATGTCTAAATGCATTTCCATCAACATGCAGAGTTTCATAAGAAAACTACGTCGAAGGCTGGGCGCAGTGGCTCATGCCTGTAATCCCAACTACTCAGGAAGCTGAGATCTGAGGATCACAGTTCACAGCCAGCCCAGGCAGGAGGAAAGTCCATGAGACTTAACTGCTAGTGAACCACCAAAAAAGTTGGAATTGGAGCTGTGGTTCAAGTGTAGAACTAGCCTTGAGCAGGAAAGCTCAGGGACAGGACCTAGGCCCAGAGTTCAAGCCCTAGGATGGTACAAAAAAAAGTTTAAAAGAAAACCTATCCAAATGGCCCAATGCCATCTTTCTGTGTAATTCCTTGAAGCCTAGGGTAGAAGACACAGCTGGACAGTGACCCACCATTCTGTCATGTCAGAATAATAAATTGCTTTGATGAAAATGGTCATGTATTTTAAACAGGAAGGCACAGGGCTTAGGACATGAGCACCCACAGTGGCCTTTCCTACTATCTGAGACTGATGTGGCTGAACTTTGCTAATACTGGGGTTTGAACTCAGGGCCTCATATTGGCTAATCTAATGCTCCAGCACTTTAGCCACGCCACCAGCCCACAGCTGAACTTTGGCTTTTGTGGGTTTGTGGGTTGTTGTTTTTTTTTGTTCTTTTAGGTTTTGGTTTTTTTTGGCCAGTCCTGGGGCTTGAAGTCTGGGCCTGGGCACTGTCTTTGAGCTTCTTTTGCTCTCTACCACTTGAGCCACAGCACTGCTTTCGGCTTTTTCTGTGTATGTAGTACTGAGAAATCGATCCCAGGGATTCGTGCATGTGAAGTAAGCATTCTACCACTAAGCTACATTCCCAGACCTGGGTTTTGTTTTTTTGTTTTTCCATTTTTAACAGATACAGTGCCATGGACCTGACTGCTGAATTGTGAAGTGTTTAGGGAATATCAGAGCTTAGTTTTTTTGTTTTTTGGTTTTTTTGTCAGTTGTGGGGCTTGAACTCAGGGCCTAGGTACTGTCCCTGAGCCTCTTTGTGCTCAAGGCTAGCGCTCTACCACTTGAGCCACAGCTCCACTTCCAGTTTTCTGGTGGTTCGTTCATTGGAGATAAGAGTCTCACAGGAACTTTTTTGTCTGGGCTAGCTTTAAACTGTGATCTTTAGATCTCAGCCTCTTGAATAGCTAGGGGTAGAGGCGTGAGCCACCAGCACCCAGCTGTTCTTATTTTTATTTTTTTGTCAGTTTTGGGACATGAACTCAGGGCCTGGGCGCTGTCCCAGAGCTTCTTTTGCTCAAGGCGAGCGCTCTACCACTTTGTCACAGTTCCACTTCCAGTTTTCTGGTGGTTCATTGGAAATAAGAGTCACAGACTTTCATGATCAGGCTGGCTTCCAACTGCGATCCTCAGATCTCAGCCTCCTGAGTAGCTAGGATTACAGGTGTGAGCCACCAGCGCCCAGCCAGGAAAGGAGTTTTATAAGTAAAATATAAAATGTAGTTTTATTTTTTAATTTTTTTGGGGGGGTCCAGTCGTGGGGCCTGAACTCTGGGCCTAGGTGCTGTCCCTCAGCTCTTCAGCTCAAGGCTAGCACTCTACCACTTGAGCCACAGCGCCACTTCTGGCTTTTTTTTTTTCTGCTTATGTGGTGCTGAGGAATCGAACCCAGGTCTTCAAGCATGCAAGGCAAGCGCTCTACCACTGAGCCACCTTCCCAGCCCCTGTCCCTTTTTTTAAATGTAAATGGGATTAGCGTTGATACCTCCTCCCTATATGTATATAAATTTTTTAACCTCTTTTCAGTAAGTAATTTGGCACTTGTGAAGCCAGAAAAAACAAAAGCAGTAGAGAATTACCTCATCCAGATGGCGCGTTACGGACAGCTGAGTGGGAAGGTAAGCTGGACAGCTACTTCTGGAGGTCCTGAGTGACTCTAACTTTCCTAGAGATCACTTTCTTTCCTGGACCTTGTGTGGCCCACCCACAGCTTGGGCCAGTTGGCATCGGTTTCTGCCCAGAAGCAAATCTGGCTGGCCAGTGATGCCACGTTCAGCCCTGTGCACACAGCCCTCACCCACTGACTGTGTGGGGATCCCTCCACTTGCCCTGAACCCTTCCACCTTATGTGCAGAACACACAGCTGGTTGATTTTTATATATATGTATGTGTGTATATATATGTATGTGTGTAAATGTATACATATATATACATATATATGTATTATATATATATACACACACATACATACAGCTTTTTTGGTCAGCTATGGACCTTGAATTCAGGACCCAGGCATTGTCCCTGAGCTCTTTTGCCAAAGTAGTAGCGCTCTATCAATTGAGACATAGTACCACTTCCTGATTTTTTTTTTTTTTTTGCCAGTCCTGGGGCTTGAACTCAGAGCCTGGGCACTGTCCCCGAGCTTCTTTTGCTCAAGGCAAGAACTCTACCGCTTGAGCCACAGCTCTGCTTCCAGCTTTTTCTGTGTATATGGTACTGAGGAATTGAACCCAGGGCTTCATTCATGCTAGGCAAGCACTCTACCACTGAGCCACCTTCCCAGCCCTCCTGTGATTTCTTTTTGGACAGTTTGAATGCCCTCTACCATTTTGAGCCACACCCTCCAGGCAGCCATCTTGCTTCAGTGTGGGTCTCATGCTTTGTCTTGGACCAGATCCTCCTGGGTGTGCTCTCCAAGTCCCTGGCTTACAGGTGTGTGTCACCACACCTAGCCCTGGTGGATCTTTTATTTTTGAGAGTGAAGTCATCTCTAAGATGATGTTTCAGTTGTGGGCAGAAATTGTGTAGCTTTCCCTGCAACACTGAATGGGCTGAAGCGTGGGCTTGTCTGCTGGTGTGATGCACAAGTCCTTCCATGTGCTCTGAGGAAACGCGTTGGTCAGTAGTCCTCCTCTGAGATGGCCTCATCTCCCACTGCCATCCCAGCTGAGGTAAAACAGCAAAAGCCAGTTCTTTGCCACTTGAATCGGTTGCTGAGTTAATGGTCTGCTTTCTGCACCCCTTCCTCCCCCTCCACCATCCCTCTCCATGCCCTAGAAAGATCACTAAGTAAGTAATCCTGCTAAGATTTATTCTTGGCTTTAACGGGTACTTTTTTCTTTCTGGTTACCCTAGGTTTCAGAACAGGGCTTAATAGAAATCCTTGAAAAAGTAAGCCAACAGACAGAAAAGAAAACGACAGTAAAAGTAAGTGCTACCCCCCACCCTCACCCCCGTGTTGCTGCAGAAGAAGTGTTGATATTTAAATGTTGAGTGTTGAGCTGAGTGCAGTGGCTCATGCCTGTCATCCTAGCTACTCAGGAAGCTGAGATCTGAGGATCACAGTTCAAAGCCAAGCCCAGACAGGAAAGTCCATGAGTCACCTATCTCCAGTTAGCCACAAAAATCCAGAAGTGGAGCTGTGGCTCAAGTGTTAAAGCACTAGCCTTGAGAAAAAAACAAAAGTGCTTAGGGACCAGTCCCTGCCCAAGCCCTGAGTTCACGCCCCAGGAATAGCACACACACACACCCAAAAAAAAAAAAAAAAAAAAAGTTGAGTGTTGAATGTGTATCTACCATATCGGCATCTTGCAGCCTGTAGACTGATTTGATGGAAGTCCTAAGGGCTGTGGGGAGGTCTGGCTGTGTCTAAGGCCCCCACGTCGCTTCACCCACCCGGCAGCCACGGATGTTTCTGCTCAGGTCTGACAATGTTATGACGCCTTTAATCCTCCCCAGTTCAACAGAAGGAAAGTAATGGACTCAGATGACGACGACGATTACTGAACTCTCAAGCTTAGCGGCACAGTTCTAGGATGGAGGTTAAAGCTCTTCAATGTTTACTTTGTTTATTGTCTATATGCCTTTAAGAAATTAAACTTGTTTATGCAAACGAAAGCCTGGAGTGAGTGGTTTTCATGCCATCTCCAGTCACCAGAGGTGTGTGCATCTCCCTTTGCTTCTAAGCAAATGGCAGCGTGGACGAGACCTTCATGAAGCATCCAGGCACACTGGGGACATTCAAATGGCCTTGTTGTCCGAGCATATCCGAAATTTCCGGATGTAGGTCCTCCAAGCAGGAAGCAGATCTCCTCTTGGAGGTGGCACTGCCCTTGCACAAGAAGTTCCTACCAAGGGGGATTGGCTTAAGGGGTAGAAGTGCCTGGCTCGGATTTCAACTCCATAGTACTGCAACAACAAGAAGCCAGGTGTGGTTATACATCTTTATAATCCCAGATGTCAGGACATGGAGGCAGGAGGATTGCAAGTTTGAGGCCAGTGTAGGAAATGTTAACAAGACCTTGTCTCAAAACCAAACCATAGCCAGGCACCAGTGGCTCATACCTGTAATCCTAGGTACTCAGAGAGGCTGAGATCAGAGGATTGCAGTTCAAAGCCAGCCCAGGCAGGAAAGTCTATGAGACTTTTCCTTTCAATAAACCACCAGAAAACCGGAAGTGGTGCTGTGGCTCAAGAGATAGAGTGCTTGCCTTGAGCAGAAGAGCTGAGGGACAGTGCCCAGGCCCAGAGTTCAAACCCCATGACCAGCCAAAAAAAAAAACATAAAAAGGCTGGGGCACTTGCCCAGCAAGGCAAAGGCTCTCTGTTTAATATCTGGGGGTGGTGCCACCAGAAACGCTTTCCAGGCTTTGTTAGGGTGGGAAAGGGAGCAGTGATGCGGAACTCAGACCCTGAAGCGCTGGCTCTGCTCTTCTGCTCAAGGCCGGCACGCTACCACTTGGGATTTTTGGTGAAGCGCTGGCTCTGCTCTTCTGCTCAAGGCTGGCACGCTACCACTTGAGATTTTTGGTGGTTCACTGGGGATAAGTCTTACAGACTTCCTGTCTGCTGGCTTTGAACCCCAATCCTCAGAGCTCAGCCTCCTGAATAGCTTGAACTACGTGTGAGCTGCCAGTGTCCAGTTAGTATCAAGGTCCTTAAAGGCAACAGGGTAGAGATGTTATAGGTCAAATTATGTGGAGTAGATATTCTAAGTTTTAGCTATCCTGCCAGTACTGGTGTTTGAACTCAGGGCCTCGTGCTTGCTTGCTCAGGTGGTGCTCCACTGCATGAGCCAGGCCCCCAGCCTTTTTGCTGGCTATTTCGGAGGTGGAGTCTTTGGGACTTTCCTACTTAGGCTGGAAAACCCTGGTCCTCCTGTTCACTGCATACTAAGTAGCTAGGATTATAGGTATGAGCTTGAGGGTCTCCCTTCTCCCCTCCCCCCCCAAACAGGGCCTTGCTGTGGTCCAGCCTGTCCTCATGTGCTGGGGTTATAGGCATTTGTCACTGAACTGGGTGCCCAGCTTTTTGTTGTTGTTGTTGTTCCAGTCCTGGGGCTTGAACTCAGGACCTGGGCACTGTCCCTGAGCTTCTTTTGCTCAAGGCTAGCACTTTAGCACTTGAGCCACAGTGCCACTTCCGACTCACTCTGTGTATGTGGTACTGAGGAACTGAACCCAGGGCTTCAAGGAAGCTAGGCAAGCACTCTACCACTGAGCCACACTCCTAGCCTCATCATTTCTTAATTAGGATGTTACAGAGCCACAGCAGCCAAGCCCATAAGGTGGTTTGTGTAGAAGTGGAGAAAGGGAGGAAAACTCAGAACAAGAAGTAAGGAAAGCAACAGAAACTTGTATGATCATTCTAAAAGATGCTAAAATGGTGGTGTGAGCCCCGAAAAAAGTACTGGGGCCCAGGAGCTGTGTGTGCTGCATCCATCAGTCAGTCCATCCTAGCCAGGCGGATGGACAATCAAGGTTCCCCGTGCAGCGGGGATGCTGTGTACAGACCAGGCTGAGAAACAGCAAAATGGAAGCACAACAGACGCCCAGACTCACTCAGCAATCAGCGTTTACTGTTTCTTCTCCATCATTTGGCACACATCCAAGGCACGTTAGAAAATTAGAAATCATAAATTACTTTGTAGAAAAATACTGCAGCCTTTTCCCTCTGTACAGACACAAGTGTTTCCAAGGACGTGCAGAGCCATCCTCATCCCACAGCTACAGGGAAGGGACTCGGACAAGCCCCACGGGCGCAGCGCTGGGCCAGGAGCAACAGAAAAATAGTGTCATCTATAGAAATCCATAAAAAGGAGGAAGGGACAAGACACCTGAACTCAAAAAGTAACTTTGACCTGCTTTGTGCTATACGTGTGAATGTGAATCAAGACGAAGGAAACACGTGCCAAATGTACGTGCTAGTGACCATCTGCGGCTGGCGGGCCGGGTTGCGTGCGGCGTAACAGTGCATCTGCCGTGGGACGGCGTCTCCTGATGCATGGGGCAGGCCAGGTGGAGCAGGCCAGGACTCCCCGCCACCCTGGCCACCAGGGACTCCAGTGACTTCCAAAGGTTCCATTCTTCTTTTGAGGAACCATTTTCCCCTGGCTTCCCCAGCCTCTGGCAATGTAAATGGCTTCTTTCAGCTCCGCTCAGGGTTTGCCCATTTCTGCTGTTCCTGGTGGCTGGGTGCCTTTGGGACCAAGGCCGGCAGGGTCTGACGCCAAAACCTATCCCCTAACCAGGAAATGGTTTTACTTAGAAACATCTGGGATGAAGGATCTGGATTCAGAGTTGTCATACATTAGCTTCCCTCAATGGTGGCTGTTTTTCTTGCTCACCCTCTTGCCCGCAGCCACAGAAAAACTCTTGATTTTCTCCCATGGTGGGCATAAAGTCTGTCAAGTCTCTTTATAAGCATTGTAATTTCCAAGCCACATTCTCCCACAGCATCTCATCTCACACCTTGGCAGCAGACCTGTCAGTCCCTTCTGATGGCTTAGACGGGGAGAGGCTGGGCTCTGGGGACGTGGCCGGCTGGCCAAGGGTCTCAGGGGTCTGCAGGTCTGGTGTGTCGTTCACTGTGCCTCTGTGGATAACACCCTCAGGCGCCGGAACAGCTGGCCTCAGCCCAGCACTCTGCGCAGGCCCCTCGTCTCCTCTGTCTGCAGCTGCACCTCTGGGTGGCTCTGGTGGGTGGCTCTGCTTCCCTGTGACTCCTTGCCTCTCTGGCTAAAGGAAAGGTATAATTTGGTTTCCAGGTGCACTGTGCATAAAGCACCATTTTCACAGCGGCTGCCATGGTCAGGCAGTGGGCTCAGGACCCCCCCCCCCATAAGGCAGAATCCACATCTAACTTAAAGTGAGTCACATTATAAATTTTGTGTATGTGTGCGTGCCACGTATGCACTGCACAAGCGCCAGTACTGGGGCTTGAACTCAAGGCCTGAGTACTGTCCCTGAGATTTTTTTGGGTTCAAGGCTGACACTCTTATCAGTTGAGCCACAGCTCCACTTGTTTTGTTTATAGTGGTTCATTGGAGATAAAGAGTTCTTCTCGGGCTGTGAAGATGGCTCAGTGGTAGAGTACCTCACATGCATGAGGTCCTAGGTTTGATAGCACCACAAACAGAAAAAGCCGGAAGTGGTGCTTTGGCTCAAGTGGTAGAGTGCTAGCCTTGAGCTGAAGAGCTGAGGGACAGCGCCCAGGCCCAGAGTTCAAGCCCACGACTGACCAAAAAAAAAGAAAAGAAAAAGAAAAAAATTTTAAAGAGCTCTTTTCATGGACTTTATTATCTCAGATGGCTTCCAACCACAATCCTCAGATCTGTCTCCTGAGTAGCCAGGATAACAGAGGTGAGCCACCAGGGCCTAACAAGAAATGTAGCTTGAGTGACTCTAAGAAAGCTCACTTTCCTGTCTGTCCCAGTGGAGGACTGCAGTTGTAACTGTTGCTAACTCTCAATGAAAGAAAAAGAAAGGGAAACAACTCATCTGAAAAAGTAGGCTTTAAAATTTAGGATGGTGGCACAGTGCTGGTGGCTCAGGCCTGTAATCCTGTAGTGAGGAAGCGAACATCTGAGGATAAGTTTGAAACCAGCCTGGGCAAGAAAATTTGTGAGACGCTTATCTCCTGTTTATCACCAAAAAGTCAGAAGTGGAGCTGTGGCTCTCAAGTGGTAGAACATTAGCCTTGAGAAAGAAAACAACTCGGGGACAGCATCTAGGCCCTGAGTTCAAGGCCAGGCCTGGCCAAAAAAATATATATATATATATTATTAGCCAGTATATAACAACTCACCTCAGTAAAATTAGGGACACTTCTACCTCTTGCCATAATCTCCTTTGAAGTTTTTTTCCTAAAACTTAAAAGAAATGAAATGTTAACCATAAATAAACCAGTATTTGCAACAGCAGTATGCAGTACTGTGGTTGACCACAAGGTGGTGGCATTGACCGCGGATTCCCCAGGACTGCTTTGAGGCTCAGACTGTCCTGGGGCTTAAACTCAGGGCCTGAGCACTGTCACTAAGCTGCTTTTGCTCAAGCTAGCACTCTACTACTTGAGCCACAGGACCACTTCTGACCTTTTCTGTTTATGTAGTACTGAGGAATCGAACCCAGAGCTTCATGCATGCTAGGCAAGCACTCTATCACTAAGTCAGATTCCTAGCCCAAGGCCCAGATCTTTAAACCTAAATTCCATACTCACTCAGATCCACCAACCGAGGGCCCGCAGTAAAACTGTCTTGTAAAAGGCTCATCAGGGAGATCATACAGTGTTGAGCTCCCTGTAGATAAAAGGATGAACACTGGAGAATTCCAAGTGACCGTCTTACAAGTGCAAGCTTTCCAATTTCTTAGCTTAACAAAATTGAGAAAATAAAGCACCAACTTTGCTTAAGGAAATCTAGTAGCAGATACCTGTTTATTAAGACGTGAACTGTGAGACACACCCTCATACACTCAAACTTGCCAGTCTTGTTGGTGTCACCTCCCAATTATCCAGACTGTGTATTTGCTCATACATTTTAAAGGGCCATGGAACAAGGACACCCCATTAAACTTTTGAGAAAAGAATATCCTAGCTACACAGGAGGCTGAGATCTGAGTAGCACAGTTCAAAGCCAGCCCAGGAGGCAAAGTTTGTGAGACTTTTTTTTTTGATTGGTCATAGGGCTTGAACTCTGGGCTTGGGTGCTGTCCCTGTACTCCAGCTCAAGGTGAGCACTCTAACGACGTGAACCACAGCACCACTTTCGGTTTTCTAGTGGTTTATTGGAGATAAGAATTTCACAAACTTTCCTGCCCGGGCTGGCTTTGAACCATGATCCTCAGATCTCAGCCTCCTGAGTAGTTAGGATTACAGGCATGAGCCACCAGCACCCGGCTAGTTTGTCGGCTAGTTTGTGAGACTCTTATGTCCTGTTAACCACCAAAAAAGATAAAAATTGTGATGGGGCTGGAAATGTGGCTTAGTGGTAGAGTGCTTGCCTAGCACGCATAATATAGCCCTGGGTTCACTTCCTGGTACCACATAGACAAAAACCTGAAGTTGCACTGGTAGAGTGCTACCCTGAGCTCAAGGACTGCCCAGGCCCTGAGCTCAAGCCTCAGGACTGGCCAAAAAAAAAAGTGGGGGGGGAGAGATGAGGGGGAGAAAAAAATGTGGCTCCTGAGTTCATGAACAGGACTGGCACAAAAAGGAATATAAAGTGCCATAGCTGTCTGGCAACTGCTGTTCTAATTGGCATCAACCACAGTGTAGCTTCAAGTGAGAAAACAACAACAAATCAGGATTTTTTTCCCAGGGGTGTAGCTCAGCAGAGAGCTTGCTTAGCACTCACCAGGCGCTGGCTAACCTGCTCATCCTGGTGCTGAGACTACAGATCTGCGCCTCCTGTCTCGTTAGTAATTAGAGCTTGAGCCTTCAGGCTCAGGCTATGAGTGTCTATTCTTAACTCCAGGAAACAGCATGACATGGTAGCTACTAAAGAGGCTGGGGATCACAGTCTGAAGCCAGCCAAAGCAAGGAAATCCATGAGATTCTTATCTCCAGTGAACCAGCAAAAAGTTCGAAGTAGAGCTATGGCTCAGGTAGTAGAGCACCAGACTTGAAAAAAGAAATAAGCCCAGGGACAGCACCTCGGCCCTGAGTTCAATCCCCAGGACAGGCAGAAAAAAAAATTTATGAATAACCCGTCCACCTGAAGAGTCTGCTCCTCACATTTCTGTGGTTCCCTCACACCATGACGCAGTTTGCCTTGAGTAGTGTACAAACCCTGAGCTCCCACGAGTGTCCCAGTCAAGGCAGGTGGAACTTTCCAGAAAGCAGGAACACTTACACTTTTTCCGGATCTTGACAGTCACGTATTCCCCGGCGTCTGATTCTGAAACGTCGTCTAAGGAGGTCACGCAACTTGGTACTACCTGAAGTAACTCCATGATTTTTGACTTCTGCAGTTCCATGGGAAAGGGAGCGGTAGAATGTGAACATCAGTAACCCACGGGGCTGTGCGTGCTCTAAGCCATTTGGAGGCTGTGATGCTCGGTAGCCGGTAGAGTGCAGCCTGGCTCTGCTGTGTGTCACTGGGGACTCGGGGCTGGCTGGGTATGTAAGCACTATGTGCCAATGACAGGACCCATTGCTGCCTGGGAGCTGCCACATGGCACTCAGACAAAATTACCACTATCACCCTTTGAAATAGCACCAAATTGGAAGTTTAAAATGTTTCTACTCCAGCCAAGCACCTTGCCTATGACTCACGCTACTTAGGAGGCTGAGATCAAAGGATCGTGGTTTGAAGCCAGCCCCAGCAGGAAAATCCTTGAGATATCTCTAAACACACACACACACACACACACACACACACACACACACGAACGAACGAGCTGGAAATGTAACAGGCCCTGAGTTCAAGCCCCAGGACCGTCCCAGCAGGAAAATCCTTGAGATATCTCTAAACACACACACACACACACACACAAGAACGAACGAGCTGGAAATGTAACAGGCCCTGAGTTCAAGCCCCAGGACCGTCGGGGGGGGAAAAAAAAAGGAAGTGGAAATGTGGCTCAAGCGGCAGAGTACTATCCCTGAGCAAAAAAGCTCAGGGTCAGTGCCAAGGCCCTGAGTTCAAGCCCCAGAACAATCAAAAAATTCCATTCCAGCTGGGCACCATGTGCCAGTGGCCCACACCTCTAATCCTTGCTACTCCAGTGAGATCTGAGAATCATGGTTCAAAGCCAGCTTGAGCAGCAAGTCCATGAGACTCTTGACCACCAAAGAAAAAGCTGGAAGGCTGGAAATGTGGCTTAGTGGTAGAGTGCTTGCCTAGCATGCTTTAAGTCCTAGGTTCAACTCCTCAGTAGCACATACACACACAAAAAAAGCCAGAAGTGACACTATGGCTCAAGTGGTAGAGCGCTAGCCTTGAGCAAAAGAAGCTCAGGGACAGTCCCCAGGCCCTGAGTTCAAGCCCCAGGACTTGCAGTAAAGAAAAAGCTGAAAATGAAGTTGTGGCTCAAGTGGTTGAGCACTAGCCTTGAGCAGAAAAGCTCAGGGACAGTGCCCAGGCCCTGAGTTCAAGCCCCAGGTCCAGCACCAACAAAAAATAGAAGAAAAGCATGACAGCAAGCTGTGAGCACACTAGTGGGTTCCTAGCGTAAGAGCTGGGCCCAGCATAGAAGACGAGATGTGGGGAGACAGCGGTGGCCAAGCTGTCCCAAACTGGGGTTGCGCAGTTCCTATGCCACATGCTCACCTGGTCAGCGCAGTCTATGGCTGTGCGCTGCCTCTTGTTCATGATGTGAACCGATGCTCCGTGGAGCAGAAGCAGCTCCACCACGAACACATGGTTTCCTATCACTGCCTCGTGCAGGGCCGTGTTGCCCTTACTGTTGGAAGCATTCATAGAGGCCCCATGCTGGAAAACAGAACACCAGAAAGGGATGGTGAAGAATTCCTGCACAAAGGCCAGGCACTCTGGTTTATACCTGTTATCCTAGATACTCAGGAGGCTGAGAGCTGAGGATTGTGGCTCCAAGCCCGCCCAGGTAGGAAAGCCCATGAGACTCTTATCCCCAGTGAACCACCAAAAAAAAAGCCAGAAGTTGCTGGGTGTTGGTGGCTCACGCCTGTAATCCTAGCTACTCAGGAGGCTGAGATCTGATCATCGCAGTTCAAAGCCAGCCTGGGCAGAAAAAGTTTGTGAAACTCTTTATCTCCAATAAAACCACCAGAAAACCAGAAGTGGTACTGTGGCTTAAGTAGTAGAGCCCTCGCCTTTAGCTGAAGAGCTGAGGGACAGCGCCCAGGCCCAGAGTTCAAACCCCACGACCAGAAAAAATTAATAAAAGCCAGAAGTGGAGCTGTGGCTCAAGTGGTCAAGTGCTAGCCTTGAGCACAAAAGCTCAGAGACAACACCTAGGCCCTGAGTTCAAGCCCCAGGACTAGTACCAAAAAAAGAACTCCTGCACAAGCAAGGTGGCAGTACTTCGGTGTTTACTATAAGATTCTTCCCAGGTTGGGAAGAATTTACTATAAGATTCTTCCCAGGTTTAGTGGTAGAGTGCTTGCCTAGCATGCATGAAGCCCTGGGTTTAATTCTTCAGTACCGCATACCCAGAAAAAGCTAGAAGAGGCACTGTGGCTCTCAAGTGGTAGAGTGCTAACTTTGAGCAAAAGAAGCTCAGGGACAGTGCTCAGGCCCTGAGTTCAAGGACTAGGACTGGCCTTGAACATGTTAGGAAGATGTCCCTGTGGCATTTGTCACTGCAATGGGAAGACCAGAAGCCATCCACTCATGTAGTTACTAATGGACCAAAACATGGCTTCCTCCATACTTGACCACTGTTTTTTATTTGGGGTATTGTTGCTTAAATTCAGGACTTCCTGTATGCTATACAAATGTTCTTCTACCTGAGTTAAACCCCCTGTCCAAAAATCAAGATTTTCATCAGTTTTTTTTTTTTTTAGTGTTAAATGAAACAAAACAGTGGGAATCTAAAGTTAATTTTTTTTTTTTTTTTTTTGTCAATTGTGGGCTGGGCACTGCCTGAGCTTTTTTGACTCCAGGCTAGTGCTCTACCACTTTGAGCCACAGCTCTACTTCTAGTTTTTAGGTGCTTCATTGCTTTGAATCTCCATCCCCAGATCTTAGCCCTGGGTAGCTTGGATGGCGCATGTGTGCTACCAGCACCCAGCATCTCAGTTTTTTAAATGTTGAATGAAACAAAACAATAGCAATCTGCAACTATTCATGTTCCCTTTTGAGACAAGGTCGCTCTCTGGGGGCCTAATCCTCCTGCCTCATCTTCCTAGATTGCAGGGATTACAGCTGCATGCCACTACACTAGTCTATACATACACACTAGTCTATACACATATTCTTCCTTTTTTGGGGGGTTGTGGGCCTGAACTCTGGGCCTGGGCACTGTTCCTCAGCTCTTCAGCTCAAGGCTAGCACTCTACCACTTATGTGGTACTGAGGAATTGAACCCAGGGCTTCATGCATGCAAGGCAAGCACTCTACCACTGAGCCACCTTCCCAGCCCTCTCTTAGCTTTTTCTTTTTGGTCCAGTCCTGGGGCCTGAACTCTGGGCCTGGGCGCTGTCCCTCAGCTCTTCAGCTCAAGACTAGCACTCTACCACTTGAGCCACAGCGCCACTTCCGGCTTTTTTCTTTTTGCTTATGTGGTGCTGAGGAATTGAACCCAGGGCCTCGTGCATGCAAGGCAAGCGCTCTACCACTGAGCCACCTTCCCAGCCCTCTCTTAGCTTTTTTGATTAAGGTTAGTCACTCTGCCATTTGATCCACAGCTCTACTTCCCATTTTTGGTAGTCCATTGAAGTTAAGAGTCTCACAGACTTTTCCTGCCTGGCTGGCTTTGAACCATGATCCTCAAATCTCAACACTCCAGAGTATACACTTTTTTTTTTAAGTCCACCCAAGCAGGTTCCTTAACAGATGAATTGGATTTTTCCTTGCTTCTTCTGATTCTACCTTCTGCCATCAACTTATATAACCTTGTGGGAAGAGACGCAGTGACATAGAGAGACATATTAGGTAACAACTCCACTCATCCTGCTAGGTGAGCAGGGCCTGAGCCTTCAAGCAAAGCCCAGCCCCATCCTGAGGCTGCCTCCAGAATCAGCATGGACACAGAGGCGCTGGCCCATGCTAACATAGATCCTCACATGACCGCAGCAGGTGCAAGCCCCTAACAGGTGAGTGGCGGGTGGGCTGCTCCAAACACAGGGAAAATGGCCTAGTGGCTTATGCCCTTACCTGTAGCAGTAGGGCTGCAACTTCATGGTGGCCCTCAGCACAGGCACAAATCAGGGGTGTGTTCCCACTCAGGTCCTTTTTATCAGGTTTCACATTTGAGTCCAGCAGACATTTCACCACCTACTCCAGAGAAGCATTTCAGCTTTCATGAAAATCCTCTACCTGGATGCTGGTAGCTCACACCTGTAATCCCAGTTACTCAAGAGGCTGGGATCTGAGCCTCGTAGTTAAAAGCTAGCCCAGGCAGGAAAGTAGGACTCTTATGTCCAATCAATCAGGAAAAACCCAGAAGTGGAGCTGTGGCTCAAGTGGTAAAATGCCAGCCTGGAGCACAAAAGCTCATGGATAGAACCTAGGCCCTGAGTTCAAGCCTCAAGACTGGAACAAAAAAGGAAAAATAAAATTCCTAAAAAAGAAAGGCTCAGCCTTTCTTTGAATGGATCCAAACTTCCCCCAGGACTCCTCTGCATAATACACATTTGAGAAAATCTTACGCCATTTGGCACAGGCCAAGGGTGGTGGCAAGTCCAATATCTGGCCACCAGAGCCAGCTCTTACTGGGTTCAAAATTGGAACTCATGGCTTTGGGCCACTCAGGTTGATAGGGGGTGGAAGGGAGTCTCTCCATGCCCAGGGACCAGAGTTGTGTGTTCTAGGGTCTGCATCTCAGGATCTTAGGGTGGGAGAAGGAAGCAAGCCGGTCCTCTGGCCAAGCCCTGGCTTTCCTCTGTCCACTGTCACCGGGTGAGGGTCTAGCCAGCCCCTGCGGTCCATGAAGGGGCCAGAAGCCATACCTCAAAGTGGCCCTTCCGGCAGGCCAGGTGGAGGGGTGTGGCTTGCGCCTTGTCTCTGGCACTTGGGCTGGCGCCATGCTTCAACAGGAGGAGAACGAGGTCGGCCCGGCCATGAAGGGCAGCCACATGCAGGGGGGAGGCACCGTCTTGATTGGTCACGTTCACCCCCAGCCCACTGGCAGGAACCTTGGCCAGCTTCTAGCAAAGGCACATGATGGAGAGAAGAGTTGTAAGGGTTCCAGAAACCCACCTGAAAATGGATGCCTTGTGCCCTGGGGTCCAGAATTCCATCCCACTGCCCTGGTGGATCCCCTACTCTTTCAGCCTTGTGTAACAGATTCATTTCTCTTTTTCAGTGTTGGGATTTTTTTTTGTTGTTTGGTTGGTTTTTTTGGTGCCAGTCTTAGGCTTGAACTCAGGGCCTAGACATGGTCTATGAGCTCTTTTGCTCATGGCTGGTGCTGTACTGCCTGAACCACAGCTCCACTTCCAGCTTTTTTGCTGGTTCACTGGGAATAAGAGTCTCACAGACTTTCCTGCCCAAGCTGGCTTTGAACTGTGATCCTCAGATCTAAGCCTCCTAAGTAGCTAGGATTATAGGTGTGACCCACCAGAACCAGGCTTTTTTTTTTTTCTGTAGGTCCTGGGGCTTGAACTCAGGGCCTGGGCACTGTCCCTGAGCTGCTTTTGCTCAAGGATAGCACTCTGCCACTTGAGCCACAGAGCCACGTCCAGCTTTTTCTGTTTATGTGGTACTGAGGAATTGAACAGAGGGCTTCATGCATGCTAAGCAAGCACTCTTCCACTAAGCTACATTCCCAGTCCCCAGCACCAGGCTTTAACTTCTGTGTTTAATAAAGCAATCTCCTGAAAATGAGCCCCACCCCACCCTCCAGTGACAGGCAACTCAATAGTGAAAGTCTGTGGCTAGCCCCAGGAAGAAACTGAAACACCTCATCTCACTCCCAACACAAAAGGTAAGGGTAGCACTGTTGCTCCTACCTGTAATCAAACCTACTCAGAAGGGCCAAGATCTGAGGATTGTGGTTCAAAGCTAGCCTAGGCAGGAAAGTCTGTGACACCCTTATCTCTAATGAACCAGCAAAAAGCCCTAAGTTGTGGTTCAAATGGTAAACTTTACATCAGCCTTGGGTAGAATAAGCTAGGGGCTGGAATGTGGCTCAGTGGTAGAGTGCTTGCCTAGCATGCATGAAGCCCTGGGTTCGATTTCCTCAGTACCACATACACAGAAAAGGGACGTGGTTCTGGGGCTCAAGCAGGAGAGTGCTAGCTTTGAGCACAGAGAGGCTCGGGGACAGATCCCAGTGTCTGAGTGCAAACCTCAGGTCTGGAAAAAAAAAAAAAAGGAAGAAAGAAAAAAGATAAAGCTAAGCAAGAGTGTGAGGCCCTCAGTTCAAGCCCCAGTACATGCACATTAAAAACAAAACTTAGGAAGGACCCAATTGATTGCGACATGCCCTGTGAGGCCTGTAATTATGACGACATTTTTTCCCGGGCTACTAGACTTGAACCACAATCCTCCTAATTCTGCCTCCAAAGTAGCTGGGATTACAGGTGTGACCCACTGTGGACATTGAACCAGGCCAACAAGGGTCTCTCCCTCCAGTCTACTTGAACTGCGTGGGCTCACCCTGCCCACTCGGTGCCATGCGGCAGGCAGCCAGCCCAAACCCCACCCCGCACCAGTGTCTGCAGCATTCCATCCTCTGCTACGGAGACACCAGCACTGGGGGCCATTTATTCACCGATACTCGATCATCACTGGCTGAGAGGTAGAGGTGAGGCATACTTCACCCTCCCCCTAAGGACAGAACAAGAGCAAACCTTCTGAGCTGGAGCACACTTTGGGCACTGGCACAAGGGGTGGCAGAATTCCACACCTGCCACACCAACAGCATCATCGGCTTCATCCAGGTCCTCCTCTGTCCACTCCAGAAGGTAGCGCACCTGGCGGTGGGCAGTAAGGAAAGACAGGGACTAAAGGCTATCCTGAGTGACGCATGCATGCACACACGCACATATGCGCACACCATATGCGTACACATAAATCTGCTGCAAATTGACCTACACATCACTGTTGAACCACTGAAGACATTAAGACATGGCTTCCCAGAGAAGACTCCAGAGTTCCTCATGTTCGGGCTTTTCTATGTTCTTTCAATGGAAACATAGGGACCAACCTACCATCATCACAGCTCACACGAACTCTCTTCCTCTTTCTCAAAAAAGGAACAGGTGGCCAGGTACCAGTGGCTCACACCTGTCATCCCATTTACTCAGGAGGCTAAGATCTGAGGATTGTGGTACAAAGCCAACCAGGGCAGTAAAGTCCATGAGACTCTTATTTCCAGTAAACTACCCAAAGAAGCCACAAGTGGAGCTGTTGCTCAAGTGGAAGAAGGCGTGCACAGACACACACACACACAAAGTGGAAAGAAGCTACGCACTTGTAGCTCACACCTGTAATCTCTACCATTTGAGTCACACAATTTCACTTCCTGCTTTTTGGTAGTTAATTGGAAAAAAAGAGTCTCATCGACTTTCCTGCCCACACTGGCTTCAAAATCATGATCCTCCAGATCTCAGCCTCCTGTGTAGCTAGGATTACAGGTGTGAGCCATTGGCAGCTGGCTTCTTTTGGCTTTTTAAAATGTGCTTATAATGCTGACCACATTTGGTGAAAACCACAGGTAGTAATCCATGATATTTGGCTTACCAAATATATTAACAGTACCCTCTAGATAGAGTTGAGCAGAGTCCACACCACTTGAGCCTGAGCAGGAAGACCCTGGGATGTAAATGTTTTACATCCCAGAGCTGAGAGCAAGCTTTAGGCATTACATGTCCAAAAACTCACCATTTCTAGATCTCCATCTGCAACAGCTCTTAATAGTTTTTCTACCTTAATAAAAGGAAAAAAGAATGTCAGGGAAAGATTTTAATATAAACTAAAAAACCAGAAGTAACATAAATCTTCTGAAATCTTAACAGCCTCTATCTGTACACTTTGATGGGTGAGTTTATTTTTTGCTTTTGTTTGGAGCCAGTACTAGGACTTGAACTCCGGACCTCATGCTCTCATTTGGCTTTTTCACTCAACACTAGTACTTTACCACTTGAACCACACCTCCACTTCCAGCTTGTTGGTGGTTCATTGGAGATAAAAAGAGTGTCACAAACTTTCATGCCCAGGCTGGTTTTTTTTTTGTGTGTGTGTGAAAATACTGTACAGAGGGGTTACAATTACATGGGCAAGATAATGAGTGCATTTCTTATCAAGCATTGTAGCCTCCTCCTTTGTTTCCCCTTCCCATCCGATCCTCCCCCACCCCTCCACTCAACCCTCCCCCCGCCACCAAAGTTGTAAAGTTCGTTTTCGACCTAACGACTTGTACGTCTCATTGTTGCAATGGGTCCACCTGTATCCCTAGTTAAACGATTTGTTTTTTCCCTTCCCCTCCACAAATTATACCAACATCAAATACAGTGAAAGCAGGGGTTATACCGTGGGGGAGGGCCCAGGCTGGTTTTGAACCAGTGATCCTCAAATCTCAGTCTCCTGAGTGGCTGTGATTACAGGCATGAGCTCCTAGCACCTAGCCAGGCTACAGCTCTTTAGCCAGCCACCATGATACTAGGATCCCAGAATCCTCTTCACCATCTCCCACCCGAGACTCACCTCTCTGAAGTCCTTCTTGGCCTCTTCTTGCCGAGAGCTCACCAATGCTGAGGAGAAGCTGGAGGTGGATGAGTCCTGGCTGATGGAGTCCATGGAGCGCTGAGGGGACTGGGAAGGGACCTAGGAGGAACAAGAGACGTGGGGCTGGGGTTGGAGGCATGGCTCCAAAGTTGGTAGAGTACTAGCCAATGAGTAAAAGCCTCAGGTACAGAGGTTGAGTCCCAATCTTGGACCAAAAACAAAAAACACCCAGGTGCTGGTGTCTCGTGCCATCCTAGCTACTCAGAAAGCTGAGATCTGAGCATCACAGCCTGGGCAGGAAAGTCCTTGAGACTCTTATCTCCAATGAACCATCAGAAAACTACAAGTAGCAATGTGGCTCTACGTGGTAGAGCACTTGCCTTGGCACAAAAGCTCAGGGACAGCTCAGGCCCTGAGTTCAAGCCCCACGACTGATTTTTTTTTTTTTTGATCAGTCATGGGGCTTGAACTCTGGGCTTGGGCGCTGTCCCTCAGCTCTTCAGCTCAAGGCTAGCACTCTACCACTTGAGCCATAGTGCCACTTCCGATTTTCTAGTGCCACTTGCGATTTTCTAGTGGTTTATTGGAGATACGAGTCTCACAGACATTTCCTGCCCAGGGTTGGCTTTGAACCGCGATCCTCAGATCTCAGCCTCTTGAGTAGCTAGGATTATAGGCATGAGCCACCGGTGCCCAGCTATGACTGATTTAAAAAAAAGAAAAAAAGGAGACAAAGGGCTCAACAACCTGTGAGGCCATAAGAAGAGGCCAAGGACACCACTGTCAGCAAGCAGCCCGGCTTGAAGGACTTACCTCACCAAGTGTGGGCCTCCTGTCTGAGGGCAGCTGGTGGGCTTGCATTACAGACAGAATCTGGAGGACAAAGAGGTAGGGAGAGCATTGAGCAGAGGCCCCACTGACTGCCTGCCCTACAGAAAACAGCACAGCCAGCGTCCTGAGGCCCTCATACCAAAAACCAAGAGCCAGAGTGAGTGGGAAGTTACTGGGGTACACAGCAGATAAAGCTGGCTCCTCAATAAGAATGAAGAAATGCTCAACTCCTCTAGTCATAAAAGAAATGCAAATCAGGAAGTGGTGCTGTAGCTCAAGTGGTAGAGCGCTCGCCTTGAGCTGAAGAGCTGAGGGACAGCGCGCAGGCCCAGAGTTCAAGCCCCACGAAAAAAAAAAAAAAAAAAAGAAATGCAAATCAAAACAATATTGAGATTCCACCTCACCCCAGTTAGAATGGCTATAATCAAGAACTCTAATAACAACAGACGCTGGAAGGGATGTGGACAGAAGGAAACCTTACTGCATTGTTGGTGGGAATGTAAACTTGTGCAACCACTTTGGAAAGCAGTATGGAGGTTCCTCAAAAGACTCCACATAGAGCTCCCCTATGACTCAGCAATCCCACTTTGGGGCATTTACCCAAATGATCACAAACAAGACCACACTAAAGCTACCAGCATTATTGCAGCATTATTTACCATAGCTAAGATATGGAACCAACCCAGATGCCCCTCAGTAGATGAATGGATCAAGAAAATGTGGTATGTATACACAATGGAATTCTATGCCTCCATCAGAAAGAATGACATTGCCCCATTTGTTAGGAAATGGAAAGACTTGGAAAAAATTATATTAAGTAAAGTAAGCCAGGTCCAAAGAAACATAGGTCCCATGGTTTCCCTTATTTGCAATAACTAGTATATAGCTGAGACAAGCAGAAAAGGTCAGATAAGATGATGTTAAATGAAATGAACCCCAAGATAAAGACACAAGTGGTTTTTACTTTCTTGCTATTGTTTCTAACGTATTTATAAGGTACTACGTGATTTTCGTGTTGCTTTGTATGTCCCTCCCCCACGGCATAACCCCTGTTTTCACTGTATTTGATGTTGGTATAATTTGTGAGGGGAAGGGAAAAAAACAAAATGTTTAAATAGGGATACAGATTGACCCACTGCAACAATGAGCAATGAGATGTACAAGACCCTATGTCGAAAAACGAACTTTACAAGTTAGGCATGGGGGTGGGGGTGGGGGGATGGAAGGGAAAGGATGGGAGGGGAAAAACAAAGGAGGCGGCAACAATGCTTGATAAGAAATGTACTCATTACCTTGTTCATGTGATTGTAACCCCTCTGTACAGTATTTTCACAACAAAAAACTTATTTAAAAAAAACAAAAACAAAAACCTGGCTCCTCCACTGCCACGGATTTCCTGTCCAACGCAGAGTCCATTTTCCCTAGAAGATCTCAAAGACTCCATCATTCCGGGCACTGGTGTAGGATGCCTGTCATCCTAGGTGCTCAGGTGACTGAGCACTGAGGATCATGGTTCAAAGCCAGCTCAGGCAGAAAATTCGGATTCTTTTTTGTATGTGTGTATGCTGGTCCTGGGGCTTGAACTCAGGGCCTGGGTGCTGTCCCTGAGCTTTCTTGCTCAAGGCTTTCTTGCTCTACCACTAGAGCCACAACTCCACTTACAGCTTTTTGCTGGTTCATTGGAGATAAGAGTCTCATAGACTTTCCTGTCCATGCTGGCTTCGAACTGTGATCCTCAGGTCTCAGGCTCCTGAGTAGCTTGGATAACAGGCTTGAGCCACTGATGCCCAGCTAAAACTTGATTCTTATCTCCAATGAACTACCAAAAAGCCAAAGTCAAATGTAGCTGAGCTAGCAAAAGAGACAAGAGCCTAGGGTCTGAGTTGAAGTCCCCATGATGATACAAAATTTGAATACGTATTAAAATAAAGCTAGGGGGTCTGGGAAGGTGGCTCAGTGGTAGAGCACTTGGCCTTGCATGTCTGAGGCCCTGGGTTCGATTCCTCAGCACCACATAAGCAAAAAGAAAAGAAAGCCAGAAGTGGCGCTGTGGCTCAAGTGGTAGAGCGCTAGCCTTGAGCTGAAGAGCTGAGGGACAGCGCCCAGGCCCAGAGTTCAGGCCCCATGACTGGACCCAAAATAAAATAAAATAAAATAAAGCTAGGGGCTGGGAAGGTGGCTCAGCAGTAGAATGCTTGCCTTGCATGCATGAGGCCCTCGGTTTGATTCCTCAGCACCACATAAGCAGAAAAAAAGCCAGAAATGGTGTTGTGGCTCAAGTGGTTGAGCGCTAGCCTTGAGCTAAAAAGCTAAGGGACAGCAGAGTTCAGACCCCACGACTGACAAATAAATAAAATAAAATAAAGCTAGTCATATTGAAAGCCATTAAGTAAAACCCAGGAATAGTGAGGCCCTAAATGAAGCAGAGAGAAGGCAGGCCATGTCTCATTTTTGTTTGTTTGGCCCTATGGCTGTGTGCCCAGTGAGGCCGCTCTATCACCCTGACCCTGGGTTATTTTTTGGCTGTTTTTAGTTGTTCCATGGCGGGCTACCTTTGCGTTTAATGCACACTGCAGTGGTGTTTCTTTCATTCTGTTCTGGACATCCGTGGGAGCCCCGTTCTGCAGGAGCGTCTCGATGATGCCTTGGTAACCCCAGCGCGCAGCTATGTGGAGAGGTGTGTCTCCTTTCTCATTGCTGATGTCCAGCCGGCACAACTGCGCGTCGTAGTATACCAGCGCCTTCACACACTGCAAAGCAATGGGACAAAATGGCTGGGTGCAAGGTGGCGCACACCTGCAACCACAGGTGCTCGGGAGCCTGAGATCCACCTGCAGTGGAGGTGTGGCTCAAGTGGTAGAGCACAAGACTTGAGTGAAAAATCCAAGGGACAGTGTCCAGGCCCCGAGTTCAAGCCCCATGACTGGCATTTCTCAAAGGAAATGCTGAGTGACAGTAGATAGGAAATGACGTACGTCCTCATGGCCGTGGGTGCAGGCCAGGTGGAGTGGGGTGTGGCCGTTGTTGTCCTGGATGTCGGTACTGGCCTTGTAGTGAAGCAACAGGAGCTTTGGGGGACAAAAGACATCAGCTGAACCCCAGCAAAGGGCACAAGCCCTGACCCCGGAGCTCAACCCCCATTACAGGAAAACCTAATAATTATTATATTATTTTATATATTATGTTACATATGCATGTAACAATTATATAACAGTGATATGTTTATGTAGTATATTAAAATGTATTTATAAATTTATATATGAACACATTATATTTATATATTTATATAATTATTAATATAGCACTATTGTATTATACACTACATATAAGTGTATTATAACATATGTTGTACACTTATACATTATGTATTATGTTAACCTATAAAACATTTCTCTATTATATATTTTTATATTACTATATGATACCCACTATATATATTTTATTACTATTATTAGTATTATATAAAGTTACCTTCTATGTATCAGAAACATAAGTGAATTTTGGGTTTGGAATTGGATCCTATCCCCAACAGAAACCATTATGCACATGTAAATTCCAAAATTTCCTAAGGATCTGAAATCCAAAACATCCTCCGCCCCCCCAAGTGTTTGGCAGATGGCATTGCTCAGCCTGTGCTATTATTAAAATTATGCCCCCTCTCACGCTTCCACCAGAGTTTGGAGACATGGAAGGCAAGCATCTAGAGCCCTGCCCTTCCCTCTGCCAGATGATCAGACATTTCCCCAGTCAACCCAGGACTGTGGTCCAGCGAGGCCAGGCAGGCTCCCCACTGCCCTGAGAGGACAAGGCCTGTGTGGCTCAGAGAAGTGTGGCTCTGGGAGCAGGCAGCACAGGATATACCGCCGGACCATCATGTCGCCTTGCAGATCTGAGCTCCTGTGGGCACCGTGCCGCCCTGCCACTCACCGTCACGCTTTGATAGCCCTTCTGACATGCCAGGTGCAGCGGGGTAGCACCATGGTAGTCTGTGGCATTCACTGCCGCACCCTTGGACACCAGCAGGTCAACGAGTGACGCCTGTCCTGTATAACAGAGGGACATCAGGCTGGGGAAGGGAAGAGAGGGGCTGCCCGGAGAAAACAAACCCACACACATGCTCCCCCTCTTGGGCCAGGCATGACAACTGCTAGGTAAGAGCCAGAGCCAAGAAAGGCGCCAGTGGTTCACACTTGAAACCCCTGCCACGCAGGCAGTGATGGGGTGTTTTGTTCTGTTCATCACACGCGCTGGGTAAGGGGCCTGCCGCTGTGCTACATCCCAACCTTGCACTTTTCTCCCTTAAAAGTCTAGCTGGGCACTGGTGGCTCATGCCTGTCATCCTGAGACCTGAGGATCGTGGTTCTAAGGCAGCCAGGATCAAGAAAGTCCATGAGACTCTTATCTCCAATTAATCAGCAAAGAGCCAGAAATGGAGCACAAATGGTAGAGTGCCAGCCTTGAGCACAAAAGCTCAGGGACAGCACCCAGGCCCTGAGTTCAAACCCCAGGATCAACATGTATACACACAGACACAGACACACACACACACACACACAACTAAAAAATTCATTTATTGATGCACTTTTGCTACGCTGCCCAAGCTGACCTTGAACTTGTCTCCTTCCTGCCTCAGGATCCCAAATAGCTGGGATTACAAGTAAACACCATTATGGCCCCTGACTCCAAAAGATTTTCTAAAAGAGAGCTGCAACAACCAACTTATCATTCTCAATGAGCTGAGACTCCGGCTCATGAGGTGCAGGCTCCACGTAGGGAGAACCATGCACAGAGTCCTCCGGGCCAGGAGGAGGTGCAGTAGCCAGCAAGGCCTGGGGCCTTGCCCTTTCCCGGCCCAACGAGTGGACCCAGGACACAGCACCTGCTGCATCGCCGTCAGCTGGGCTTCCCTGGGGTCCCAGGGTTCCAGAACCCACGGGAACCAGCCACGGCCACCTACCGCACAGAGCAGCCATGTGGAGAGGCGTGTAGCCACTGTCATCTCTGGAGAATGGAGTGACAACTGAGGGATCATTCATCCTGCTGTAATCAGAGACAGAAGACACAGCAATGAACCCTAGGGGAGATAGGGAGAGGCTCTCCCTCGGCCATGCCAGACTAGCTGGGGTCTGGGACCATCACATGAACCAAACATTCGATGCCACATGCGTGATGGGGAGAACCTTGAAACCTCCCATCCTGAAGCCGGTTTCCCCAGGCTGGGCAAGCCCTACAGCAGCCTGATTCCCTGAACAGACAGACACAGCCGATTGCAGGTGCTGGTGGAGGCAGGCAAGAGGCGGTAAGAATAAAGAATAAAGCCTCCATCCCCAGGGCATGGAACACCAATGGCAAGTTCCACCAAACCCCCATGTGTGATCTCTTTCTCCTCTGTTCTTTTTGGTGTCAGTCCGGGGGCTTGAACGCAGGGCCTGAGTGGTGTACTGAACTTTTTCTGCTCAAGGCTGGAGCTCTACCACTTGAACCACAGCTCCACTTCTGGTTTTTTGGATGTTAATTAGAAAGATGTCTCCTGGACATTCCTGCCCAAGCTTGGATGCACAGATCTCAGGCTCCTTGAGTAGCTGGGATTACAGGCATGGGGCACGGTGCCCAGCTCCCAGCACCCTCTTACCCAGACACAAGTTTCTCGCAGTCATCACAGAAACACAGCGGGTGGCACATTTTCTGTATGACATCCCTGTCACAGTCCTGTTGGCTCAGAAGCTTTTCCACTTCCTTCTGGTTACCGGATGCAATGTGCTGAAAAGCCACATCCCAAATGCTGTCATTCTTCTCCAAAACCACCAACCATTTGCAGACTTTGTGTGCATGTGCACCTTGCACACACTGGCAGTGGGGCCTGGGTGCCATCCCTTCATTTTTCCACTTAAGGCTGGTGCTCTACCATGTGAGCCATAGCTCCACTTTGCAGGGTTTTTTGGTCAGTCGTGGGGCTTGAACTCTGGGCGTGGGCGCTATCCCTCAGCTCTTCAGCTCAAGGCAAGCGCTCTACCACTTGAGTCACACTGCATTTCCGGTTTTCTAGTGGTTTATTAGAGATAAGAGTCTCATGGACTTTCCTGCCCGGGCTGGCTTTGAACCGCAATCCTCAGATCTCAGTCTCCTGAGTAGCTAGGATTACAGGTGTGAGCCACTGGCGCCCGGCTACACTTCCCAGATTTTTAGCTTCACTTTCTGGATTTTTTTTTTAATGTGTGCCAGTTCTGGGGCTTGAATTCAGGATCTGAGAGCTGTCCCTGAGTTTTGCTCAAGGTTCCACTTCCAGCTTTTTTGCTGGTTCACTGGAGATAAGCATTACATGGATTTTCCCGCCCGAGCTGGCTTGGAACCAAGATCCTCAGGTCTCAGACTCCTTGGTAGTTTGGATACAGGCATGAGACACTAGTGCCTGTTTTTTTTTTGGACACTGAAAGCTGGGCCATTTGCCCATGAAAAAGCCCCGGGACCTTACCTTAAACAGGCAGTCAGTAGGAGTGGAAGCCATCTGTGACAGGAAGTTCATTTTCTGCTTAAGGAACAGTCTGTCTCCCAATCCTTCAGACTCCTACAGGAAACACAAACAACTTGTGATCACAGACCAACTGAGCTATCAGTACCGCTGTCCAGGCCCAGGTAGAACCCCAGTCATGTAGCTCAGGGCAGGGCAGGACAGGACCAGAAGGGCCCTCTCACCATCCTTGGTCCGCACACTGAGGGAACACAGCAGATTCTCCTTGGGTGGTTGGGGGTGGGGCCATAGAGAGCTGCTGCCTCCAGGGACCAATCAATCTCAGGGCAGTGGCTTCATGGGTGTGGAATGTGTCACTTCCAAATGTGGAATGTCCCATCCCCACGCCATCAGCCTCCAGATGGACATCTGGACTCTGCACACCTCTGTCCTGGTCTACGCTAGTGCCTACACGACCCTCCCTATGTTGTGCCAACCAGGGGTTCTGCTATAGTCAGGAAGCCATCTGATAGGCTGGATTCTGCACCCCAGTGATCAGTGGGAGGACATGGAAAAGACTTGTGAAAAGATCAGGCACCAGAGGTGGAACTGTGGCTCATGTGGTAGAACGCCAGCCTTGAATGGAAAACGCTAAGGGACAGTACCCAGGCCCTGAGTTCAAGCCCCACAACTGACAACAAATTAAAATTACAAAATCAGGTATCAAATAGAGACCAAAGTCTAGGAAGACACTTCAAATTCCTGGCTGGGCACTGGTGGCTCACACCTGTCATCCTAGTTACTCAGGAGGCTGAGATCTTCAGCTCAAGGTAAGCATGCTACCACTTAAGCCACAGAGGCAATTCCGTTTTTCCTGTCTCATGGACTTTCCTGCCTGGGCTGGCTTTGAACCGTGATCCTCAGATCTCAGCCTCCTGAGTAGCAAGGATTACAGGTATGAGCCACCAGCACCGGGCTTCTGTGGGACTCTTATCTTCAATGAGCCGGCAAACAGAAGTGCAGCTGTGGCTCAAGTTGTAGCGTACCAGCCTTGAGTGAAAAAGCTCAGGGACAGTACCCAGGTTCTGAGATCTCTTTCTTGGGGCAAAGGAAGGGAATGATGTATGAATGTCGTATGAATGTAAGAATGCTCTTACCTATAGCCAACCCCAGAGCCCCACTAATGATGCTAGGACACCCCCAAAGCACAGGTGGGGTCGGAGGGAGAGCTTACAGGGGGCTTTGCAGACAGGCTCCCTTGGCGGATATACTGGATTGCAGCCTCGATGGAGGTCAGGCAGTATCCCAATTCATCTTTTGCTGAGCTGCAGAATCGGAAGCTTTTCATATAACTCAAATTTGCCATCCTGACAAAAACAAGCAAACAGTTTTACTGCCTTAAAACATGCTGCAGCTAGGGTCTGTGGCTTGCATCTGGGATTCTAGCCACTCAGGAAGCTAAGATCTAGAAGATCATAGTTCAAATCCATCCTGGGCGGGAACCACCATGAACCACCAAAAAGCCAGAAGTGAAGCTGTTTATGGCTCAAGTGATAGAGCACTAGTTATGAGCAAAGAGCAGGTCAGGGACAGAACCCAGACCCTGAGTTCAAGCCCCAGGACTGGCACATGCACATGCACACACACACAAAATATTGCAACAAAAAAGAAAAGAGTTACCAATTAGGGATTTCTGTCTTCACAAGCAAATACAACAGGACTGATAGAAGATCATCGGCACACATGGTCTCCAAGTTAACTACAAGGGGAGAAAACACAGTTCAAAGCCAGCATGTGCCTGAAACAGGAGAATGTTTATGAGTGGCCACAAAACCAGGCTCCAGAGAGCTTGGACATCGGGAGGGATTTCATCACAGTTTCCTTTCAGGCGTCTAAATCACCTGTCAGATTCAAAGGGATAAAATACACAGCACTAGCTGGGCTTGGCAGCTCACACTTTTAATCCTAACTCTTCAAAAAGCTGAGATCTGAGGATCCCAGTCACAGCCAGCTTGGGCAAGAAAGTCTGTGAGACTCTTGTCTTCACTAAAACAGCCAAACAGCCAGAAGTGGAGGTGCAGCTCAAGCAGTAGGGGACTCACTAGCCTTGAGCAAAAAAAAAACAAAAACAAAAACAAAAACCCACAAACTAACAAAGAAGCAGCAGCTTAAGGTTAGTGACAGGCCCTGAGTTCAAGTCTTAGGCCTGGCACACACATGCGCACACATATACACACACACAAAACACATAGCACTGCTAGGTATTGTTGGCTCAGACCTATAATCAAGAGGCTGATATGTGAGGATTATGGTTCAAAACCAGCCTGGGCAGGAAAATCCATGAGACTCTTATCTCCATTCAAACAGTCAAAAAACTGGAATTGGAGGTTTGGCTCAAGTGGCAGCCTACCAGCCTTAAGTAAACTAGCTAAGCAAGACTGTGAGGCCCTGAGTTTCAAATTCAGGTTTGGCACACACACAACCAAAATTGTTTTTCAAGCAAACAGGTGAACACTGCTGCTTCTTGGTCTGTATTTCCACAGATTGAGCCTAGTCTAGCCCTCCAAGACGCTTAGGACAGCATGCCATCAGGTAGGGGTGTGGGCGCTCCCCCTCCCCACCCATGCCGGCCCCTTCCCCAGGCATGCACCTCTGTGGCTGGGAGACTGGGTGATGAGCTGTATCACCTTCCTCAGGCAGAGCAGCTTCTGCTGTGGGGAGGTGCATTTGTTCAGCTGGGCCAGCTCTCTCTTCGCACGAGGGATGTTGAAGCTGTGAAATCATTGGGAGGGACAACTGCAGATGACTGCAAGAGGGCCACTTCTGGTCCCAAGAACAGAGCTCATATTATCCATCACTGACTTTGGGCCAGAGGCCAAACAGAACAGGATTTAAATCCTACTCAGGACAGGTGTAGTGGTTCACGTCTATAATCACAGCTACTTGGAAACCTGAGATCTGAGAATCATGATTCAAAACCAAACCAGGCCAAGAAAGACCAGAAGAATCTTATTTCCAATGAACCACCAAAAAGGCAGAAGTGGAGCTGTGGCTCAAGTGGTAAAGCACTAACCTTGGGCAAAAAAAAAAAAGCTCAGGCCCTGAGTTCAAGCCCCAGCCAGTGCTAGCACCAAAAACGAATTAATCAATCCACCCCATTCAGGCTTCCTGGGTGGCTCAAGTGGTAGAGTGACAACCTTAAGCAAAAAAGCTAAGCAAGATTGTGAGGCCAAGTCTGGTACATAAAAAAAAAATCATCAAGTATAAACAGAATTAGGGGAACAGCCTAACAAACAGATGAACCCTGTTGCACCAAAACTTTGGAAATAGAAAAATCTCAGCCCTAGGGATTAATAGCCTATAAGAGGAAGGAGCTTGATAGTGTGTGTGTGTGTG
>NW_012267308.1:2490282-2492379 GCF_000151885.1 Dipodomys ordii
CTACCCCTTCTCACCTCTACTGCCTGCTTCATCAGATTCATTTGAGCTTCTTGCTTCGCAAGAACCTTCTAGAAAGCAAAAGAAGTGCAGCTAGAGAGCCATAATCTACATGTGGGCCAATGACAGGTCTAGCGTTTGAAAGTCCTGCCACTTACCAAATGAGAGTCTCTCAGAAGCTGCTGGAGGCATTTGGTGTAGAGTGCATTCACTGAGTCCTGTGAACACGTGTGTGTGTGTGAGAGAGAGAGAGAGAGAGAGAGAGAGAGAGCAAGAGAGAGAGACAAAAAGAGAGAGAGAAAGAGATCCTCTTAGAACTGGAAACTGTAACACAGAAGCCTGACTATAGGACACATACTGAGATAAGAAAATCCTCAACAGCTCTATCTCCTGGGTGATAAGCCTGAAGGAGCAATGCAAACTTCTTCAGAGTGTGTGTGTGTGTGTGTGTGTGTGTGTGTGTGTGTGTGTGTGATTGGGGCTTGAACTCAGAGCTTGGGTGCTATTGGAGATATGGACTTTCCTACCCAGCCTGGCTTTGAACTGTGATCCTCAGATCTCAGCTTCCTGAATAGCTAGGATAACATGTGGGTGCCACCAGCCCCTGGCTTGCTTCACTTTTTTCATTCAAGGTGGTCATTCTACCATTTGAACCACATCTCCACTTCTAGCTTTTTGCTGGGTGACTGGAGATAAGGTCTCACAAACTTGTCTGCCTAGGGCTGGTTTTGAACTGTGATCCTCAGATCCTAGCCTCCTAAGTAGCTATACAGGCATAAGCCACCTGCACTTGGCTTCAAACAATTTTTTTAAATCAATTGTCAACACCTTTAAGTGTCCATGCATTAGAAGTAGGAAAAAAATCCTGCCTTATGTTAACTTAGATGATAATAACATTCTCTTGGTGCCGGTGGCTCATACCTGTAATCCCAGCTACTCAGGAGACTGACATCTGAGAATCACAGCTCAAAGCCAGCCCAAGTAGGAAAGTGTGTGAGACTCTTTATCTCCAGTGAATCATCAAAAAGCCAGAAATGGAGTTGTGATTCAAGCAGGAGAGAGCTAGCCTTGAGCAAAAAAAGCTCAGAGTCAGCTCACAAGCCCTGAATTCAAGCCCTAGAATTGGGACAAAAGAAAATTAATTTTAACAACACTCATATTTCCACTTCTCCAGGATTCTCAAGTTGTGGTAGTTGCAAATGCCACTTTTATACTTAGACTCATTTAAACACCTCACCAGGGGCAGGAGAGGGCGTAGCTGGGAAAGGGGAAGAAGGACATCTGGGCTCTGAGCTGGCTAGGCAGAGATAGAAAGACAGGGCCACTGACTATGAGGTGACGAAGGCTCTTTCTGTCACATTCCCGGGATGTCCGGTGGAAGCAGGCAATGTTCTTGTCAAACCTCTCAGAGTGTCTTCCCAAAAATTCTCTCACATCTTCAATGGTTTTCAGGAAAAACGGATCCGAAGGCACTGAAGGCTCTTCTAAACAAAAAGAAGAAATAGCTGGGCACTGTTGCTCATGCCTGTCATCCTAGCTACTCAGGCTGAGATCTGAGAATCGTAGTTCAAAGCCAGCCCAGGCAGCAAAGTTCATGAGAGTCGTATCTCCAATGAATCACCAGAAAATCTGTAACTCAAAGTGGTAGAGCACTAGCCTTGAGCAAAAGAGCTCAGGGACAGTGCCCAGGCCCTGAGTTCAAGCCCCATGACTGTTGCACACGTGTGTGTGCACACACACACACACACTAAGAGTCCCAAAGAGAAAGTCAATGCTAAAGTTCTATACAGCTCAGGGATGGACATTCACACCACAGATTTATCCCAGACCTGGTGAAGCTGACATGGAATTGTCTAACTCCCAACCAAGGCAACCATTCATGCACCATACCTCCATCCACTTCTCTTTAGCAAGAAATGACTTTAAAGTTTCTAAAAGATTTTACAATGCTATGCTATGCTTTTTTTTTTTTCCTTTGGTCGTGGGGCTTAAACCTTGGGCCTCAAGGGCTGGGAAGGTGGCTCAGTGGTAGAGTGCTTGCCTTGCATGCCTGAGGCCCTGGGTTTGATTCCTCAGCACCACATAAGCAAAAAGAAAAAA
>NW_012267308.1:2492709-2510972 GCF_000151885.1 Dipodomys ordii
CTTCACCTCTGTGAACCTCAGTTACATTCTCTGTAAAACTGATATCAGCTGAGAGGGTGGCTAGACCATCTTAGACCTGAAGGTTAGGTAATCTTTTTTAGTGGGTTATTTTATTTTATTTATTTAATTTTTTTTCTGGTCCTGGGGCTTGGACTCAGGACTTGGGCTATCCCTCATTCAAGGCGAGGGATCTACTTGAGCCACAGCACCACTTCCAGTTTTCTGGTGGTTAATTGGAGATAAGAGTCTCATACACTTTTCTGCCCAGGCTGGCCATGAACCTTGATCCTCAGATTTCAACTTGAGTAGCTGGAATTACAGGCATGAGCTACCAGTGCTTGGCTTTGTGTCATCTTTCAACATGTGTGCGTGTTTTAACCTTTCAACATGAGGCTCAACATGCATGCTTTCCCCCAAGTACCTGGGCCTCCCCTCTTCTCCAAAGGATGGGCTATACACAGGATGCTGAAACTTTCTTCTTTTTCATTGTAGAAAGTCTCTTCAAAGAGGATGGGCACCGGGAGGAGACAAGAAAACCCAGCTCCTAGTTTAATCCTGTTTCCTTGTATAAAGACATCCTGGAATAGAGACAGTGATTAAAATTTAAAACAAAATAAACACAGGGGGGAAAAAAGTTAGCCGGGTGCCAGTGGCTCACGCCTGTCATCCTAGCTACTCAGGAGGCTGAGACCTGAGGATCGCGGCTCAAAGCCAGCCCAGGCAGGAAAGTCCATGAGACTCTTATCTCCAATTAATCACCAGAAAACTGTAAGTGGTGCTGTAGCTCAGATGGTAGAGCACTGGCCTTGAGCTGAAGAGCTGAGGGACAGCGCCCAGGCCCAGAGTTCAAGCCCCATGACCAAAAAAAAAAAAAAAAAAGAGTTAATAGTTGGCTAATCTGGGAAAGAGTTCAAGAGCCTTTCAGTGTTCTTTGAACTTTACTCAGCTTTCTGTGGTGGGGGAATGAAATTAATTCAAAATGTGTGCGTGCACACACATGCCTATGTATGCTATTTAAGGGTGGGGTTTATTTTGTGGAGACAGGGTTTCACTATGTAGCTCAAGCTGGATTAGAACTTTTGATCCATATGCTTCAGCTTCCTGAATGCTGGAATTATAGGTGTGCACTGCCATGCCCAGCCAGAAGATGTGTTTTTGTTTTGAACAAGACAAAATATCCAAGAAACTGCCTCAGCATCTCAGCCTGACAGGGACCTCACTAAAGAGGATGACCATGACTCCACAACCCTCAGGAAAGGGCCCACCTCAATTGAGGGAGAGGCACCCCCTCCCAGCCTCCAAGACTCACTGGTACCACAGCCTTCATTCCTCTAAGGCTCCATTACATGGGCGGTGTCTCCCCGGACCCGAGTCCACCCCCACTGGTGCTGTGTGCCTGTCACAGCTGGCATTTAAACACAACGTCTGTGGAAGGGTTGGAAAACAAGATTCTCAGCCCCTCCAAATACTGACGGAGGCACCCAAGAAACAAATACCTTTCCATCGAAGGTCTGAAAATGTCCTTCCGCTGGTATCAAAAGGTAGGACTCGAACTGATACGTGGGCTGAAGGTTGCTAGACAGGCTCCCTTTGCAGGGCACTAAGACCTTGAGAGGGTAAGAAAGAGAGCATGAGAGCGCTGGAGAGGAGGGTCCTGGGCAGTTGGGACAGCACAAGAGAGGCTCCAAAGATGGCTGAGTCACTCTTGGCTGAAAGCTGCTGGCCCAGATGCAGCTGGCAGGTCTCCAGGAGGCCACACTGGCTGCCCACGGGGTATATCTGTCATGGAGGTGACATGACAGAAGCAGGCAGACCAAGGATGAAGGTCCTCGTTCATCCTGACTTGGAGGCTGGTGGGCCCAGCAGCTATTTGCTCAGTGTGCCCTACCGCTGGCTCTAAGCACCACCCACCCCGAGATCTGAGTGGCTCTGGAGGCACTGCAGGGACAATAATGGGGGACACAGAAGGGGAAAAGTCACATGGGGCTAAACACCAGTGGCACACGCCTATAATCCCAGCTATCCAAGAGGCTGAGATCTGAGGATCACAGTTCAAAGCCAGTCTGGACCGGAAAATCCATGAGACTCTGATTCTGCAATAAACTACCAAAAAGCCAGAAGTGGAGCTATGACTCAAGTGGTAGAGCCTCAGCCTTGAGAGTGCAAGGCCCTGAGTTCTAGCCCAAGAGTCTGTACATGCACATGCACACACACACACACACACACACACACACACACACACACACACACACACACGGAACTGGGAAAAATTAGCTCCTGGCTACAATCTCAGGAGGCTTCTTGGAGGAAGCAGCTCCAGGCTGCCCCGGGCTGCTGGTCTACCATGATCTGGACATCATCTGGACCTGGAAGATAGTCCTGAGCATCAGTGCACATACCACACCGTGGAGCTGCGCCACCCTGCTGCACAAGTCTGGCCGTGCCTTCTGAAGAGCCACATAAAAAGGATTTTTCAGGATGTCTTCATCATACAGAGCCATATGGACTTCCCAGGGGTCAGAGAGTCTCCTGGGACAAAGGACAAGAAAGCAGTGAATGACCACCTTCAGGTTTGGGTGGCTTTTTATGGGGGGGGGTGTTTTTGTCGGTCATGGGGCTTGAACTCTGGGCTTGGGCGCTATCCCTGTGCTCTTCAGCCCAAGGCGAGTGCTCTACCGCTTGAGCCACAGGATCACTTCTGGCCTCAGCTGGCTTTGAACCATGATCTTCAGATCTCAGCCTCCTGAGTAGCTAGGATTACAGGCATGAGCCACTGACACCCAGCTGTGGTTGTTTTTTTTAACTGCCAGCCAGTCCTATGGCTTGAACTCAGGATCTGGGTGCTGTGCTTGTGCTTTTGTGCTCAAGGCTAGCATTCCACTACTTGAGCCACAGCTCCACTTCCGGCATTTTTTGGTGGTTCATTGGAAATAAGAGTCTTTCCTGTCTGGGCTGGCTTTGAACCATGATCCTCAGATCTCAGACTTCTGAGTAATTAGGATGACAGGCGTGAGCCACTGGCGCTGTAACATTAGTTCTTAAAACCTCAGGCTGAAATTGGAGGATCATGGTTCAAAATCAGCTCAGGCAGAAAAGCCCATGAGACTTTTAGCTCCAATGAACTACCAAAAAAAAAAAAAAAAGGTGGAAGTAGAGTTATGGCTCAAGTGTAGAATGCTATCTTTGAGTAGAAAAGCTCAGGGATAGTGCCAAGGTACTGAGTTCAAGCCCTGAGACCACCACTACCACCACCACCCCAAAAAAAGAAAGTCTCTTGTAATGTCTTGTCCACATTGGCTTCAAAGCTAGCCCAGGGAAGATAAATCTGAGTTTTTTGTTGTTGGTGGTGGTTCTGGTGCTTGAACTCAGGGCCTGGGTACTGTCCCTGAGCTTTTATGCTCAAGGCTAGTGTTCTACCACTTGAGCCACAGATTCACTTCCAGCTTTTTTTTTTTTAATTTTTATTTTTTTATTGTGAAAATACTGTACAGAGGGGTTACAATTACATGGGCAAGATAGTGAGTATCACTTCCAGCTTTTTGTTGTTAACTGGAGATAAAGAGTCTCACAGAAGCCGGGCGCTGGTGGCTCACGCCTGTAATCCTAACTACTCAGGAGGCTGAGATCTGAGGATCGCGGTTCAAAGCCCGCCTGGGCAGGAGAGACTCTGAGACTCCTATCTCCAATAAACCACCAGAAAACCGGAAGTGGCGCTGTAGCTCAAGTGGTAGAGCGCTCGCCTTGAGCTGAAGAGCTGAGGGACAGCGCCCAGGCCCAGAGTTCAAGCCCCACGACCGACAAAAAAAAAAAAGTCTCACAGACTTGCCTTCCCAGGCTGGCTTTGAACTGCCCTCCTCAGACCTCAGCCTCCTGAGTAGATAGGGTTATAGGAGTGAGCTACCAATGCCCAGCTATTCATCTATTTTTAATACCAATAGAAGCAACTCAGTGATGTGATGTATTCTTTATAGTCACAGTGTCCTCTGGCCTGTAACATTTATAGATGTGGTCCATTTTTTTTTTCTTAAAGTTCCTCATTAAAATGCTCAGTCCTGCATCCAGCTACTATGAGCACTGTATGAACTGACCATTGGGGTAGTTAAGAGAGGAAGCCAGGGGGAGTTTATCCCTCTCATGGGGGTTCCCAGACCCTTGTTCATATCACAGTTGGTGAAGGGCTAGACCCAAGCAGTAGCCACTCGGGTACAAAAGCAAAAAGCCCCAAACAAACAATACACTCAGAGCTGCCCAACCACAGTGGAATTTTGAATGTGCAGAGTTCAGAGAGGGAAGAAAAGCCGGGAGCTCGTGGCTCATGCTTGTCATCCTAGCTACTCAGGAGGCTGAGATCTGAGGACTGCAGTTCAAAGCTAGCCTGGTCAGGAAAGTCTGTAAGACCCTTATCTCCATTAACTACCAGAAAACTGGAAGTGGAGCTGTGGCTCAAAATGTTAGAGTGCTAGCCTTGAGTGAAAAAGCTCAGGGACAGCACCCAGGCTCTGAGTTCAAGCCCCACAACTGACAAAAAAAAAAAAAAAGACAGGGAAGAAAAAGGTCCCCGGCCTGCAAGAACAGTAGAAGCAAGATACCTTCCCACTTGCAGCTGAACCCACTAGGCAACCATTTTTCTGCCAGGATCTTTAGCAGAAGTACAGGTGTTCCCAGGGCCATTTCTCAGCATCTTTCAGAAGTAGAATCAGACAGACACCATGGCTCACACCTGTAAGCTACTCAGGAGGCTGAGATCTGAGGATTGTGGGCCAGAAAGTCTATGAGACTCATTTCCAATGAACCACCAAAAAGTCACAAGTGGAGCTGAAGCACAAATGGTAGAATACCAGCCTTGAGTGAAAATTCCGAGGGGCAGCACACAGGCCCTGAGTTCAAGACCCCAGTCCTGCACACACGCACCAGAAACAGGAAGAGTACCTATTCCTCTAAATATATTTTTTGGGTCAGTCATGGGACTTGAACTTGGGGCCTGGGCACTATCCTTAAACTTTTTCACTAAAGCCTAGTGCTCTATCACTTTAAACTACAGCACCATTTCCGGTTTTCTGGTGGTCCACTGGTGATAAGAGTGAAATAGACTTTCTTGTCCCAACTTGTTTTGAACCACGATGCTCAGATCTCAGCCTCCTGAGTAGCTAGGGTACCAGGCATGGGCCACCAGTGTCCAGCTAGACTAAACTCTTTCTAGGTCTGGTCCTATGATCATGTGGTCACATTTCCCTAGAATGTCTCTAACAGGACAAAGTTATTGGACCCCAGCCTAATGCCAATGACTAATGAGTAGGAAGAGTCCCAACAAGAGAGATGCCAAAAACAAATACTCAACAGCATAAAACCACATCAATAAATAAAGACCAGGCAGTTTGCCTGTCCAAGAAGCCCATGGAAGTTCAAGGTACAGACAAAACTTTGACCTTAGCCAGGCGCTAGTGACCCTCATGCCTATAATCCTAGCTACTCAGGAGACTGAGATCTGAGGAGGGAGGCTTGAAGCCAGAAGTTCTTATTTCCAATACACTACTAAAAAAAGAAAAAAGAAAAGAAAGCCAGAGTTGAGCTGTAGCTCAAGTGATAAAGTGCTAGCCTAAAAAAAAAAAAAAAAAGCTCTCAGGTACAGTGCTCAGACCCAGAGTTCAAGCCTTAGGACAACACACACACACACAAACTATAATCGGCTAGTGCACTTAATTAAGGCTCAGTGTGAAGGGTTTGCTGTTTAGTCAAAATGGGGGCCTCACCATGATTAGCAAACCCCAGCTCCGGCGCATTCTCATAGTCCCTTCCATCTTGCCACTGTTCCCCCAATTCCTACATCCTCCCCTGCTCCACCACCACCTAGCAAGCATGAGTCTCTTGACCCCAGAGTGTCACAGCCTGGCTCCCATGCCAGCCGGGAGGTCTGTTTGCAAAGTATAAGCTGAATAGATGCAGAATCTGAACATCTGAGGGAAGCGGGACTGAAGTTTTCCAGAAGTGATCGTTACATAGAGGACCAGGGGACCCCTCCTTTCCCCCATCCCACAAAGGGCAGGCAGGCAGGCAGGCTGGCAGTGATCCCCCCCCCCCATCAACCCGCAGCCACACGGCCTGCCCCCACCCCACGGGCCACCAGGAAACCTTAGAGGCGACTTCCAGGCCCTGCCCACTGCCCCTAAGTGCAAACTATCTCCCCACCCACCCCCGACACACACAGCTGGACCTAGGTCCTGAAATCCGGAGGATCCGGAGTTCCCATTCTGGGAGCCACCTCCCTGTCCCTGTGGACACTACAGGCAGCGTGGAAAGAGTGCACCCCACTGTGGATCGGATGGGGTGGAAGGGGTAGGGGGGTCCAGGACCCCCTCCCCACACACACACTCCCAGCTCCCAGGGAGGAGCCCCTCCCCCCTCCGCTCCCAGGCCCCGCCCGGCCTCGGGCCGCCCCGAGGCTCTGCCGCCGTCCCGAGAGAAGGGGGGACCCGGGAGGACGCGGGGCGGGAAGACACTTACTCCCGAGGCTACATAGTTTTACTCCGGGTGGCCTCAGCACCTTCCGAGGGGGTGGGGTCTCGGCTGGGACCGCGGTGCCCACCACCCTGGCGCAGCGACTCTCAACACCACCCACCCCTTTTTACTCCGCCGTTGGGTGGAGCCGCGCCCGTAAAGCTTCCCAGATCGCCCAATGAGCAACCAGTCTCCTCCAGAGTGACGGGGGCGCGGAGCAATCCTCGCATCCGGCTCCCCGCAGGGGGCGGGGCTCAGCCGCCTCCCAGACGCTTCCTATTCAGGCTTAGCCCCGCCCACCCGCGCCGACTGCGCTTGCTCCGAGATGGGAAGGGGCGTGGCTTCGGCTGGGCTGACACTCCCTAGGGGTGGGGTCCAAACACCAACGCTCGGAGTTGGGAAAACTGGGCCAAGTTGGGAAGGAGAGACCCACCCCCTAGGGTACTGGCGGGTCCGGAGGGGGCACCCTTCAGTGCTCGTTTTGCAGGGACAAAGATGTCCAGTCTTACGAGCTGCACCACTTAGTGTGGCCGACAGTGAGTTGGAGTCAGGGTCCCTGGGTTCGAAACCGCCCCCCTCCTTATTTGCAAAGACTCCACGTGAGCTAAACTTATTTTTTTTAAACCGGATTATTCGTTTTCTTATTGGCAAAAATACGGAAAGGTTGTGTCTGCCGCCGACCTCTCGAGACTTGCCAGAATGTTATAACTGAGGGAGATTAGGGGAACCCACACGTGACTTCTCCATCTGCGCCCCCCCCCCGGTTACCCCGGGACTAGTGGGGGGGAAGCACTCAGGACGGATGAGAGTGGGCGGATCCTAGGTAACGACCCGACCGCCCTTGGCAGAGGCTAAGGCTCTGCGCTCGCTCCTCTGGAAGGCCTGCTCACCAACCCTCCCCGGGGCTGGGGCTGGGAGGAAAGATGGGTCCCGCACCCCCAGGCTTCTCTGGGAGACGCCGTGAAGGCTAGATGACTGGGTTCGTGTCTGGGGGAGGATGGATGAGCCGGTGAGAAGCAGCTAAGGGGACTCGGGGGAGAGTCCTCCTCCCCAATCTCTTCACGCCCCCCCTCCGGAGTTCCCGGGAAGGGGGGTGCCATCAAACATCGTGGATCTCACTAACTGCCTTTCCGTGGGACGGAGTCTGCAAACGCCCCCGAGCGAGTTGGACGGGCCATGAGGAAGCGATCGGATCGCCCAGCCTGAGGCTGGCATCGAACCTCCACCCCAGTCGTCGCGGGGTTTGCGCGCGGCGCGGAGCGCGCCGAGATGGCCAGGGAGGAGTGCAAGGCGCTCCTGGATGCGCTCAACAAGACCACCGCGTGTTACCATCATCTGGTGCTGACGGTGGGGGGTTCGGCGGATTCTCAGAACCTCCGGGAAGAGTTACAGAAGACGCGCCAGAAGGCCCGGGAATTGGCGGTGGCCACCGGAGCTCGACTGACGGTGGTCCTCCGTGATCGCAGCCTGGTCGCCGAGGAACGTGCCGAGTTCGAACGACTCTGGGTAGCCTTTTCCGGCTGTTTGGATCTGTTGGAAGCCGACATGCAGCGCGCCCTGGCACTGGGCGCCGCCTTCCCCTTGCACGCGCCCCGCCGGCCGCTGGTGCGCACCGGGGTGGCGGGCGGCTCGTCCGCGGTGGCCGCGCGCGCCCTGAGCGCACGCAGCCTGCGCCACGAGGCCGAGGGTGACTTCGATGTCGTAGACCTGCCCCAGTTGGAGCGAGAGATCCTACAGGTGGGCGAGATGATCGACGACATGGAAATGCGGGTCAACGTCCCCCGATGGACGGTGCAAGCTCGCCAAACGGCTGGCGCCGAACTCCTCTCCAGTGCCAGCGCGGGCGCTTCCTCGGCCGGGGCCATGTCTCTAGAAGAACGATCCGGATCGTGCGATCCCAGCAAAGCCCTGGCTGCCACCGTCTTCAGCGCCGTGGTGCTGGTGGCTGTGGCCCTGGCCTTGTGTGTGGCAAAGTTGAGCTGACCCCTGCCCGGTGGTTGCCAACCGCGCGTCTCCCCCTGCTTACTGGGGAGAGACAGGAGGGGGTCTGGCTTGTTCAGGGTGGAGGGCTGAACTTTGCAGGGTGTCGGGGGTGGGGAGGGGGGAATAAACCTGGGTGCATATGCATTTCAAGGCACATCTTCGACCTTGGCTAAATGAGGTTTTTTTTTTCCTCCTGCTGGGCTGCCCCCCCCCACCTCCAAAGAGTTAATTTTCGGGCGTCAGGGCATTATGGCTAAGATCTACCGGAGCTTTGTCTCCTATTAATAGAAAATGGTCCCCGGTGACCCTCCCAGCTCCCTCTGAGTTAGGAAATTAACATGTGTGCTCCTGGGGCATCTTTATAGGATGGAGTCTAAGCGTGGTAACCCCCTCCCCTCCCACCCCTGCTAGCGTCTCCCGCTCTCTGCATTTGAGAGGGAGGGGGAAGTGGAAGGGGGTTCAGAGAAGGACAGATAATGTTGCTCTTTGTGGGTGATTGGTTTGGTTTGCTGGGGACTGGAAACCAATTGCTATCGGATATAAGCACCTGTTATTACCTTAATCCTTCGGGGGGCCTCAATTTAGGCGAGTGTGCAGTTAAGAGGTTTCCACCCAGTCTTTTTGTCAAAAGGTGAAAATGATTATTTCCACTTCTGGGCACAGTTAGTCATTGAAAGCAGTTCTGAGAGGTTTAGGATTGTGACCCTAATTGGGAAAGGCTTGGCTTGCCTCCCATCCAGAGCTGGGATGGGAAGGAGGTAAAGAGGCTTACAGAAGGGCCAACCACTATGTAAACAAACAAGGTACTTTCTTCCTTTCTGGGGGCTTTATTTTTGTTCCCTTAAGAGACCAGAGTGTTTGATCCTCCTTTGAGGGAGGGCTGGGGAATCCTCTTTGGAGCACTTAATCCGGTCTATCCCCTGGAATTTGCTGGCTGACCAATAGGCTGGAAGCTGTCTGACCCCCACACAGTCAGAAAGGGCATTGTGGCTTTATTGGCCCAACTGAAGCTGTGAGGCCATCAGTTGTGAAACTGGGTTAAAATGTAACTGCTTTAATGGGGCACCGGTGGCTCAGCCTGTAATCCTAGCTACTTAGGAGGCTGAGATCTGAGGTTGAAGGTGTAAAGTCGACCCCAGCAGAAAAGCCCCTGTGAGACTCTGACCCGTCCATCAACTACTCAAAAACCGGAAGTGAAGCCGTGACTCAAAGTGGTAGAGCACTAGCCTGAAGCAAAAAAAGAGCTCAGGAACAGCATTCAGGCTCTAGTTTAAGCCCTACCACCCACCAAAATAACACACACACACACACAGAGTTCAATTTGGAAATAAAATCATCGTCTGAAAGGATATCATATCATGAACTATTCAAAGCTATTAAAAAAAGAAGCAAAGGATATTGGGTCACATTTATATGTGCCAATGAGCCAAATAAAAGTCTGGCATTAGGTGACTCATCTGTGATCCTAGCTTCTCAGGAAGCTGAGATCTGAGGATGAGGTTTGGAAACCAGTCCAGGGAAGGAAAGGGAAATCTGGGGCATTGTGTGATCCTGTGTTGGGAAATCTTCTTTAAAAATCCAATCCCTATTCTGCTGTTTCTAAAACTGAGATGATTTGTTCTTATCAAGGCTTTTTTTGGCCCAAAAAAGGAAAAAAAAAATTGCCCAGAAGAATCTATTAAAGGAACAACCCGCCTGTGCAGGAAAGTCCAGGAGACTTTTATCTAGATTTAACCAGCCAAAAGATGAAAGTGGAGTTATGACTCAAGTCATAGAGGGCCACACTTGAGCAGAAAAGCCAAGTGAGAGCATGAAGCCATGGGTTCAAGACCCAGACTGCCACACAAACAAATAAAAAGAGAACAACCCATTTCACTGTTGGGTAATCCATTGAGAGTAGAGAGTATTTAATTAATCTTCATAATCAGTTATGTGTATTTGATTCTGAGAGTCCTCCACTCACTGAAATTAGTGATGTTACAAAAGGGCCAGGTGCCAGTGGCTAGCACGGAGATCAAAGATCATGGTTCAAAGCCAGTTTGTGAAGGAAAGTTTGAGACTTTTATCTTCAATGAACCACCAAAAAGTTAGAAGTGAGGCTATGGCTCAAGTAGTAAAGTGCTAGCCTTGAGAAGAAAAAAAAAAGTGCTCAGAGACAACACACAGGTCCACAGTTCAAGATCCAGGATTGGCACATACATGCACACACATGTTACACAAGAGGAAATGCTGAACGAAACATATTTATTCTGTTGACTGTTAGCCTAAAAATGTTGTTTGAAATTTTTAAACATTAGAAATATTCATTGTAGTTATAACATTGTCTAATACAACTTCTGATACATAACACAAGCAAATTTACTTTCTGCCTGTGCTTTCTAACTAGTATCTTCGCTCTCCTTTTCTTAATATATAATTCAAAGACAGGTTTTCTGATAGTAGATGGATTCAATTTAGATGTTTTGCCATTGAAGTAATTATTTTTCATAAGCATTTGGTATGATCTTATACCATGATACATATATATATACATATATATATAATTAAAAAAAAAAACCTCAAGATGCATTAACTTGCCCAGTGAAGATGGCTCATGCCTTTAATCTTAGCTAATGTTAGCTGAGATTAGGGTTCAAAACTAGCATAAGGCTGGGACTGTGGCTTAGTGGTAGAGTGCTTGCCTAGCATGCATGAAGCCCTGAGCTTGATTCCTCAGAGAAAGCTGGGAGTGGTGCTGTGGCTCAAGGGTAGAGCGCTAGCCTTGAGCAAAAGAAGCTCAGAGACAGTGCCCAGGTTCTGAGTTCAAGCCCCAGGACTGGAAAAAAAAAAAGCCAGCATAGGCAGATAAATCCAAGAGATTCTTAACTCCAAATAGCCAGTAGAAAAGTTGGAAGTGGAGGTATAGGCTCAAGTGGTAGAGCACCAGCATTGAGCAAGAAAAGCCAAGCAAGAACCTGAGGCTCCAAGTGCACGAGCACAAAAATAAATAAAAAATTTAAAAAGTAACTTGGAATGTCAAGGTATCTATCTGCTTTGTTTGCTGATCTATTGCTATTAGAAAAGTAATAGTCATATTTGTAGCAGAAAAAATGTCTGGGAAATTCTTTGTATGTTCTGAAGAGTTATGTTTTTAAATTGCATGAGGGAAAATTTTTTGACAAAATCATAAATTTAGCCAGGAGCAGGAGGCTCACACCTGTAGTCCTAGCTACTCAGAAGGCTGAGCTCTGAGGATCTTGGTTCAAAGTTAGTCTAAGCAGGAAAGTCCATGAATGAGACTCTTATCTCGAACACTTAAAAATCCATGAGACTTTTATTTCCAAACCACCAAATGTTTAAAAAAGCCACAAGTGGAGCTCTGGCTCAAGTGGTAAAGTGCTAGCCTTGAGCAAAAGAAGCTCAAGGAACAGTGCCCAAGCCCTGAGTTCAAGCCCAGGACCGGCACCAAAACAAAAGATTAAATCATAAACTTCATGATTTACCTATGGTTTACAGTAACATGTAAAAAGATATGTGATAATGAATGATTGACAAGTGTCTGATATTAACAAGTAGTTCAGCTGAAGAGAGGCCTGGTCTGCATGAAGACCCTGGTAATGCTGCATTTGTTTTCCCTAATGTTCACATTGATCTGTTTTTAGCTATATTCAGTCTCCCTCCCCTCCAATGTCCTACTCTGTTGTGTAATGAATGTTTCATAACAGTGTGAATGCTGAAGTTTGAGCCTGTGTGACAACCTGAGGAAATAGTGTTGTACAACACACTTCGGCATCGCTTTGGGATGTGCCTCCTCCTTCAAACCCCAGCCAGCTGTGATGGCTGCTGGGAACTCTCTCTCTCTCTCTCTCTCTCTCTTCAAGTACCTCAAGTCATTGATCTCCTTGTGCCTATTTGTGAAATGGAGGTCATGACTGATTGGCTCAAGATCCCTTCTAAATTTTTTTTTTTTAACAAAATGCAGTTAAGCAAAAAAGGGTGATTTTTGTTGGTTTTAGTTTTGAGTTTCTTGTTTGGATGTGTCTTGGAATGCAGTCTGATAATTTAGTGGTTATTGTCTAGAAGTCATGAACAAAATAAATAAAATTTATTTTAAACTCAATATTCATTTTAAAAATGATTAGTCATTCTTTGGTAAGTATTTTTATTGTTATTATAAAGGTGATGTACAGAGGGGTGGCAGTTACATAAGTCAGGTAAAAGGTACATTTCTGTTTGGGCAATGTTACCCCTTCCCTTTCTGCTCTCCCATCCCCACCTACAAGTTGTATAGTCCTTTTTTGTTGGTGGTGGTTGTGAGGCTTGAATTCAGAGCCTGAGTGCTATCCCTGAGCCTCTTTGTGCTCAAGGCTAGTGCTTTATCACTTGAGCCACAGCACCACTTCTGGTTTTTGAGGTGATAACTGGAGATAAAGCATCTCATTGGGACTTTTCTGCCCAGGCTGGCTTTGAACCTTGATACTTCCTGAGGAGCTAGGATTACAAGTGTGAGCCACCAGCACCTGGCTGTATGGTTCATTTTCAACTGTGTCCAGTGAGTACCATTGCTGCATTTTCACCCTTTGTCCCTCCACTTCTGTGCCCTCCATCCCCCCATTTGTCCTCTCAAAGACAAATAAACAAGACAAAAAGAAAACACAAAGAAAAAAACTCCTCATTTCCATTTCCTGGAGTTCATTTCAGTAAAGATTATTTTATAGGATCAGCAGCACGTAGGCATTGCACCTTTGTGTCCCTCTCCTAAGAATGCCTACAGTCCTGTATCATTTATCATGTCCTAGTATATTTTAGATCTAACTTCCACATGAGAGAAAATATTTACAGTTTGTTGATTAATCATTTTAATGATCATCATTAACTGATCTAGGCACCAGTGGCTCATTCCTGTATCCTAGCTACTCAGATGGCTGAGGATGGCAGTTGGAAGCATATCTGGGCAGAAAAATCCATGAGACCCTTATCTCCAATTAAGGAACAAAAAAAGCCAGAAGTGGAGCTATGGCTTAAAAGTGGTTGAGCAAAAAAAGCTAAGGGAAAGTACTCGAGACTCAAACTTGTCTCACTACACACACACACACACACACACACACACACACACACTACCCAAAGCTATTTACAGAGTCAATTCAATCTATCATAATCTTTTCTGGGGCCTGAACTCTGGGCCTGGGCGCTGTCCCTCAGTTCTTCAGCTGTAGACTAGCACTCTACCACTTGAGCTTCAGTCCCACTTCCAGCTTTTTCTGCTTATGTGGTGCTGAGGAATCTAACCAAGGGCCTCATGCATGCAAGAGAAGCACTCTACCACTAAGCCACCTTCCCAGTACCAATCTATCATAATCCTAATGACAGTTTTGCAGAAACAGGAAATATCATTCTAAAATTTCTTTGGAATCTCAAAGGAACAGCCATAATGTCTTAATAACAAACAAAGGAGTTGTAAAACTCATACTTCTGGACTTTAAAACTTAATTATAGCTGTATGCCAGAGGTTCAATGCCTATAATTCTAGCTACTTGGGAGGCTGAGATCTGAGGACTGTGGCTTGAAGCTAACCAGGGAAGCAAAGTACATGAGACTTTCATCTCCAATAAATTACTCAGAAAAGACCTGACATGGTGCTGTGGTTCAAGTGGTAGAGTGCTAGCTTTGAGCAGAAGCTCCAGGACAATACCCAATCCCTGGGCTCAAACCCCAGGATCTGCAAAAATAATTAAAAAAAAACAAAACACAAAAAACCTTACTCCAAAGTTACCATAGTCAAAACAAGGTGGTACTAAAATAAAGACAAATATATAGACCAATAGTGCCCAGAGGGGCTGGGAAGGTGGCTCAGTGGTGGAATGCTTGCCTTACATGCATGAGGCCCTGGGTTTGATTCCTCAGCACCACATAAGCAGAAAAAGCCGGAAGTGGCGCTGTGGCTCAAGTGGTAGAGTGCTCGCCTTGAGCTGAAGAGCTGAGGGACAGCGCCCAGACCCAGCTTTCAGGCCCCACGACCAACCAAAAAAAAAAAAATAGTGCCCAGAATAAACTTTGTGTATACAGTTAAATAATGCAGAAAGAAGTGGGTTTTTTGGCTGGGCACTGGTAGCTCACACCTGTCATCCTAGCTACTCAAGAGGCTGAGATCTGAGGATCATGGTTCAAAGCCAGCCTGGGCAGGAAAGTCTGTGAGATTCTTATCTCCAATTCACCACCAGAAAACCAGAAATGGAACTGTGGCTCAAGTGATAGAATACTTGCTTCGAGCTGAAGAGCTCAGAGACAGCGCCCAAGCCCAAAGTTCAAGCCCCATGGTGGGAAAAAAAAAAGTGAATTTTTTTTGTGTATACTTTTTGCTGATTAATTGGAGATAAGAACTCATGGACTTTCCTGCTCAAGCTTGCATTGAATTGTAATCCTCAGAACTCAGACTCCTGAGTAGCTAGGATAGGCATAAGCCACTAGAGCCTGGCTGAATTAGGTCATTTTTAGTAATGAAGTGAGCAACTGTTGTCATAATCAAAGCCACCAATTCTCTGGAGACCTAGTGGTACAGAATAATTGGTAATGCTCATAGGGGTATGGCTGTGTGCACTTCGTGAGGCCTGGAACAGCTGGCCTGGTGCCATCCCCATGGAATTAACAGGGCAGGGCTCTCTGGGAAAATGCTGGTAGGTTCAGAGAGAGATCCTAACACTTGCTAGTCATGAGGGATAAAGTAAACCACTATCAATAGTCTTCTATCATGTTGAGTTTTCTTTGCAATCATTTTTTTTTCTTTCCTCTGAGAGAAGGAGAGTGTACTAGAGCTTGACCTCAGGGCTTTATGCTTGTTTAGCTTTTCCTGCTCATGTTTGTGCTTTCTTGAGCCACACCACTTCTGGCTTTTTGCTTGTTAACTGGATATGAGATATAGATTTTCCTGTCTAGACTGTCTTCCAACTTCCAACTCAGACCTCAGCCTCCTGAGTAGTTAAGGATTACCGGTGCCACTGGTGCCCAGTTGTACCTCTTTTGATACTCAGGGCTGTCCTTTATGTTCTGATTCTTGGCTACCATTCAGGTAATTGAGGTTATATAATTTCTGGTTCCATACATAAGTCAGCACTGAATCATTTAAAGAGCTCTTTGAGTAGAATAGACACAGCAGTGTGCTGTTTTTGTGGTTGTTTTGGTTTTATTGGTTAGTCGTGGGGCTTGAACTCTGGGCCTGCACACTGTCCCCCAACTCTTCAGCTCAAGGCAAGTGCTCTACCACTTGAGCCATAACACAACTTCCGGTTTCTTGGTGGTTAATTGGAGATGAGTCTCATGGATTTTCCTGCCTGGGCTGGCTTTGAACTGTGATCCTCAAATCTAAGCCTTGTGAGTAGCTAGGATTACAGATGTGAGCCACTGGTGCCCGGCTTAGTGTGCTGGTTTTGAAGATGGTTCTGCATTGGTCAAAATCCAGTTGTTTTCCCTTTGCTCTCCACTCTGGGGATGAATCAGAAGTGACCAGCATTTTCTCAGGAAAACCAGTTCAAATGAAGACATTTAACTCACAAAGCCATTATACTGTTCTGTAGTGAACAGTGTCCATTATTAAAGATATTTAATTCTGGGGCTGGGAAGATGGCTCAGTGGTAGAGTGCTTGTCTTGCATGCTTGAGGCCCTGGGTTCAATTCCTCAGCACCACATAAGCAAAAAGAAAAAAAGCCAGAAGTGGCACTATGGCTCATGTGGTAGAGCGCTAGCCTTGAGCTGAAGAGCTGAGGGAGAGTGCCCAGACCCAGAGTTCAGGCCCATGACCAGACCCTCCCCCCCAAAAAAAGATATTTCTTCCTTAAATGGCTAGTAATATGTGAAAGTGATAACTTTCTACCATAAGTTCTATTTCTTTTGTGCCAGTTCTGGCACTTGAACTCAGGGCCTGGCCCCTGATTCTTGGTTTATGGGGATTTTTGCCTGTTTTTGTTTTTGATCTGCTGTTGCTCTACCACCTAAATCACAGCTCCACTTGTAACTTTCTCAGTGGTTGTTATGAGTATATTAGACTTTGTCAGAAAATCATGCAGACATCCAGGTACAAAGAACAAAAGTTTATTGCCAGCAAAGAGACAGGCAAGAGACCCACAAGAGAGAAGTGAGAAGTGCTGCCTATTGTCTGAGATGACCTACATAACCTACTGAGGCTAGGAGGGGCTAGAAGGGTCTAGGACATGAGGACTAGGGGCTTCATCACGGTGGACTAGGATTTACAGCTGCTGCCCAAGTAGTAAATAAGGGGCCTTGCAGCTGCCCAGACCTGAAGGTCACTCTAAGGGGATCTTGCTGCCTTCTATGGTGGTAACTGCCCCAGAGGGGTGCTATCTCAAAGTAAAAAGGGTTGGAGACTGATTATTTACTGCCTTTACTAAATGGGCCCTAGTGTTGCCAAGGGAAGGAGCATGCTAAGCTGTGGGAAGAGAGCTCACTGGGCTAACAGTGGTTAATTGGAGATAAGTCTTAAGACTTTCTTGCCAGAGCTGGCTTCAAACTGTGATCCTTAGATCTCAACTTCCAGAGTAGCTAGAATTACAGGCACGAGCTCCTGGCTATAGGGTTTTGTATTACAAAACAAACTTGAAGTTTTTAGTGCCTTATGCGGAATCCAAGTGACAATCATGTTCCTCTCTGTTGCTGTGAATATTTCATCAATTATCACACCGCATCAAGTCTTCCTCCTAAATGCTCTCTATTTCTCCTGCCTAGTACAGGCTTTTGAGATCAGGGCCTCGCATTCTGGCTTACCTTTCTGGCTCAAGGCTGACACACTACCACCTGAGCCCCACCTCCACTTCCGGTTTTTGTTGTTGCTTCACTAGAAACAAGAATTTCTCAGGTTTGTCTGCCCTGGCTTGGCTTTCCCACCATGATCCTTAGATCTCAGCCTCCAGAGTAGTCAGGATGATAGACTTGAAGGCATCAGGGCCCTTCTGGTTCTGAGTGAGAGATAGGTTAAGTCTCCCTATTAAGGCCAATCGCTAGATCCCTGGCAGTGGTTGATAGCCCAAGTGTTCCAGGAGACTGACCAGGGCAAAAACAGGCCTTTGGTGGGACGGGAAGGAGGAGAGAGGTAGAAAGCAGAGGAAGGGATAGAGACAGAGGAGGGAGGAAGAAGGGGGGGAAGGGGGGGAGGAGGAGGAGGAGGAGAAGGGTGTGAGGAGAGTGGAGGAGGGCAATGCTCCTCCCACGGGCCGGCGTCAGTCTGAGCAAAGGCTGACTAGGTCAGCTTGCTGAGCACCGGGTGCTGCTTCTCCCGCTCGGGAAGGGAGCCGGGATTGGCGCCCAGCCCTCCAGGCGATCTAGGATCGGAGCCGAGCTCCATCTCCCTCCATGAGCACCGCTCTGCCTCCCGGCCCCAGCCTCTGGCGGCGGGCAGCCACGGTGATCCTGGCGGCCGGCTGGACCCGCCCGGCCGCGGCCGGGTCGTTGCCCCCGCCGCCGGCCGAGGACTTCCGGCTACTGCTGCTGAAGCGGGCCGCCAATCAGGGCTTCCTGCCCAACGCTCACGTCTTCCCGGGCGGCGTGCTGGACGCGGCGGATCGCTCGCCGGACTGGCTTCGTCTCTTCGCGCCGCACCACGAGCCTCCACGCTTCGGCCTGGGCCTGTCGGCGCGCCCGCGCGCCGCCTTTCTCCCGGGGCTGCCTGACTTCCAGCCCGACGCCGCCGACCCCGCGGCGCTGCCTGATGACGTGGCCGAGCGCATCTGTGCCATCCGCGAGACCTTCGAAGAGGCGGGCGTGCTGCTGCTGCGGCCCCGGCGTGCTCTGCCGGCCC
>NW_012267308.1:2512181-2558646 GCF_000151885.1 Dipodomys ordii
TTTGCTTATGTGGTGCTGAGGAATCGAACCCAGGGCCGCAGGCATGCAAGGCAAGCGCTCTACCACTGAGCCACCTTCCCAGCCCTCCAATCTGTTATTTAAGGGATTCACTTGGCAGACCGATTGGCCATGATTGACTACACTAATTTCAGATTGGCTCTAAAAATTGATCAGTTTGTGTCAACTGGGATGTGATAATTTGGGGCGGCTATGGGTCATTCTGGAAGAATAAACAGGAAGAATGTTGGGGGACTTCTCTTTCAGGGCACAGATCTTTATTTTATTTTTTTCCCTTTTCCATTTTTTTCCTGTGGCCATTTGCTTTTGCTGCTGAAGAGCTCTCCAAGCCCAAGCTTTGGGGATCTGTCCTATTCATTTATTGGTTCTCAGGGCTAATGTCTCAAAAACCAAGTTCTTAAGAATAGACTGAGGAGCCGGGCGCCGTGGCTCACGCCTGTAATCCTAACTACTCAGGAGGCTGAGCTCGGAGGATCTGGGTTAAAAGCCAGTCCAGGCAGGAAAGCCGGTGAGACTCTTATCTCCAATAATCCCCTCCCCCTCCTCGAAAACCGGAAGTGGCGCTGTGTAGAGCTCTCACCTTGAACTGAAGAGCCCAAGCCCAGAGTTCAAGCCCCATCACCATCACCAAAAAGAAAAAAGAATAGACTGAGAGCTGGGGAGATGGCTTAGTGGTAAAGTACTTGCCTTGCATGCATGAGGCCCTGGATTGGATTTCTCAGCACCACATAAGCAGAAAAAGCCAGAAGTGGCCCTGTGGCACTAGTGGTAGAGCGTTAGCCTTGAGCTGAAGAGCTGAGGGACAGTGCCAAGGCCCAGAGTTCAGGCCCCACAGCCAACCAAAAAAAAAAACTGAAAAGCTGGGTACTGGTGCCTCACACCTATAATCCTAACTACTCAGTAGACTGAGATCTGAGAATCCTGGTTTAAAGCCAGCCAGGCTGGCCTTGGTGCTGTCTCTCTAAGTTCCTTTGTGCCTAAGGCTAGTACTCTACCATAAGCCACAGCACCACTTTTCTGCACCAGCTGGCTTCAAGCCATGATCCTCACATCTCAGTCTCTTGAGTAGCTAGGATTACAGGCATGAATCACTAGCACCTGGCAATATACATGTTACATTTGTTTTGTTTTGCTGTTTTTCTGTTAGTTTTGGGACTTTTTTTTTTTTTTTTTTACTTCTCCTGAATTCGGACTGTCAGCTCTTCAGCTCAAGGCGAGTGCTCTACCACTTGAGCCACAGTACCACTTCTGGTTTTCTGAGTGGTTTATTGACTTTACTGCCTGGGCTGGCTTTGAACTGCAATCCTCAGATCCTAGCCCAGAGTAGCTAGGATTACAGGCGTGAGCCACCAGCACCCAACTTCCTGGAGCTTTTTAACTCAGGGCCTGGGTGCTGTCCCTGAGCCTCTTTGTGCTCAAGGCTAGCACTCTACTACTTGAGCCACAGTGTCACTTTCTCTACTGGTTTCTTTCAGCATCTTTAAGTTTTGTCACCCACAAAGTCAGATTTGCTAGTGCACATCTGTCATCCCAGCACTCTAGAGGCTGAGGCAGGAGGATCATGAGTTTGGGACCACCCTTGGTTAGATAGTAAGATCAAGTCTTGCTGGGTACTGGTGGTTCACACCTGTAATCCTAGCTACTCAGGAGGCTGAAATCTGAGGATCTTGGTTCAAAGCCAGCCCAGGCAGGAAAGTCTGTGAGACTTTTTTTTTTGGTCGTGGGGCTTGAACTCTGGGCGTGGGTGCTGTCCCTCAGCTCTACAGCTCAAAGCGAGCACTCTACCACTTGAGCCACAGCGCCACTTCCGGTTTTCTAGTGGTTTATTGGAGATAAGAGTCTCTCAGAGTTTCCTGCCCTAGCTGGCTTTGAACCTCGATCCTCACATCTGGGCCTCCTGAGTAGCTGGGATTACAGATGTGAACCACGGTTGCCTGGCTTGTGAGACTCTCAGCTCCAATTAACCTCCAACAAGCCAAAGGTGGTAGAGCACTAGCCTTGGACAAAAGAACCTCAGGGACAGCCCCCAGGATGGGCATAAAATAAATGAAAAAGACTAGAATGAAAGTTGAGGTGGTGGCTCATACCAATAATCCTATTTAACTTTGGAGGCTGAGATTTGAGAATCTTGAGTCTCTTGCCTTTAATAAACCATTGAAAGGCTAGAAGTGGATCTGGGGCTGAAAAGGTAGATGCTAGCTTTGAGTAAAAAGACTAAAGACAGCATTCAGGCCCCAAGTTCAAATCCCAATACCACCACCCACTTCCCTTTCCCCTCTCCCCCCCTCCCTCCAAAAAGGCTTAATCTCATTGTGTTGTGTAAGCTAGTCTCCTATACTGAAGCAATTCTTCTGCCTAGATTTTTTTTTTTTTTTGTCAGTCATGGGATTTGCACTCTGTGCCTGGGCGCTGTTCCTCAGCTCTTCAGCTCAAGACTAGCACTCTATCACTTGAGCCACAGAACCACTTCTGGTTTTCTGGTGGTTTATTGGACATAAGAGTTTCACAGGGGCTGGGAAGGTGGCTCAGTGGTAGCTTGCCTTATATGCATGAGGCCCTGGGTTCGATTCCTCAGCACCACATAAGCAGAAAAAGCTGGAAGTGGGGCTGAGGCTCAAGTGGTAGAGTGCTAGTCTACAGCTGAAGAGCTGAAGGACAGCACCCAGGCCCAGAGTTCAGGCCCCATGACCGACCAAAAAAAAAAAAAAGAGAGAGAGTTTCACGGACTTTCCTGCCTGTGCTGGCTTTGAACTGCGATCCTCAGGTCTCAGCCTCCTGAGTAAGCTAGGATTACATGCATGAGCCACCGGGGCCTGGCTTTAGGAAGATTTTGTAAGATACTTCAAGGAATTAATGTTATGTCTGCCAGTAAACTTCATCTCCCAAACCTAACAATGTCAATGAAATAAATCTGACCAAGCTGACCCTTTATCTCCCACAGTGGTTATCTCCATCAGAGGCAACTGAAAATTTCCTTTCCAAAAATGTTTGGTTGGCCTGTCCACAGTTCTATGAAATAAGAAGACTTGCAAACTTCACCTCCTTTTCTGCCTTACATAAATTTTGTTTGGATCATGCATTGGAGGAGCCTGAAACATGGATGCCCATCACACTGGAAACTGCTGACTCTACCATCAGGCTTTTTCCGGGTAAATAACAGAGCACCAGTAATTGTTATTGCTTTGATGCCAATACTGGGGCGTGAACCCAGGGTCTGGGCGATGACACTTAGCTTTTTTGCTCAAGGAGGTGCTCTACTTGAGCTATACCTCAGTTCTCGCTGTCTTACTTTTTGCTGTGGCTGGCTTTGGACTATAATCCTCATATCTCAACCTACAGAGTAGCTAGGGTTATAGGCATGAGCTAATGGCATTGGGTCAGTCATATATCTTTATGTGCCTAAAGAAAACACTTGGCTAGAAGGTAGAGATATGAAAAAGTCCAAGAAAGAAGTTGAACTTAGTGTTGTTTAACAAGTAATTCAGTTCCCAAATACACAAAATACATACAAATATTGGTTTATATGTCACTAAATATACTGGGATGGTGATATACAAAATAACATTTTATAAAGTCTGGATATTGGGGGTGGGAATGTCATTTAGCCTAGCATGCCTAGCATGCATGCAGCCTTCATAAACAGAAAAAGCTGGAAGTGGCACTGTGGTTCAAGTGGTAGAACACCATCCTTGAACAAAAGCAGCTCAGGGACTGTGCTCAGGCCCTGAGTTCAAGCCCCAGAACAGGCAAAAAAAAAGGCTGGATATGTGGCTTAAATTGTAGAGTCCTCACCTAACTTGAGGCCTGAAGTCTTGAGTTCAAACTTGACTGTGGGGAAATAGAATTTCAATTCTAAGGAATTAATGCTTTTTTTAAAAAAAAATTTATTTTTCAGGAGATGAACTGTATATAGAAGATTCATACTTTGTAGACAATTATATGTCTACTGATAAAACAACTGAAGAAATCATGAAAGAAGGCAAGAAATTTCACCGAATAGTAATACATAGTAACTATCTTTATAGCCTCCATGTGACTATCCAGCCAAAGTCTAAACATATTTATCCTAAGAACTACATAGTAAATAAAAGCCGTTTGTAGAGTGTTGCCTACTTCAGCTGTGCTAATAAACTTGATTGAAAAATTCTAAGGAACTCTATATCTACAAAAATTAGAATGTAGTTTCTTAATTTAGTTTATTGTGGTGCTTTCCTTATTCTTTCACCTGTAGTGTATCATGGGAGTAAAGTTTATAAAGTATTAATTTATGACCAGAATAAGAAAATAATCACAGTGGTTCCCACTTTTTTTTTCTTTCTTGTGCCAGTCCTGGGCTTGAACTCTTCTGAGTTTTTTGGCTCAAAGCTAGCACTACCACTGGAGCTTCAGCTCAACTTTCAGCTTCTTTGGTGGTTCATTGGAGATAAGAATCTGATGGACTTTACTTCCAGGGTTAGTTTCAAACTGTGATCCTTAGAGCTCAGTGAGTAACTAGGATTTATAGGGGTGAGCCACTGGCACCTGGTAACTTAATATTTTAAATATAAAGCCCTGTAAAAACCATTAACTTTTATGCTCTGAAGAGGCAGGTAATGAATAAGTAGAAGTTAGAATGGAACTAAATGAAGTTTATGTTTTCCAGATTAATCAAAAAATTTTCACTTCCATTAACTTTTTTTTTTTTAAGGTGGTCTCACTTAGGTAGCCCAGACTGGCTTCAAAATCCAAATATTCCTGCCTCAGGTTCCTGAGTGCTGGGATTACAGGCATGTACCACCATGACCATGTAGTTCATTGTTGGTACTGAAGGGGTTTAAACTAGCTAGGCTGGTACAATATTGCTGGCTACGCCCCTGTCCCTGGTTTTTCAATGGCTATTTTAAGGAGAGAGTCTCCCATTTCCACCCAGGCATGTGCCTGATCTTTGATCCCATATTGCTGGGATCCTGGGTACATGTCATCTTTCCTGTGAACATGGAATCTTGTGGATTTTTCTTCTTAAGCAGGGTTGGGACTGAGGTCCTTTGACCTTAGCTTCCCACATAGCTTGGGAAGACAGGTGTGAGCAGCTTCACCCAGCTTTCAGTTAAGAAGGGAATCTCTTGAGCTTTTAGGGCCAGGCTGTCCTTGACCCTTGGGCCTACTGATAACAGCCTCCCATACAGCTAAGTTTATAGATACAAACTACTTTGGAATAATGGCTTTGGAATAATTTCGTTGTCAAAGAAAGATGGGAAAAATTATGAATGTACTGATTCTATTTTAAGGTCTTTGGGTAAATTATATGTACAGTGAATTTATTTTTTCTTGAAATGTCTTGATTTTGCTACTAATAAAGATGATAAAATAAAACTTCTATGTATTTCTGATTAGCGGAATATATCTGGAGCAGTGGTTCTCAGCCTGGACACTGAGTTGGGGACTTTGGTTGTCTGGAAACTTAGTTGTCACAAAAATGGAAGAAATGCTACCACTACCTAGTGGAAGGAGGCCAGGGGTGCAGCTAAATAGCCTGCCACAGGTGAACCACCCATAGCAAAGGGGTGCTGGTGGCTCACACCTATTATCTTAGCTTCTCAGGAGGCTGAGATCTGGAGATTGAGGTTCGAAGGCGCCCTAGACAGACAGATTCAACGTTCTTATTTCTTTTTTTTTTTTTGGGTCCGGTCGTGGTGCCTGAACTCTGGGCCTGGGCACTGTCCCTCAGCTCTTCAGCTCAAGGCTAACACTCTACCACTTGAGCCACAGCGCCACTTCCGGCTTTTTTTTTTCGGCTTATGTGATGCTGAGGAATCGAACCCAGGGCCTGATGCATGCAAGGCAAGCGCTCTACCACTGAGCCACCTTCCCAGCCCATCAACGTTCTTATTTCTTAATGAACCAATAAAAAGCCAGAAGTGAAGCTATGGTTCAAATACCTTTGAGCAGAAATGCTAAGGGATAGCAGCCAGACGCTGAGTTCAAGCCCCTACAGCACAATATATATACTCATATATGTTGAGCTGGGAAGTTGTACTCATGTTCTTTGGGACTGGGGAACTCTGGCACTAGTTTGTTGTTCACTCACTTTCTAACAGGGTCTGAAGCTTCCAGGTGAGCTCATCTTTGCCATGTGCCTTGATTGGGTTCAAGGCCTTGTTAGCCCAATGTCAGCCGACAGGTGGACTTAACGTCTTCTACAGCTGTGCTGTCCTGAGGTGTACCCACAAATCTATACTACAGCCTGGCAAAGGCTTCAAGCACAGGTTATTTGCAAAACATGGTAACTGATGCTTACTTTTTTTTTTCTTTTGCTGGTATTGGGGCTTGAACTCCAGGCGGTGTTAAGATTCTCAGCTTTTTTTTTGCCCAAGACTGGCCCTTTACCACTTGAGCCACACCTCCACTTCTAGCTTTTTGCTGGCTAGTTGGAGATGAGACTCAGGGATTTGTCTGCCTAGGCTAGCTTTGAACCAGGATGTGCAAACTCCTTCTCGACCCTTCTGGTCATGCTCCGCCCGCCCTTTCCTATTATTCCAACCCCTTCCTGTAGTCTCAACCCCCCTCATGTTGCCACGCCCCTTCCAGTAATGACAGCCATTCCCCGCCCCTTCATAACACCACGCCCTTCCTGGAAATGTCAGCCATTCCCTGCCATCTCCACTCGTGTCATTCCCCGCCCCTTCGCTTCGCCACGCCCCCTCGCTTCGCCACACCCCTAGCTTCGCCACGCCCCTTCGCCTTGCCACGCCCCTTCCGGTTGCGCCCACCTCTTCCCTGCGGTTCCCTGGCTTTTCTGGGGCGCTCCACCCCGGCAGGCAGCGGGGCGGCGTGCCCGGCCGTTGTTGGGGCAGTTAACTCCACGTGCTTTCCCCAGGCCTCGACGCCTGCGCGGGCGTGGGTGGCGGGGTGGACCGTTGGGGACGCGGGCTGGGGGTGTCTACAGGCACGTGGTGCAGGCCGAGGCCGGGGGGTGGCGGTCAGGAGCCCGAGCGGGAGGAGCCCGAGCGGGAGGGCGGCGTCGGGTTGCAGGGCGGAGCACGTGGTCCCGGAGGAGGCATGGCGGCGGCGGCGTCCTCGGCCTGCGGCACGGCGTGCACGTGCCAGACTCTAGGACGAGGCCAGGCCCGAGTGTGGGTGGGCGCAGCCGGTGGACTGCCGGGAGCGGGCAGGGGCCGGGTGCTGGGGGTCATCCAGGGCGAGGGGCCGTGGGCCGCAGGCGCCTCGGTCAAGATGCTGGAGATCCTGGTGCTGAAGGTGAGTGGGGAGGGCAGGGAAAGGGGCGGACCCCGACGGGTGGCGGGGTGGGGGCTGGAGGTGCGGGGGGGCTGTGGGAAGGGGGCCCCCTGGGGATGGCAGGTGGGGAAGGGGAAGGGGGGGCGAGGGATGGCGGGGGTGGGGGCGGCTGGCGATCTGGCGCTGCGGTCGGGGAGAGGGACCGGGACCCCCGTGGAACGGGCTTGAGGGCCTTCTCAGGCGCAGAGTCTTGATTTCAGACAAGCCAGGAATGTGAGTTTGAGGGTGGACGAGCGATTTGGGGCCAATTCCCAGGTGATTTCTCAGAAATAGGAAGACAGCTGTGTCTTATGCCCAGGGATGAACGTTATTTCCTAAGCCTTCCTAATAGTTGACTCCAGCAGAGCACTGCCCGGACTCCTGTTCCAGGCCCCTCGGAACTTGACTCCTTGGGCAGGATGGAGGTGACTTGGGCCTTTCCCCAAACACACCCTTTCCCCAAGGTCTCTGCCCTACTGGTATCGTCCTACGTTTTGGAGGAAGGAGTTAAGATCTAGCAAAGAAGCTGGGGTGATTGGGAAACAGATGTGTCAATCCCTTTAAAAAAAAAATCACACTTCAGCCAGGTGCAGGTGGCTCAAGCCTGTAATCCTAGCTACTCAGGAGGCTGAGATCTGAGGATCGCAGTCGAAGCCAGCTCAGGCAAGAATGTCCATAAGACTCTTGTGTTTTTTGTTTGCTTGTTTGGTTAGTTTTTGTTTTTGTCTGTTGTGGGCCCTGAACTCTGGGCCTGGGCACTGTCCTTCAGCTCTTCTGCTCAAGGCAGCACTCTACCACTTGAGCCACAGCGCCACTTCCAGCTTTTTGTATTTATGTGGTGCTGAGGAATCGAACCCAGGGCCTCATGTATGGGAGGCAAGTACTCTACCACTGAGCCACTTCTCAACCGTCCCTCCCCCCCTTGAGACTTTCCAATGAACCACCAGAAAACCAGAAGTGACCCTGTGGCTCAAGTGGTAGAGTGCTAGCCTTGAGCTGAATAGCTGAGGGACAGTGCCCAGGCCCAGAGTTCAAGTCCCAGGACCAACCAAAAAAAAATCACACTTTAATACTGACCATCTGTGCTCCACACCTTGAGACAATATTCTGAGGCCATCCTGCATTGAGATTCTTCTTTTTACATTTATATATAGCTGGGACAATGGATGTGTGCCACCACACCTAGCTTCTTATTGGTGAAGATAGTGTCTTGTTAATTAGCTGTGTTTACAGGCATGACCTATAATGCCAGGCAGTCAATGATTTTTATTTATTTTTTTGTCAGTCGTGGAGCTTGAACTCTGGGCCTGGCCACTGTCCCTCAGCTCTTCAGCTCAAGGCTAGTGCTGTACCACTTGAGCCACAGCGCCACTTCCTGCTTTTTCTGCTTATGTGGTGCTGAGGAATTGGACCCAAGGCCTCATGCATGCAAGGCAAGCACTCTACCACTGAGCCACCTTCCCAGCCCCTAATCAATAATTTTTTATATTTTTTATTGTAAAAATACTGTACAGAGGTCAATAATTTTTTTCAAAAATACTTTTAATTTTAACTTTTATATATTCACTTCTAACAATGAATATTTTGGTTTCTAATAACAGTAATACATAACAAGCTACATTCAGGGAATTCTAACTTTTTCCTCTGTTCACCATTTCTTTTTCCCATAGATAATAATTCATAAGTATTTTGGTGTATCTGCCAAAATTTTAATATTAGCAGATTATATATATATATATATATTTTTTTTTTTTTTTTTGTCGGTCATGGGGCCTGAACTCTGGGCCTGAGCACTGTCCCTCAGCTCTTCAGCTCAAGGCTAGCGCCCTACCACTTGAGCCAAAGCGCCACTTCCAGCTTTTTCTGCTTATGTGGTGCTGAGGAATCGAACCCAGGGCCTCATGCATGCAAGGCAAGCACTCTACCACTGAGCCACCTTCCCAGCCCCTATATATATATATTTATTTCCCCTTAATTAAAATATTCTGAACCTTTTATATATTAATATATTTTTTCCTAATACAGAAGAACAAGGACATCTGCTTTTCGAGTTATAAGACATATTTGAGAATTACGCATCATTCCTTAAAATGCTTTAGAATATTACCTTTGACAAGGGGGACTGTCAATTCATTTGGCCAGACACTGGTAGCTCACACCTATAATCCTTGCTACTCAGGAAACTGAGGTCTGAGGATTGTGGTTTGAAGCCATCCCAGGCAGGAAAGTTTGTGAGATTCTTATGTCTAGCTGACCAGTAAAAAGCCAGAAGTAGAATTGTGGCTCAAGTGGTAGAGTGCTACTCTTGAAAAAAAGGTGATGGCCCAGGTCTGGCATAAAACAATTTGTTTTATGAGAGGTAAGCCACAGGCTTTCTTAGGGTACAGACCTGCTGGGCTGCTCCAAGCAGGAAAGGAGGTAGCACTTCTAAATTGAGATTGAACTGCTCCTGCTACATTTACAAGACAAAAAAGACTAGGCTTATGCCCACCCCCATCCATGCCACACAGGCCTTGGAGGTACAGGGGTGAAGGTTAACAGAGAGAGTTTGCTTAGAGAGAGAGACAGAGGATGAGCAAGGAGAACCAAGAAAGCCTGAACATATGGAAACTTCGACCATTTACCATTGTGTTGGTAGGAATTGTCCAGCTCTGCGAGTATTGTAATGTGGCCAGACTTGATTGTATAGTAAAGAGTCTTTTTGGCTTTTAAGTATGTAAAGGGAGTCTGTGAGCATGTAGAGGGGGAGGAGGCCACAGAAGGAAGGAGTCCCCGATGAGGGGTGTTGGGGCTTTCCTCAAGCTTTAGTTGTTTTTTTTTTCTCATATTGGGGGAGGACTGAGAAATAAAATAGGAATGGAAGAGAGCCATGCCCATGGGAATGGATTCAATGTGGGTGAAGCGCTGGAGGGTGTCTGCCACACAGCTCAGAAATTTACTGGGAGTCTTGTTGGGACACTGAATTACCTCCCTCAATTTGTCATAGTTGGACAGACTTGCAAGCAGTCCAGTCCAGTCTATAGAAGAGGTAGAGGGCCATGTCATCCCTAAGAATCAGATGGGGGTGATCAGGCTGGTAATTTCACCCTGGGTTGGAGTGAGGTACAGCTTCCTGATCAACAGATTTTAGATTAAGGTATTTAAACTTCTATTTGGGACAGGTCAGAGAGGGAGAAAGGAATGTGAACATGAACAATGCCTTTAGAGCCAGCCATCTCCTGAAAGGGAAAGAGGTGGGCTGGTGTCACCACAGATGATTGATGGGCAGTGCAGTAATGGGTGTGAGGTAGAGAGAGAGAGATGGCAGAGAGAAAGGGGTGGCAGGAATAGAAGAAGGTGGGGGTTGGTAGAGTGTAAGAGAGGGAGGAGGAGCTCAAGATGAGGAGTTGGTTGGGGAATGTGGAGGAGGGCAGTGGTCAGTGGGGTTTGAACAGCAAGTCTGCATCAGGGAGAAGGGGTGTGAGGAAGTGTAGGTCGTGAATGAGCTCAAAGGATTTAAAGAGTACTACAGGATTCGCAAAGAGAGGGATGAGATCAGAAATAGGAAAAACAAAACAAAACACCGAGTATAAGGGATTTTTTGCCACGTCAATGACAGAAGTTATCCAGGTCTGTGAGGATATTAAAGGATATCAAGACCCATTGTCCAATTGATATCGAAGCCATGCCACATTACAATAGAAAATGAGTCACTTGGGTTTATTAATGTCCAAGGGACCCTGTTCATGGAGATTAGCCAAGAGACAGCCCAAAGGGTGTTTTGAGGCAGTTTAGATTGAGAGGTCCCCATTTTAAGCGGTGGATGGCAATTGAGATCCTGGTAGAGGAATTTTCTGTCGCTCTGGCATCCTTGGGAGCACAGAAGAATTCCTAGTAGAGTTAAGACAATGGCGCAAGGTGTCATTACCCAGTGAGACAAGTCAACCGAGCATTTCCTGGCCAGGCACCTGGTCTTTGGAGAATGGAGTGAAAGTTGGCAGGGAGGTGCGTAGAAACAGGAGGTCAGTGCTCACCCTTGCAGATCTAATCATGAGCATGCAGAAGTCTGAGGAGGTGTTTGGGAGGAGGGCCAGGGGCCAATCAACCCCTATAGTGGGATCATCCAAACCCAAACTATTGCTGGGTTTCAGCACCAGGAGGTAAGTAATGAGAAGCGAGCAACCTATACTGGCTCAAGGCTTTATTGGGTGACAGACCTGCTGGGCTGCTCCAAGCAGGAATGGAAGCAGCAGCAGTAGACATGGGTGAGTGGAATTTAAACAGAATTTTAGGGGCCAGTCACATGGGTCACATTACATGGACTATGGGAGTAGGGCCAATTCCAAGAAGAAGTATGTGGACTATAGGAATTGGGGGAGAGTCAGAACAATGTAGATTGTAGCAACTAGGGTAGGACTTTGTACATCACACCAGGAAAACAATATATGGGGAAATAGAAATTTAACAGATTTTTGCCAACAGGGGACCCAGGGTAGGGACTTAATCAGCAAGCTGACTCTGAGACTTTAGAGGGCTTTTTTTTGTTTGTTTTGCCAGTCCTGGAGCCTGAACTCTGGGCCTGGGCGCTGTCCCTCAGCTCTTCAGCTCAAGGCTAGCGCTCTACCACTTGAGCCATAGCGCCACTTCCGGCTTTTTTTTTCTTTTTGCTTATGTGGTGCTGAGGAATCGAACCCAGGGCTTTGAGCATGCAAGGCAAGCACTCTACCACTGAGCCACCTTCCCAGCCCCCAGACTTTAGAGTTTTGATCACTGGACTTAAGAGTTTTGTCATTCTAAGGTTTATTATTTCATAATTTCACTGTTAAATCATGCATTATTTTCATTTTAAACACTTTACAGGTTGAAGATCCAGGTTGTTTCTGGGTTATTATCAAAGGATCTGGGAACTTTTCAGATAATGAAGTCGACTATCAGAAATTAAATAGCGCCATGAATGATTTCTATGACCACATGTGTCAGGATATAGAAATAAAACCATTGATCTTGGAAGAAGGACAGGTATGAATCTGATTGTGATTTAGTCACTGTTTCTTTACAGTTAGTTGTTATTTGAGACAGGGTCTTACTGTGTAGTTCTGGCTGACATTGAAATTGAGATTCTTCTGATTCATCCTTTCAAGTCCTTATACTACAAACACGCATCACCTTGCCTGGTAATAACGGCCTTGAAACACTATTCAAAACGTAGAATATTGTGCACTTAAGATGAAGAAAGTGCTGGGTGCTGTTGGCTTAGGTCTGTAATCGCAAGAGGCTGAGATCTGAGGAACAGGATTCAAAGCCAGTCTGGGCAGAAAAGGCTGTAAGACTCATATTTCCAATGAACCACCAGAAAAACTGGAAGTGGATCTGTGGTTCAAAGTCATAGAATGCTAGCCTTGAGCGAAAGAGTTCAGGGATTGTGCCTAGACCTTGAGTTCAAGCCTCATGACCATCAACAACAAAAAAAGATGAAAGTTTTTCGAATATTTAGTCGCTTTTAATCATTACTTTGGAGCTAGGTTCTTAGACTGTTTTAAGATTCAAAATAGAGGGGCTGGAAAGGTGGCTCAGTGGTAGAGTGCTTGTCTTGCATGTATGAGGCCCTGGGTTTGATTCCTTAGCACCACATAAGCAAAAAGAAAAAAGCTGGAAGTGGTGCTGTGGCTCAAGCGGTAGAGTGCTAGCCTTGAGCTGAAGAGCTGAGGGACAGTGCCGAGGCCCAGAGTTCAGACCCCACGACCGGACCAAAAAAAAAAAAAAAAGATTCAGAATAGTTTGTGGAAAGTGCTTTTTTGTTCAGGGCTATATTTCACCACTTAAGCCATAGTTCGACATCTGTTTTTTTTTGATGGCTAACTATAGACAAGAGTCTCATTACTTCCTGCCTGGGTGCTTCCAGCCATATTGAGCTCTTGTTAGACCCCAGCTCTGGGCTTCCAAAGTGTTGTGGGTTTTTTTTTTTGTTTCTTTTGTTTTGTGTCAGCCATGGGGCTTGAACTCTGGCGCTGTCCCTCAGCTGTTCAGCTCAAGGCGAATGTTCTACCTCTTGAGCCACAGCTCCACTTCCGGTTTTCTGGTGGTTGATTGGAGATAAGAGTCTCAGGGACTTTCCTGCCCAGGCTGCCTTTGAACCATGATCCTCACATCTTATTCTCCAGAGTAGCTAGGATTACAGGCGTGAGCCACTGGCGCTAGCTCCAAAGCAGTTTGTTTGTTTGTTTGTTTTTGGTCGGTTGTGGGGCTTGAACTCTAGGCATGGGTGTTATCTTTCTACTGCTTGAGCCACAGCACCACTTCCAGTTTTCTAGTGGTTTATTGGAGATAAGAGTCTCATGGACTTCCCTTGCCCGGGCTGGCTTTGAACTGTGATCCTCAGATCTCAACCTCCTGAGTAGCTAGGATTACAGACATGAGCCACTGGCGCCTGGCCCCAAAGCAGTTTTGAAAGAAACTTTTAGTTCTCTCATTATGACTATAGAGATTTTTACATTGACCGTAGAAAAGAAAGCTTTACTTTTCCTCTTTTAGGTTTGCGTGGTCTACTGTCAGGAGCTGAAGTGCTGGTGCAGGGCCATTATTAAGTCAATAATTTCTTCAACAGACCATTATCTGGCAGAGTGCTTCCTTGTGGATTTTGCCAAGTTTATACCAGTAAAATCTAAAAAGTATGTATGTATTTATGTTGCCTTCCACTCTGTAAATGTTGTTTTGTACTGTGGTTTGAACTTGGCTTCATGCTTGTAAGCTGGCTCTCTACTACTTGAGTCATGCTACTAGCTTAAATGTTGTGTTGTGTGCGTGTATGAATGTATGCATACATGCATGAACTGGAGCTTGAATTCAGGGCCTCATACTCTTGCTTCCTTGTTTTTATTTTTCTCCTTAAGGCTGATGCTCTACCTCTAGGTACACTTCCACTTCTGGCTTTTTGCTGGTTAATTGGAGATAAGTCTCATGGACTTTAGTGCCCTGGCTGGCTTTGAACCATGAACCTTAACATATTAGCTCTCTGAGTAGCTCAGATTACAAATGTGGGCCACCAGCCACCTGGCTTTCTGTGTGTTTTTACATTAAATATATTAATAATATAGGTATAGTTAAATGAATTTGTGTCTAATTTTTGTTTATAATAATCTTATAATAATCTTTTCTGCCTTTTAAGTATCAGAGTTGCAGTAGAATCTTTCATGAAGCTTCCATATAGAGCCAAAAAGTTCAGACTTTACTGCACAAAACCTGTTACATTGCACATTGACCTCTGTGAAGACAGTGCACAAATTGTGTAAGTATTGCTTTTTGACTTGGTGAACCCTGAGAAGTGTGTGGTGTTCATTTGAAACCACTTGCTCTGTACAAGGTCTGAACTGACAATTGGCCTGTCTTTTGTAGGAGGCAGGAGGTGAATTCTGGGTCTGTGGGTGTCAAACTTGCCCCTGGGCCATGGGATACCTGAGCAACCCTATTACTGGAGGAGAACTGAGTTCTGTGCTTTTGTCTGTTTTTTAAATTTGCAAAAAGTAGTGAATTCACTGTAAAGAAAACCATAAGACGTAAGTTCATAGATCATAAAAAAAAACAGCCAAGCACAGTAGCCAGCACTAGTAGTCCCAGCTGTGTGGGTGTCTCTTGGGCATAGGAAACCCTGACCAAATCAGGAAACATAGACTGTTTCCTCCCCACCCCACCTCCCAAAAAAGAATGAATGTTGATTGCATTCCTCTCTAGCCCCATGCCACCCTCATAAGAGGCCGTGTGGTCTTACCAAGACTGAACTTCCAGCTGGGTACTGGTAGCTCACACTTGTAACCCTAGTTACTCAGGAGGCTGAGATTTGAGAATTGCATTTTGAAGCCAACCCAGGTAAGAAAGTCTATGAGAACCATTTTTGTTGTTGGTGGTGGTGGTGATCATGTGGCCACTTCCGGTTTTCTAGTGGTTTATTGGAGATAAGAATCTCATGGACTTGCCTGCCCAGGCTGGCTTTGAACCATGATCCTCAGATCTCCTCAGTCTTCTGAGTAGTTAGGATTACAGGCGTGAGCCACAGGTGCCCAGCCCGTTTTTTTTGGTTTTGTTTTTTTTTTAGTTTGTTTTCAGGTAAAGTCTCACACTGACTTGGCTAGGATTGTGATCTTACTGTTTCCATCTCCCAACTAGCTGGAATTATAGGCTTGTGCCATTTTGCCCAGCTGTGGAGCGTTTCATGAAAACTTTGTAATACTATTTCATTTGTAAAATTAGTTTACAAAGCTATATTGAAGCCATTTACCAATATGTGTACCTTTCCTTTTAGTTTTTTAGTGTTTTTCATGGTTGTAGTTTTCATACTTTAGTTCTGGACACTTGGTAACTCCGGGGACAGTGTTCTTGCTGGGTCATGTCAGCAGGGTTTGTGTGTCTCGAGTCTCTGCAGTGCGAGAGTCTTCCCCCACAGAGCAGCCCTGAGCATACTGTCTGCTAACCGGCTCATGACTCTGCTAGGGAATAGCAGAGACACCCAGTGTCTTGTCTGCCAGATGATGTTAGTGCACTAGCCAGGAATTTTATTGAATAAAGTTGCGTTGCGTCTGTCTACTGTTTCAGCCCTGCCAAGAAGTGGGACAGTGCAGCTATTCAGTACTTCCAGAGTGTTCTAAGAGGTAAGACCAGCTGTGTTCACTACTGCCTACTTTGACCTGACACCCATTGTGGGCTTCCTATCTGCTGGCAAGAAGTTTAGGATGTACCAGCTGAGATTTTTATCTGTCAGACTCTTACCTGAGTCTTTACACCCTCCTCCTAATGGCTCCATGTTTCTTAGAGCCACTTCCATGCTAAGTATTACAGTCCCTGTGTTCTTGCTACTACAGGTAGATCTGGACACCAGTCATTGTCAGCTGAAATCAGAAAAGTTGTGTTAAATTTGTATAGTCTGGTTATGTAAAAGGAACCCTATGTAGTAATAACCCTTGTCTCTTAGCTTAAAAGGTAGCTGGGAAGGTGGCTTAGTGGTAGAGTGCTTGCCTAGCATGCATGAAGCTCTGGGTTCAATTCCTCACTACCACATAAACAGAAAAGGCTGGAAGTGGCGCTGTGGCTCAAGTGGTAGAGTGCTAGCCTTGAGCAGAAGCTCAGGGACAGTACTTAGGCCCTGAGTTCAAGCCCAGGACTGGCAAAAAAAAAAAAAAAGCTTAAAGGGGCCAGGTGTCTCACACCTGAAATTCTAGCTCCTTAGGAGACTGAGATCTGAACACTGAGGTTCAAAGCCAATCGAGGCAGGAAAGTCTGTGAGACTCTTGATCTCCAGTTAACCAGCAAGAAGCCAAAAGTGGAGCTGTGGCTCAAGTGATCTAGCACCAGCCTCGTGCAAAAAAGCTAAAGGATAATACCCAAGCCTTGAGTTCAAGACCCAACCTTGAGTTCAAGACCCAATAGCAGTGTGCATGCGTGTGTGTGTGTGTGTGTGTGTGTGTGTGTGTGTATGTGTATACTCACACACAAATCTAAAAGGATGCAGATATGTGTATTAAGGCAAGAGTCAAGAAAAAGCCTAGTTTCTTTTTGTAGGGAAAAGCAGATGCTATGAGCTGGGAAGTGGTGGTCAGGATTGGGGTTGAGCTCTTTTGAGACCATCACAGGTGAGGAAGAGGCCGGTGGCCTGAGGTCAGGTTCTGCCTGCCCCTTTCTGTGTAGGCTCACCACCAGTTCTTGCCTGGAGCACTGCGATGATGGTGAAGCACAGAGAGGCGTACAAAGGGCTCGGTGCAGTGTGCGGCAGTCCACTTAGCAGAGCCGCTGTTTGGTCATTAGGTGACCAATAGGTCACTCTTGCTGGCACATTGAGGGCAAAGGGGCACTCAGTGGAAACAGTATGCCCGAGAATTTGGATTTGAGTGTCGCCGGGGAAGAAGAGAAGACCCCAGTGTTGAGGCATTTATAGAGTAGTAGTAGAGATGCTGCTGATGGACAAAAAGTGGAGGCTTACTCCAGTTAGGAGAGTTGTTTCCATGGCTTGTCCACTCCATCTGCCCTCTGCTGAGAGCCTGTCCTGCTCACAGTCGTTGCTGGCCTTTTTGGTGCGGGTGAATACATAGTTAGCAGAGATTGAGTAGTTGGAAATCATCATGATGCCATAGTGTGTATATGCACATATATGTGTGTTGAGGTTTGAACTTGGCCTTTCAGCTTTTTCCATTACTGCTGGCACTGTTATCAGCTACGCCATGCCTCCAGCCTGGCATTTAGCTAGTTATTTTGGAGCTAGAGTCTAGGGGAGTTTTTTGCCTAGGTTGACCCCAAACTGTGATCCTCCAGATCTCAGCTTTCTGAGTAGTTAGGATTACAGATGTTAGACTGCAGTGCCTGGCCTCAATTACGTTTTTAATATAAGCTCATTTGTGCTTTCATTTAGCAGCTACTCAGGTTGAGGCCAAATTATGTGCTGTGGAAGAAGATGCTTTCGAGGTTTACCTCTATGCAACAATAAAAAATGAAAAGGTGAGATCCTTGTATTTTTTAAATATTAAAATTACTTGAGGTTTTACTTTAATGAACAGAAAGTTCACACATGATAGAAATCTTTTTTTTTTTTTTTTTTGTCGGTCATGGGACCTGAAGTCTGAGCCTGGGTGCTGTCCCTCAGCTCTTCAGCTCAAAGCTAGCACTCTACTGCTTGAGCCACAGTATCACTTCAGCTTTTTCTGTTTGTTTGGTGCTGAGGAATTGAACCAGGGCCTCATGCATGGGAGGCAAGCACTCTACCATTGAGCCACCTTCCCAGCCCTAGAAATATCTTAATCTTTCAAGGTCTGGCTTACAAATTAGCCAGTTTCTTCTTTGAACTTATTTATTTGTTGTGCTGGCAGATGAAACCAGGGCCTATCACACATTAGGAAAAGGTTCTAACACTGAACTACACTTCCTCTTTTGATTACTTAAAACAATTACTTCAGCATTCATTAAGATAGCTCACACTTTTATCCTGGCTACTCAAGAGGCAGAGGGATGGAAGATTATGGTTCAAGGCCAGTCTGGGCTAAAGTTAGCAACATTTCATCTCAACCAAAAAAGCTGGGCACTAGGTATATGAGAGATGTGAATAGAAGGATCTTGGTATATGATGGCCCCAGGCAAAAACTCTTATCTGGAAACTAAAAGTAAAAAGGAGTAGGGGCTGGCTCAAGTGGTAGTATGCCTGTCTAGCAAGCATAATGCCTTATTCAAACCTAGTACTACTGCTGGGCGCCAATGGCTCACACCTATAATCCTGGCTACTCAGGAGGCTGAGATCTGAGGATCATGGTTCAAAGCCAGCCAGGGCAGGAAACTCCATGAGACTTATCTCCAATAAAGCACTAGAAAACTGGAAGTGTCTCTGTAGCTCAAGCAGTAGAGTGCTCGGCTTGAGCTGAAGAGCACAGGGACAGTGCCCAAACCCAGAGTTCAAGCCCCATGACCGACAGAAAAAAACAAAAAACAAAAAATGTAGTACTACCTAAAAATATTTTGTAATGGGACTGGGAAGGTGGCTCAGTGGTAGAGCGCTTGCCTTGCATGCCTGAGGCCCTGGGTTCAATTCCCCAGCATCACATAAGCAAAAAGAAAAAAGCCGGAAGTTGTGCTGTGGCTCAAGTGGTAGAGTGCTAGCTTTGAGCTGAAGAGCTGAGGGACAGCGCCCAGGTCCAGAGTTCAGGCCCCACGACCGGACCCCCCACCCCCCAAAAAAAAATTTGTATTGGACAAGAATATGTAACTATAGTGATGTTTGTAAAATGTTAAGACTTTTTTTGTAAATACTTTCATTTGCTATAGTGTTAGTGCTGTTTTTAACCCCTAGATTTTCTTGTATGTAATTTGTATTATAAAGCATTCAGATATCAACTGTGTGCTGTAGCTCTTGCCCTGTGAGATGGATTTCAGGACGATTTCTCAGTTCAGCAAAGTTTCAAGTTTGATAAAATATAATTTAGTAGTTTCTCTTTTTTTGGGGGGGGGTCCGGTCATGGGGCCTGAACTCTGGGCCTGGGCGCTGTCCCCCAGCTCTTCAGCTCAAGGCTAGCGTTCTACTACTTAAGCCACAGCGCCACTTCTGGCTTTTTTCTTTTTGCTTATGTGGTGCTGAGGAATTGAACCCAGGGCCTCAGGCATGCAAGGCAAATGCTCTACCACTGAGCCACCTTCCCAGCCCTAGTAGTTTCTCTTTTATCATTAGTGATCTCCCTCCTAGCAGATCTCTGCCAGCCAGGTCGCTTTAGCTTTCCATTAGTCTTTCATTCAGACTCTTGCTATTTTCTTGACAAGCAGCTGGTAAGACGTATTTAGTTGACCAATACTAGACTGGAGACAAGATATGTTTCTATCAAATCATATCATGTAAAACAATTTTTCTGAAAATAGAGTTCTAGCTAAGTTTGGTACACTTGCCAGTCCCCTGACTACACTTGTCCTGTTATCTCTGAAATGTTTCACATTTTACAGGTTTGTGTGAATGATGACTTGGTGGCAAAGAACTTTGCTTATTACGTGTCACCTATGCAGAATAAAAAGCGTGATTCTTTGGAGAAACCAGCACTCAGTATAAAGTCCACATCCCTTTCCAATCCAGCGTTTACTCTGTGGCCAATGCTTTGGCAAGGAAAAGACTTTCAGGCAATGAAGAGTGAGTGGGTCACCATTGTCTTAACTTCTTGCCCTGGTACATGGACAGAAGTGGTTGCCAAGCCCTTCCCTATTCCAAGCCCTAAGTGGTGTTTAATGATCCCTTGGATTCTAATGAGCCTGTGACAGGTTTTGAGATTCTAAAGCTGCTACAATTTGTCTTTATGAAGCCAGGGGAAAAAAATCAATTTCCTATTAATATTGAGTTACATTTTCAAGCAGTCCAAATGTTTAGAGTTTAAAGATAATTTAAGAGAATATAGTTTTGAATATTTACAGTTTTAAGCACTCTTTAGAGCTATTGATAGCAAATGATACTTAACATAAAAATATGAGAAGAGTTAGTCAGGGACTGTGGAAAGAAATTTACACTGTTCTTTCCTATTTTAGATTTTAGCTTCCTTGTTAGGTCTCTTCTGTACGCTAAGGCAAGAGTAGGGGTAGTAAACCAGCCAGCTTAAATTTTTGTTTTAGTTCCATCTTAGGTTTTAACTTTGGAGTTGATTCTTTTCAGATTCACATGGTCTCAATTTTCTGGCACAATCTCTCCCACATTCATGGTGCAAGGATGTTGCTGGTGAGCGAGGGCCAACTGCTGTGATGCTGGGTGAGTCCTACATCTTTGGTTTATTTTCCAAGCAGCAGACAATAATGCTGTATGTATAGTATGAGCAGGTGTGCACATACGTGCACACACACATACACACATACATCTAGGGTGTGGTCATGCTTCACCTCTCAAACCAGCCATGGAACCATCTAAAGAATATAAATATTGCTTAGAAGGGCTTATTCCTGCCTTTAAAAAAATTTAATGGCCTGGCTCCGGTGGCTCTCGCCTGTAATCCTAGCTACTTAGGAGGCTGAGATCTGAGGATCATGGTTCAAAGCCAGCCAGGGCAGAAAAGTCCATGAGACTCTTGTCTCCAATAAACCACTAGAAAACCAGAAGTGGCGCTGTGGCTCAAGTGGTAGAGCGTTCACCTTGAGCTGAAGAGTGCTGGGACAGTGCCCAAGCCCAGAGTTCAAGCCCCACGACTGACCAAAAAAAAAAAAAAATTAAGGAAGGGCTGGGAAGGTGGCTCAGTGGTAGAGTGCTTGCCTCGCATGCATGAGGCCCTAGGTTTGATTTTTCAGCACCACATAAACAGAAAAAGACAGAAGTGGTGCTGTGGCTCAAGAGGTATGGCACTAGCTTTGAGCTGAAGAGTTGAGGGACAGCGCCCAGGCCCAGAGTTCAAGCCCCAGGACTGATTTAAAAAAAAATCAATGAAATCAGTTTATGCTAACAGTGATTATCCTGTAGTTTGTACTTAATATTTGACTATAATGTGAAGAACTTAGGTGCTGGTTCTCGAATTTGTAATCCTACCTATTCAGGAGGCTAAGAACTGGAAGATTGTGATTTCTGCCAGAATAGGCAGAAAAATCCTCAAGACTCCCATCTCCCATTAACCAGTAAAATGTTGGTCTAGAGGTGTGGCTCAAATGGTAGTATACCAAGTATGAACAAGAGAGCTAAGTGAGAATGAGAGGCTCTGATGCAAGCATACACAAAAAGGACACAAAAGGCACTGCACACCTGTCAACCCACCTACTTGGGAGGTGGAGGCAGAAGAATGGCATGCTTGTGGCCAGTCTGGACAACCTGGCAATGTCTTGTCTTAGAATAAAAGTATGAGCCAGGTGCTGATGGCTCATAGCTCTTTTGTTTGAGCTATACTCTTGGTTCTCTTATTGTTGAATTTTAAAGGTTCTTGTATTTTTTGGTTAATAATTTTTTTTCAGATTTTTTTGGGGGAAGGGGCGGTGCTGAGACTTGAACTCGGGGCCTAGGTGCTGTCCCCAAGCTGCTTTTTGCTAAAGGCTAGCTAGCACTCTACCACTTGAGCCGTGATGCCACTTCTGACTATTTCACAGTAGTTTATTGGAGATAAGGGTCTCATACCTAAAATATACCTGGAACTCAAAAATTTAAATCCCCCAACATCAAATCCTCAAAGAAACAACTGCCCAATAAATAAGTGGGCTAAAGAGAAACTTCTCTGAAGAGGAAAGAAGGATGGCCAATAGACACATGAAGAAATGCTCAACCTCTCTAGCCATAAAAGAAATGTATATCAAAACAACATTGAGCTACCACCTCACCCAAGTTAAATGGCTATAATCAAGAACTCTAATTAAACAATAGATGCTGGAGGGGATGTGTACAGAAGGGAACCCTACTGCATTGTTGGTGGCAATATAAACTTGTTCAACCACTTTGGAAAGTAGTATGGAGGGGGCTGGGAAGGTAGCTCAGTGGTAGAGCACTTGCCTTGCATGCATGAGGCCCTGGGTTCAATTCCTCAGCACCACATAAGCAAAAAGAAAAAAGCCGGAAGCGGTGCTGTGGCTCAAGTGTTAGAGTGCTAGCCTTGAGCTGAAGAGCTGAGGGACAGAGCCCAAGCCCAGAGTTCAGGCCCCACAACCAGACCCCCCAAAAAAAAAGTATTATGGAGGTTCCTCAAAAGACTCCACATAGAGCTTCCCTATGACCCAGAAATCCCACTTTTGGGCATTTACCCCAATGATCACCAACAAGACCATACTAAAGCTACCAGCATTATTGCATCATTATTTACTATAGCTAAGATATGGAACCAACCCAGATGCCCCTCAGTAGATGAATGGATGAAGAAAATGTGGTATATATACCATATTCTATGCCTCCATCATAAAGAATGACATCGCCCCATTTGTTAGGAAAAGGAAAGACTTGGAAAAAAATATATTAAGTGAAGTAAGCCAGGCCCAAAGAAACATAGGTCCCATGCAATAACTAGTATTTGCAATAACTAGTATATGTCTGAGACAAGCAGAAGTGGTCAGATAAGTTGATAAGCAAAATGATCCCCAGGTTAAGGACTCAAATGTTTTTCCTTTGTTGCTATTGTTTCTAATATATTAGATGATTTCTTTGTTGCTTTGTATGTCCCTCCCCCATGGTATAACCCCTGTTTTCACTGTATTTGATGTTGGTATAATTTGTGGAGGGGAAGGAAAAAACAAATTGTTTAAATAGGGATACTGGTGGACCCATTGCAACAATGAGATGTACAAGTCGTTATGTTGAAAAACGAACTTTACAACTTTGGCAGGGGGTAGGGGGAATGTGGGGGTGGGAGATGGGAAGGGATGGGAAGGAGAAACAAAGGAGGAGACAACAATACTTGATAAGAAATATACTCATTACCTTGCCCATGTAATTGTAACCCCTCTGTACGGTATTTTCACACACACACACAAAAAAAGAGTCTCATAGACTTTTCTGCCCAGGCTGGCTTCTGTGATCTGAGTAGCTAGGATTGCAGGTGTGAGCCATCAACACCTAGCCACATTTGTCTTTTACAAATATTTCTTCTAGTCTATGGCTTGTCTTCTCATTTGTTTGACGGTATCTTTGCATGCATGCTTGGCTTTTTTTTTTTTGCCAGTCGTGGGGCCTGAACTCTGGGCCTGGGCGCTGGCCCACAGCTCTTTAGCTCAAAGCTAGCGCTCTACCACTTGAGCCACAGCTCCATTTCTGGCTTTTTTTGCTTATGTGGTGCTGAGGAATCGAACCCAAAGCTTCATGCATGCGAGGCAAGCACTCTATCACTGAGCCACCTTCCCAGCCCCATATGGTTGCATTTGATGTGCCAGTGTTTTGTCAAAAAAGTTTCACATCTGTGCTCATGGCAGGGTTAGTCTGAGTTTCTTCTATTGTCTTTTTCTAGTTTGAGTATTGATTAGTTAATCCTACTTTCATAGAACAAATCAGGAAATATCCTACTCCATCTTTTGGAAAACCATGGAAAATTGCTACATTTTTTTCTTTTTTTTTTTTTGGGTCCAGTCGTGGGGCCTGAACTCTGGGCCTGGACGCTGTCCCTCAGCTCTTCAGCTCAAGGCTAGCGCTCTACCACCTGAGCCACAGTGCCACTTCTGGCTTTTTTCTTTTTGCTTATGTGGTGCTGAGGAATCGAACCCAGGGTCTCATGCATGCAAGGCAAGCGCTCTACCACTGAGCTACCTTCCCAGCCCCTACATTTTTTTCTTTAGTGTTAGGTTGAACTTACCAGTGAACCCACCTGGACCTGTTTTGGAAGGTTGTGAATTATTGGTTCTGATTTTACAAAACATCTTGTCTTACCTAGATTGTCCATTTCATCCTGTGAGAGTTTTAGCAGATTGTATCTGGAATTAGTGATCTCATCAAGTCGATTGACTCCTTGAGCATAGTTGAAAAAAAAAAAAAAAAGATCACCAGTGGCTCCAAGCCAGCCTAAGCAGACAAATATGTGAGTCTGTTATCTATGCAGCAAAGAGTCCATGAGACACTTATTTCCACTTAACCACCCAAAAGCTTGAAGGTATAGCTCAAATGGTAACTAACCTTGGGGTTGCAGGGAAAGCTCAGGAACAGCGCCTTGTCCCTGAGTTCAAGATTCAGGACTGGCAAATACACAAAAGTCCAAAGTGGAGGCATGGCTCAGAATGGTAGAGCCCCCCAGTGTTGAGCAAAAATGCTAAGGGAGAGGGTAATGGCTTGAATTCAAGCTTCAGTATCTGCACAGAAAAGGAGAGGGGGTAATCACAGTTGAGGTTCTGAATCCATGACTGACATAATTCTAGTTGGCAATCAGTTATATTCTTTGTAGCACACAGCTCCCCCCATGCAGGGGTGAGAACCTGTGACCATCTTGTAGTGTTGTGTGTAGTCAGCAGCTGAGAACAGATACCACAGGAGCCCTTCTCTAGGGGCTGTCACCCAGAGCACCCACAGCAGCCATTCACTGAGGCTGCTTGGGTTCCTCACAGCACAACACAGTGTGCACTGGAGAGAGCAGGTTGTGCACATGGCATATTTGTGACCTGTAGCAGCACTTGGGTTTGTTTCTGCCAGTGGGAGTCAGAAGAGCTTGAGTGTTACACACAAAGTTGTGGCCTTCATTGGAAAATACAGCCTGTGGCATTTGAGGAAACAAATGCTGTTTCATTCTTAACCACGTGTGTGTGGGAACTTTTATAACTCTGGTTGTTTTGTGTGTGTGTGTCTGTGTCTGTGTGTCTGTGTGTCTGTCTGTCTGTCTGTCTGTTGTGGGGCTTGAACTCCCTGAGCTCTTTTGCTCAAGGCCTCCATTCTACCACTTTTAGAGTCACAGCTCAACTTCCAGTATTTCGGTGATTATTTGTAGATAATAGTCTTGTGGGGGCTTTTCTGCCCCAGCTGGCTTGGAACTGCTATCTTCATAACTCAGCCTCCTGATAGCTAAGATTAGAGGTGTGAGCCACCAGCACCTGACAGTTTTTAACTTTTAATCCTTCCAAGTGAAGTTTAATGCTAAAGCATTTTTTATAACAGTTGTTTCTGTTGTACTTCTTTTTATGTCCTTTTCCTATCTATGTTTTTCAAGCCATTACCTTTGTTTTTTTTCCTCAGATAAAGCTATGAAATGTGACAGGGATCCGTTGAGAGACTCACCTAAGAGGACTTGTGAAGCAAAGCAGCACTGCATCTCTCTGAGAGAAGTAACCAGGGTTACATTCTTAAATGCTCATTGAAGTTCATATGGTATTGGCACTATTATATTGACCCAAAATTGATTTCTGTTTGGAAATTCTGGGCTAACATGGTTATTTTTATGACAAAATAAGAGATTTCTGGTTTACTTGTTTTTTTCTGTTTTGTTGATCCTGGGCCTTGAACTCAGGGCTTAGATGCTGCCCTTGAGCTCTTTTTCTCAAGGCTAGCACTCTACCACTACCACTTTAAGCCACAGTGCTGCTTCTGGTTTTTGAGTAGTTAATTGGAAATGAGAATTGCACTGGGACTCTTCTGCCAGGGATGGCTTTCGACCACCATACAGATCCCAGTCTCCTGAGTAGGATTCCAGACATGAGCCATTGGTGTCTGGCTTACTTGTTTTTTATTTTTATTTTTTTTCCCAGTCATGGGGCCTGAACTCTGGGCCTAGGTGCTGTCCCTCAGCTCAAGGCTAGTGCCCTACTGCTTGAGCCATGCGCCACTTCTGGCTTTTTCTGCTTATGTGGTACTGAGGAATCAAACCCAGGGCCTCATGCATGCAAGGCAAGCACTCTACCACTGAGCCACCTTCCCAGCTCCATGGCTTGCTTGTATTTTAAACACATAACTTCAGTTCTCCTCTTACCAAGCTTTTGTTTTGGGTAACTATGAAATTGGATATTTACGAGCTGGACACAATGGCATGTAATTGTAATCCTAGCACTCAGAATACCATACACATATCTGTAACCCTCACTGCACTGAGGCATGTGGATCAAGAGTTAAAAGGTCAGTCTGGACTCCATAGGGAGACCTTGTCTTTAAAAACTTAGGTCTTTACGCTCATTTGAGCAAATATGTAAAAATCAGCATTTCTTGGGGTTGGGAAGGAAGCTCAGTGGTATACACTTATTTTTTTGGGGGGGGGGTCCAGTCATGGGGCCTGAACTCTGGGCCTGGGCGCTGTCCCTCAGCTCTTCAGCTCAAGGCTAGCGCTCTACCACTTGAGCCACAGCGCCACTTGCGGCTTTTTTTTCTTTTTGCTTATGTGGTGCTGAGGAATCGAACCCAGGGCCTCAGGCATGCAAAGCAAGCGCTCTACCACTGAGCCATCTTCCCATCCCCTCCAAGACTATAATTTTTTGTATGTGCTGGTATTGGGGCTTCAAGTTCAGAACTTCATTCACATTCTCTCTTGGCTTTTCTGCTCACAACTAATGGTTTATCCTGGCATTTTTTTTGGTTACTTGGACTTTTCTGCCTGCACTGGCTTTCACCTACAGTCCTCTTTACCTCAGCCTCCTGAGTAGCTAGGATTATAGGCATGTGCCACCATGTAGTGCCTGGCTCCAAAAGACTATGTCCTGTTCAACAAATATGTTCTTTCTGAATTTGTTTATAGGGTGTTGAATCGTCAGCGGACTGGCCTACAAAGAGAGGCATCACCATATATGCCGATCCAGATATACCAGCAGCAAGGTACAATTAGAAAATTTTCTGATCTGACTGGAGCCTAAGTTGCACTGGGTTTTACATACTCAGCCCTAGGCATCTATCTGCATGTATGTGTCGGGGTGAGGGGGTGGTGATGGTATCTGGGTTCTCAGGACCGCTGATGATACCAAAATCTACATATGCTTGAGCTCCTCATGCTCATATATCTTGTTATCTCTAGATTACTTGCTGTGCTTTGCACAACATACATGCTACATACGCAGTTGGGTTTTTGTTTGTTTGTTTTGTTGGTCGTGGGACTTGAAATCTAGGCCTAGGAGCTGTCCCTCAGCTCTTCAGCTCAAGGTGAGTGCTCTACCACTTTTGCCACTGCGCCACTTCCGGTTTTCTGAGTGGTTTATTGGAGATGAGAATCTCAGGGACTTTTCCTGCCTGGGCTGGCTTTTAACTGTGATCCTCTGATCTCAGCCTCCTGAGTAGGTAGAATTACAGGCATGAGCCACCAGCGCCTGGCTATATGCAGTTGTTATATAAGCATAGCTTAGATCATGACAATGAACAAATCTTGTACATTACTAGCACAAGCAGGATATGTTTTTCCAAAATATTCCCAACCTGTGTTTGGTTGAGTACACAGATCCTGGAGCCCATGGGTACACGGGGCTGACATTATAATGTTCTAGAAGTTTGAAATGGGGAAGCATTCTGCCTCAGGACACCCTCAGATCAACAGCAATAAATAAGGAAAAAAGCCCAAGAAATTCTAGGATTCTTTGTTGTTGTTTGGTCATGGAGCTTGAACTCTGGGCCTGAGTACTATCCCTGAGCTCTTCAGCTCAAGGCTAGCGCTCTGCCACTTGAGCCACAGGGCCACTTCTGGTTTTCTAGTTCTTTATTGGAGATAAGAGTTTCACAGCAGCTGGGCACTGGTGGCTCATGACTGTAATCCTAGCTACTCAGGAGGCTGAGATCTGAGGATCATGGTTCAAAGCGAGCCCAGGCAGGCAAGTCCATGAGACTTATCTCCAACTAACCACCAGAAAACCAGAAGTGGCTGTGTTGCTCAAGTGATAGAGTACTTGCCTTGACCTAAAGAGCACAGGGACAGTGCCCAAGCCCAGAGTTCAAGCCTCATGACCAAAAAAAAGCATTTCACAGCCTTTCCTGCCCAGGCTGGCTTTGACCTGCCTCCTGAGTAGCTGGATTACAGGCATGAGCCCTGGGCGCCTGGCTAGAAACTTCAGGATTCTGTGTGTCCTCTCCCTACTACTTTGTTTCCTATGTGGAGCTCCTAGCTGTGATTGGGACCAGATCATGTGGCCAGCACTGATTTCATACTTGGCAGAGCCAAACCTGTATGTTCTGAGGTCTCAAAGACCACTCAGGTTGGAAGTGGTGCTGTGGCTCAAGTGGTAGAGCACTCACCTTGAGCTGAAGAGCTGAGGGACAGTGCCCAGGCCCAGAGTTCAAGCCCCACAATCGACAAAAAAAAAAAAAAAGATAGATCACTCATGTCAATAAACTAAGGGACTGAAATTTTTCACCAGAAAACACATAGTTTCAGATGTAGGGTAAATAAATGAGTTCATAAATCTTTTTTTTTTTTTTTTGCCAGTCCTGGGGCTTGAACTCAGGGCCTGGGCACTGTCCCTGAGCTTCTTTTGCTCACGCTAGCACTCTATACCACTTGAACTACAGTGTCATCTCTGGCTTTTTCTGTTTATGTGGTAGTGAGGAATAGAACCCAGGGCTTCATGCATGCTAGGCAAGCACTCTAACACTGAGCCATATTCCTAGCCTGAGTTCACAAATCTTAATAACTTCTTTATGGTTTTGCTTTTTAGTGCTTTAAGTCAGAAGCCAAATGAGAAGCCACAGAGACTGGCAGAAAAAAAAGACTATGATGAGAAAAATGTCTGTGTGAAGTAAGAACTTTTTTCTTGGTCTAAATTGAACTAATTCTAATGAAACTATATGTAGTTTCAAACTGGTGTTCCCATGACAAAAGCATCAAGGAAGTGCCCTGTGGGTGTCTCCATTCTCTGGGGTGGGTTTTTCTGTCTGATACCTTATTCCAGTAGAATGAGCTTTCCTCCTCTCTTTACCCCCTTGGTGAGGTGAATAGTTTTATGTGATGTTTTAGGGCTGTTGCAATCAACAGGGGTGGTTGCTTTCTTCGTAGTTTGTCTCTGTCCTGCTTATTAGCAACAGTAGTAATTTCATATTTAATCCACAAAATATTTTGTGTCCCTTCTTGAGATTTTTGCTTGTTTGTTTACATCATACTAGCCTTTACCAGGTTAAACAATTTTATATTCTAAGCACCAGCCCGCTCTGCAGGCACCTGAGTGACAGAGCTTGTGGCAGATCACTGGGGTTGTGTCATATTGCTACTGGGTTTGTGGGTCAGCCAGTGGCCCCATGAAGATCCTCTGTCTATCCTGGCCTGCCACGAGCTCCTCCTTACCATGAGCTCCTCTGTGTTTGGTTGTTTGGGATCGAACCCAGGACGTTGCACTTGCTAGGCAAGAGCTTTGCTACTGAGCTACATCCCAGCCCCCTCTCTGTGCTCTAGGCCCAAGCTTGCCGTGGAGTTCTCAGCCTGTGATGGCTCAGCAGCCATCTGACTTGCCCCCTCCCAGACCTTGTTTTGCCTCCTGATGCCTGCAGGTTTTCCTGTGATAACTGACTGTTTTCCTTAGAACAGAAAGCCTTCCTCATACTACTCTACTCATAACCTGCTACGTTAAATTTTATTAAAAAAAAAAAAAAACGATTTCGTCTTCTATTCTGTATCAGAAAGTTTTGTTTTATCTCCTGTTCTGCTAAATGGCTTTTACTGAGAAGCCATGATGCAACTATATGGATTGTTCTTTCAGTGTAATGGGGTTTTCAGGTAACCTTGAGGCAGTTGGTTAAGAAAACAGGCTAGGGAGAGTAACCTGGCAATGGTGTGATGTTTGTGACACAAGCAGGTGGTTCTGGGATTTGGTGATACTCTGTCCAAAGCTTGAGAAACAGTGTATCTGTTATTTCTGCTGTCCAAAGCCTGAGAAACAGTGTATCTGTTATTTCTGGTCAGAGCGGCAAAGACAGCCTAGAAAAGACACTTTTTCTCAAACGTTGGTCCATTGGGAGTGTGCAGGTTTCATAGAACCTCACACCTGACAGTAACAACAACAAGGTTAGAGGAGGGGCACAGGGATGGTGGCATGTTGGCAAGAATCCTGACTTGCCTTGGAAGGCCCCATCAGCCCTCTTCCCTTGGCCACCTCTGTTGGGGTCTGTTTCTTGTTTCTTGATGCATTGCTCAGTCTGTGAGTGCCAGTGGCCTGTTAGATTTATGGCCTCTATATAACTCACTTAGAAATCTAGTCTTCCCCATTTTTTTCTCTGGAGTCCTGGATCCTTGAATGGCAGGGAAAGTGTTGGGGTCTGCATCAAGAGAACAAAGCCCACACACAGCAGGTTTCCCTCAAGTGCTTTTGTTTTTGTTTTTTGGTCATGGGGCTTGAACTCTGGACCTGGGCGCTGTCCCTGAGCTCTTCAACTCAGAGCTAGTGCCCTACCACTTGAGCCACAGTGCCACTTCCAGCTTTTTTCTGCTTAGGTGGTGCTGAGGAATGGAACCCAGGGCCTCATGCATTCGAGGCAAGCACTCTACCACTGAGCCACCTTCCCAGCCCCGCCCTCAAGTTTTTACATGTCCAAAAGCATGCCCCGTTCCCCTGAGAGCTTAGTCTCTCAGGGGCTGAGACCAATTTGTTACTGTCCCTAAGGCACATGCTGGGGGTGACAGATGACTTCTTACTCCATTTGGTTGGTAGTGACTTCCTTATATTGAAGAACGTTTTGACCCTGTAGCCGGATATGCTGGGAGAATGCTCTTAAGATTGAAGTGTCTGGGTCAGGCGCCCTGGGCTCATGCCTTCAGTCCTAGCTAAGGAAGGTCAGGTCGGAGGATCATGGTTCAAAGCCAGCCCAAGCAGAAAAGTCCATGAGACTCTTATCTTCAATACACTACTCAGAAAAAGTCGGAAGTGAAGCTCAGAGACAGCACCCAGGCCTGAGTTCATGCCCCAGAACTGGCACAAAAGAAAAAAAAAAAGATTAAGGTGTTTGAGATGGGTGTAGGAGAGTAGAGTGATGTCCCACTTGCAACCCTTTTATCATCTCTGATGGTTAAAGCCTTGTAGATTTCCAGTAAGCATTTTAACATTTTCCTACTTAGAATCATCTATTTAAGACAGAAAGTTTCTGTATAGTCTCCTGCCCCTTACTCCCCCGCAATAGGGATGGTACTGGCACTGGATCTCAGCCTACACTTCTTTATTATATTGTTTCAGTATCAGTTTATATACCATTCCCTGAACTGGAAAAGCTGAGCAGGAGCTCAAAGGCCCCGGAGTTCAAAGCCCTAGTATGGCACCAAAATACACGAATGGGGTTCGAGGGAAAAGTACAGTTTGATGTATATATTTAAACTACCATGTTTTTTCCCAGTCCCCACCACTGAAAATGGTTGGGAAGTCCTCTGCTGCTATCGTAGTGCTTGCCTATATGGAGATTGGGGCCATGTCTAAAGGAAAGCAATTTCAAATCTCTTTTTTTCTGAGCCAGCAGAGGTGGTAGTGAACAAGTTTGTTCTGGTCTGGCCTTCTTTTTTGTACCGGTCCTGGGTCTTGAACTCAGTGCCTGGGTGCTGTCCCTGAGTTTTTCTGCTCAAAGCTAACATTCTATCACTGGAGCCATAGATCCAGTTTCAGTTTTTCCTTTTTTTTTTTTTTTTGGTGCTGCTTAATTGGAGATAAGAGTCTCACAAACTTTCCTGAACTCTGATAATCAGATCATATCCTCCTGAGTAGTTAGGATTACAAACAGGAGCCACAGGTGCCTAGGTTGGTCTTGACTATGAAGTAAAGCCAGTGAAGTATCCCAGTGGTTCTTGAGTGTGCTTGTGGCTCCCTGTCTGATTTTCTGGATAGTAGAGTTGTTTGATCCCAAATGTAGGCCTAGGGCTAGAGTCTGCATGAGGGGCAGGAAGCTGGCATGACCGGTGTGGATGGCCTATGTGGTATCTTTGTTGTTTGTTTGTTTTTGGTCAGTTGTGGGGCTTGAACTCTGGGCCTGGGCGCCATCCCTGAGCTCTTCAGCTCAAGCCGACCTCTCTACTGCTTGAGCCACAGCACCACTTCTGGTTTTCTAGTGGTTTATTAGAGATGAGAGTCTCGTGGACTTTCTTGCCTGGGCTGGCTTTGAACCACGATTCTCAGATCTCAGCCTCCTGAGTAGCTAGGATTATAGGCGTGAGCCACCGGCGCCTGGTTTCTATGTGGTATCTTAATGAAGTGACATAACACGCAGTCCTTTGCTGTCCTTGGCATCTGTGGTCTGTTTTACCTCTGCCAAGAAAGAATTCAAATAATAGCTCATCTGCAAAAACTATTTTTAAAAATTATTTTACAGGTTACTGCAGTTTTTAAATCCTGATCCTTTGAGAATCAATGGAATCTCTGATCTACAGCAGGTACTTAACAGTACAAATCCTAAAAAGTTACACCAAAGAGAACACTTGGCTTTTAAAATTACTTCTTCCTCCTTCCAGATTTAAGGTTGCAGGAGAAACTGATGAGGGACTTTGCCTGAAGCCATGCTTTTAACAATTATCTAGTGAATTACTGCTGCATACAAAGTGCTCTTTAATTAGTTAATTAATTTCTGCTGGTCCTGGGGCTTGAACTCAGGGTCTGGGTGCTCTGCTTGAGCTTTTTTGCTCAAGGCTGGTGCTCTACCACTTGAGCCACATCTCCACTTCTGGCTTTTTGGAGGTTAATTGAAGATGAGTCTCACACACTTGCCTGCCTATGCTGGCTTTATATTGCCATCCTTAGATATCAGCTTCCTGAGAATGTAGGATCACAGGCATGAGCTCCAGTACCTGGCTGAAATGGCTTTTTTTTTTTTTTTAATTGTGGTAGTGGGGGTGGAACCCCAGAGCACATGCTAACCTATAGGCTCCATTCCCAGCCTTTTCTTCTTTGAGGTAATAAGATAATCTTCCTTTCATTTTGTTGGTTTGGGGGAACATATATACCTGGGTTTTTGTACATGCAACTTGTTAAGTTCTGCTGCTGTCTTACAGTAGGTCCTGGTTTCTAACGTGTGTTGCTTAGTTGCAGAGGTTGACATTGGGCACACAGCATCCTGTTATGGTATTCCGAAACAAGATTGAGCCCTGCCTGACGATTGACAAGTCACCCCTGTCTGCAGACCTGAAAAAGGTGAAAGTGCACATAAAACTCAGGAAGAAATATCTAGCTTTTTATAACACAGAGAGTGGTGGTGGTAGTGTTTTTGTTTTTCCCAGGGTGCTAGTGATGGAACTCAGGGCCTCAGGCATATTAACTACTCAAGTACTGTGCTACTGGGCCACATTCCCAGGCCTGTAGAATGCTGTGTACTAGGGTTAAGTCCCTTTTTTCTGCTCAAGGCTGGCAATCTACCACTTGAGTCACATTTCCACTTCCTTTTTCGTGATTTAATTAAAGATAAGAGTCTCATGGACTTTACTGCCTGGCCTGGCTTTGAACTGCAATCCTTAAATCTCAGCTTCCTATGTAGATGGGATCACAGGCATGAACCAGTGGCACCCGATTTTAGAATTGTTTTTAATAGTTCTAAGATTGTATTATATGATTTCTTTGCTTTTGAAATTCTGTTTTAAGCTTTTGTTATTTCTCATTTATTCTTAAGACCAAGTTAACATCCTTTAAGTGGAAAAGCTACTGTATGATGTAATATTCTTTTCTGAAATGTTTTAAAATGTGCTTCTAAAAGGGTCTTAGAAGAAGCAACAATTTGCCAGTGCATTTGTAATATTAGCCATTTTCAAAACCATTTTGTATTTATGTGGTTTGACTTGGTAAATTGATCAAACATCCTTACCTATAAAACTTAGCTAGGTTCCTGTGGTTCACACCTATCAGCTACTCAAGAGGCTCAGATTTGAGGATCACAGTTTGAAGCCAGTTTGGGCAGGAAAGTCTGTGCTCATCTTCAGTTAACCAGCAAAAGAACCGAAGTGGAGCTGTAGATTAAAATGGTAGACCACCAGTCTTGAGCAAAAAAAGCCAAGCAAGAGCATAAGGCCCAGAGTTCAAGCCTCTATACTGACAAAATGTTCTAAAAGGCTGGCTGGGGATGAATAGACTTGTCTACCATGCACGAGGCCAGGACTCGAATGGCTGGAGCCTGCTCAGCCACACCATGGAGGGTGGACTTAGGCACTTTGGTGCAAAATCACTTTAACTTGCAGGCCCGCACTCTGGCTATCAGTGATATAGACAGAAAGTCTCAAAACAAGTGTACATTCTTTGTCCTTTTTGTTCATAAGCCCCTGAAACTCGTGCTTCGTAAAACAAGTCCTCCAAGGACGAAGAGCCAGTTCTGCTCCCAGGCTGATGAGGAGCCCGCAGTCTGGCAGTTGGGGAGGAACCCAGGCAAAGGCGCAGCGTTGTTGAGAATTATTAGAACGTTTGAGTTTCAGTGACAATTGGCTAGGAAAGCAGATAAAAGCGCGCTTCTAAGAAAGCTATTTACAAGTGAGACTGATGGACTGGCAGGTGTTAGGAGAATGATGTGAAAGGCCACATCCTTGATCAAATGCATGTGGGTGGGCTGCCTCTTGGCCCAGAAAAGCAGGGATTATGATAGGAATTTTGTACCATGAAGATTAAGCCATGTACACCATATGGTGAGATCATTTTGTTTTCCCTGCTCCATGTTGATTTGGGGTGATTTTTCTCTTAATAGGCTCTTCAAAGAAAGAAGTTTTCAGGACCTAGCCCCACCGAGTCTTACTCTTGGCCTCCCATCGCACGTGGCTGTGATGTAGTGGTCCTTTCTCACTCTGGAAACGATCCTCTGTTGTACCTTCCACCATTGCTAACAATTTTGCAAATTGGGGGCTGCTACAAATCTTTACCAAGTAGAAACGGGGTAAGTCAAGGACATTTTTATTTCCCAGCCAAATGTTATCTAAAGTGTTTTCCATTGTGCACCTACCATTCAGTAGCAGTGAAGTTCACACTGCCAGGATAGAAGCTATCCTGTGACTAGGCTTGCTTAACTCATTTCTGGGTCGTTAGCCCAAGCCACAGTTGGTGGGGTGATGGCTGGGCAGCACAGGCCTGGCTTTTGGAGGTGAATCTAAAGGGCTTATAAAATGAGTTTATTTAATTCATGTAATTGTCCTGATAACCATGGGAGGGTTAGGCCATGTATTGTTAGGAAATTGGAGAAAGGAAGGAAACAGGCCGGACTCGATCTTGCATAGACGAGGACTGTTTATTGAGATAGAGTAGTGAGGGACACAGCCTTCTGATGGGCTTGAAGACCATGTGTTTGAGCTGGGACAGAAGCTGGGTTTGATGAGGTCTGAGCAAGGAGGCAGAGGTTAATGAAAAAGCCACTAGGTCAAGGGAGGTGGGGGCTTTTCGGTTGTGCCCACAATGGATGTTTACAGCCAGGCTTAGATAGACTCCTGCTGGAGTCAGCCAGTCTGCACTTACCTTTGGTGGGTTGCTGGTATCTGTATGCACCTGGGAAAACAGCGTGGGAGTCAGTCCTTCATGTATTGTTGTCCTCATGCACAGGAAAACAGAACATGAATACTTAACTCCTTGTAAGTGGTAGACGTGGCGTTAGAGTTCAGTTCTTGTTGTCTTGTCCTGTAGCCTTCTGAGTTTTTCATGACACCCAATGCTGTCTTACCTTCCTGCTTCTCCTATACTTAAGAATCGACAAAAGCCAGGCACTGGTGCCTCAGGCATGCAAGCCAAGCACTCTACCGTTGAGCCACCATCCCAGAGCCTGGAAGGCAGGATTCTGGAGAAGTAGGTTTGACATCCTCATAATGAGAGCAGGAAATCTGGAATCATACTTCGTACACTCATAACCTGTTGCCTTTAGGTTTTAGCTGTGCACCCTTGTGCATTTGACTTCACCTCTCTGTGCCCTGGGGCTTATCTGTGACATGAAGGAATAGGCCCTGCCCTGCAAAAGTGGTTTAAAAACTGCACGAATTACCTTTTCAATGTGTCCAAAATGTGTTTGAATGAAATTTTATTTTAACTTGTCTGACCTGGATGGCGATGGCAATGGTGATGGTGGTAGTGGTCACACACGCAGCTTCCTCTGTGTGAGGTGACACCCGGGTGTTGCATGCACACAGGGCTGCTGACGCCTCTGAGATGTTTGGGTGTGGTTGTCTTTGCAGCCTCTGGCCGTCATCGTGTGCCCCAGGTGGAGGAAGGCTCAGTTCATTTTTGAATTGTTGGGAGACTACAACATGTCCTCCAGGCCCCTTCATCCTGTCTTACTGACAATCGGCCTTCACAAAGATGAAGCCAAGAACATGAAGCTGCCTCGCGGGTGTAAGCATCCTTTCCAAGCTGTTTGCTTCTCCCCACAGAGGGCAACTTGGCCTGTATGTCACTAAAGCCCTCCTGCCTTTCAGGAGGGAGGATCCTTGTTGTGGGGGTCAGATGCCAGCAGGGCTTAGCCACAGTGGGCAGGGAAATACGCAGAGAATCTGAGCAGAGGACACATTGGGGAGACATGCGGACAATCTGGAGTGCTCATGTGTCTCCTTTTAAAATGTAGGCGACGTAATTATTACCACACCGCACAGCCTCCTGAGACTGCTCACGTACCAGAGCCTGCTGTTTCTCAGACTCTGTCACCTGGTTTTGGATGAGGTGGAAGTGTTATTCTCTGAGGCCAATGAGCAAGTGAGTATGGCATCCTACACACAGTGTGTGAGCTGGGCGTGTCTCTGCCCCTTCCTGCTAGAAGGATCAGGAAAAGTGGCCAACTAGGAAATAAGCTGGGCAATCTACAGATAGACTTTAACTCCTGTCATCTAGAAATTTCTTAAACAGTGTTAATATTTTCTTTGAAGAGCCAAAACTTTGTTGCCAGGGAGAGTTGCTAAAATATTTATTTTTTTTTTTCATTATGGAAGCCACCATCTTTATTTTTTTTTTAATTTGAGAAACAAAGCCAGGTGCCGGTGGCTCACGCCTATAATCCTAGCTACTCAGGAGGCTGAGATCTGAAGATCGCGGTTCAGAGCCAGCCAGGGCAGGAAAGTTCGTGAGACTCTAATCTCCAATAAACCACTAGAAAACCGGAAGTGGCGCTGTGGCTCAAGCTGTAGAGCACTCTCCTTGAGCTGAAGAGCGCAGGAACAGTGCCCAAGCCCAGAGTTCAAGCCCCACGACAGGCAGAGAAACAAGCCGGGTGCCGGTAGCTCATGCCTGTAATCCTAGCTACTCAGGAGGCTGAGATCTGAGGATCTCAGTTCAAAGCCAGCCCAGACAGGAAAGTCCGTGAAAGGGGCTGGGAAGGTGGCTCAGTGGTAGAGTGCTTGCCTTGCATGCATGAGGCCCTGGGTTTGATTCCTCTGCACCACATAAGCACAAAAGCCAGAAGTGGTGCTGTGGCTCAAGCGGTAGAGTGCTAGCTTTGAGCTGAAGAGCTGAGGGACAGTGCCTGGGCCCAGAGTTCAAGCTCCACAACCAACAATAAAAATTTGAGAAACAAACTGAAGGCATAGTTCAGTTGGTAGAGCACTAGCCAGTGAGTAAAAGCATCAGGTATCAAGTTCGGGTTCTGGAAAACTTTGAAGAAAAATGATTTATTTTTGTTTATGTGGTATCAAGGAATAGGGCCTTATGCATGCTAGGCAAGCATTCTGCCACTAAGCCACATTCCCAGCACTGGAAAACTCTTTAACACCAGCTTAAATCTTACCCTCAGGTGATGATGACTCATTATTTTGGAGTCTTTAAAAAAAAAAAAAAACATGCCTAGGGCTGGGAAGGTGGCTCAGTGGTAGAGTACTTACCCTGCATGCATGAGGCCCTGGGTTCAATTCCTCACACCACATAAACAGAAAAAGCCGGAAGTGGCGCTATGGCTCAAGTAGTAGAATGCTAGCCTTGAGCTGGAGAGCTGCAGGACCGTGTCCAGGTCCCAGAGTTCAGACCCCAAAACCGGCAAAAAAAAAAAAATCTAGCTGGGCTCTAATGGCTTATACCTGTAATCCTAGCTACTCCAGAGGCTGAGCTCTGAGGATCACAATTCAAAGCCAGCCCAGCCAGAAAAGTCCCTGTGAGACTCATCTCCAATTAACCACTCAAAAACTGGAAGTGAGCCGGGCATTGGTGGCTCACGCCTGTAATCCTAGCTACTCAGGAGGCTGAGATCTGAGGATCTTGGTTCAAGGCCAGCCTGGGCAAGAAAGTCTGAAACTCTTAACTCCAGTAAACCACCAGAAAACCAGAAGTGGTGCTGTAGCTCAAGTGGTAGAGTGCTAGCCTTGAGCTGAAGAGTTGAGGGACAGCGTTCAGTTCAAGCCCCACGAGCGACAAAAAACAAAACAAAACAAAAACAAAAAACTGGAAGTGGCACGTGGCTCAAGTGGTAGAGAGGTAGCCTTAAGCACAAAGAGGGTCAGGGACCATGCCTAGGCCCCAAGTTCAACTTTCACAACTGACAGAAAAATCCTGTGTCTGTTGATATATACAATTAGTATCATGACCATATTCTGTATGGTAATTTATTTTTGAATTTAAGCCCCCACCTTTGCTAGGCAGATGCTCGGTCACTTCAGCCATACCTCCAGTTCTTTTTACTTCCGTGATTTTTTTTTTCAGATAGAGTCTAAGACCTTTTGCCCAGCCAGCCTAAGCTACAATCCCCCTATTAATGGTTCCTGCAGAGCTGGAGTTTTTTAAAGTGTGCTCCTACCACACTGTGTTTTGGAGTTTCACTAACTTTTTGTCTGAGTTAGCTTCAAAATCATGACTCTCCCCACCTCTACATCTTCCTGAGTTGCTAGGGTTACAGGTGTGAACTATTGTATCTGATAGTTTTTAAGTTTATTTTTTCCGGTCATGGGGCTTGAACTCAGGGCCTGGGTGCTGTCCCTGAGCTCCTTTTGCTCAAGGCTAGCACTCTACCACTTGAGCCATAGCACCACTTCCGGCTTTTTCTGTTTATGAGGTACTGAGGAATTGAACCCAGGGCTTCATGCATGCTAGGCAAGCATTCTACCTCTAAGCCCAATTTTTTTAGTTTTTAATGTGAACATGTTAATCTTGTTGTATGTCTTACAAATATTTACCAGGACGTTGTTTGTGCTTTAATTCTGTTCAGAGTAGAGTTTTATTTACTTAAAACATTTCATCCTTTTTAGTTTTTTTTTTCCTTTTATTTTTGGAAAGGTTCTCTCAACTCTGAAGATGAAAGATACAGTCTCCTACATTTTATGTTGTAATTTTTACTCTTTTGAAATAATGACATTAACTATACTTTTTTTTAGACATTTGCTATATTAGATAACTTCAGAAAAAACATTGAGGTAGAAGAACGGGAGTCTGTACCCCACCAGGTCATTGCAGTCGGCGTTCACTGGAGCCGACACATAGAACACCTGGTCCAGGAGTTCCTGAATGACCCATACATTGTGATCACAGCCCCCGAGGAGGCTGCGCTCTCTGGCAGCGTCCAGCAGGTGATTGGGGTGGGCTGGCGAGCACCGGCAGCCACCTGTGTCCTATAAACTGTCCTCTTCCATGGTAGACTACGCGGTGAATTTTGATTATGGCTTACGTATAAAACCTAGGAACACTTGGAACATTTAAAAATCGGAATGTTTAAGATCCATAATCAGCTCAGGGTATTTGCCAATCTAAAGTAAAGTATGTCCTTCAGATCAATGGTGCTGAAGTCCCTTTTGCTGCAGTGTGTGAGAGGTATGTTGTATGTGGATGGGTGGATGTGTGTTTGCGTGCATGTTTGTGCATGTGTGACTGTACATGCTTATCCATGGCAGAAAATATTGGAAATGTAAGCTTTTGTCTATGTTTAGAATGTGATGTAATGAGCAGCTACCCTTTGGGGAAGGGGAAGGGAGTTAAGCTGTGACAGATGGCTCTAGTTGCCTTTAACTGTACACAGAGCTAAGTGACCAAACTTCTTGTTTTGATTTGAAAAAGTGCATTGTTTTCTTGTCCCTCCCTTCAGTGAAACATTACCCTTTGGTGGGCCTTTTCATGTGAACACGTTTTCTAGGACAAATCTAAGGACTAATTTCAAATGGAAAACATTCCACTTTTGTCATTTGTCTTAAATTATTTTATATATAATTAATCTAGTTATAAGAGAAACTGGTGCTTTCATTTAGTTCATTTGTATTTCCCTTGTTACTGTGAAAGACTTTATTATGTTCACAGTTTGTTGCAATAGCCACTTTCTTGGGAGGAAGCTTGAGTGTAAAGCCATTTGCAAAAGGCTTTGGCATACTCATTTTAATATGCTCCAGTTGCTGTTAAGATCTTTTTACAAAAAATCTCCTTGCTCTGTATTCTCTTGCCCAGGTAGTCCATCTTTGCCTGGAATGTGAGAAAACCTCAACTTTACTCCAAGTTCTTGATTTTATGCCAAGTCAGGCCCAGAAGACCTTGATCTTTACCTGCTCTGTAGCTGAAACAGAAATAGTGTGTAAGGTGAGCCCAGCTCCATGGTAAAACATACTCATGAGTGGCTGGATCTCAGGCAGTCAGAGTGTCTTTGGAACAGTCAGCTATGTGGCTTGGGTACAGCCTCTCAAGTTTATCTACCAATGGGAAAGGAGGTGGGCTGTAGAGAAGGTTGGTACCAAAGAAGGAGCCACACAGGTGGCCATGCCTTTCAATGGGAACAGGAGCGTGAAAGCATCTAGTAGATGAAGAAATGTCATGGTATGTGTGTGTGTCTGTGTCTGTGGGTCTGTATCTGTATGTGTGGTGGGGGGAGATGGGAAGGCTTGACCTGGGCTTAAACACAGCTCCTTGTGCTGTTCCTGGGCTTTTAAATTTCTTTTCTCACAACTAGCATTGGGAGTGCCAGATGTAGCTTGGGTATGCCTCTAGTCAGGTTTGCTGGCCTGGCCTGGCCTTCCTTTTCTTTTTTGCCAGTCCTGGGCCTTGAACTCAGGGCCTGGGCACTGTCCCTGAACTTCTTTTGCTCAAGGCTAGCTAGTACTCTACCACTTGAACCACAGCACCACTTCCAGATTTTCTGTCTCTGTGGTACTGAGGAATCAAACCCAAGGCTTTATGCATCCTAGGCAAGCACACACTACCATTAAGGATTCCCAGCCATCTAGTCAGGCTTGTAACTGGTTACTTACAGAAATTCTGTCTGAGATGAATTATAGCCAGGATTACAGGTGTGAGCCACAAATGCCCAGCAGAAATGCCAAGTTCTATATGCTTTAAGAAGATAGCCATACTGTGGCTCAAGTGGTAGAGCGCTAAGCTTGAGCTGAAGAGCTGAGGGACAGCGCCCAGGCCCAGAGTTCAGGCCCCACGACCGGACCCCCCCAAAAAAAAGAAGATAGCCAGAAAGGTCACTGTCATGTACACCCCAAATATATTTTAATGATTGATTCAGTTTAATCTACTTTTGTATACATTTAGGCTAAAATGCAGAAACAAAGCCAAATATAAAATGAAATAATCAAGGCTGGGAATGTGGCTTAGTGGTAGTGTGCTTACCTACCATGCAGGAAGCCCTGGGTTTGATTCCTCAGTACCACAGGAACAGAAAAAGCCAGAAGTGGCACTGTGGCTCAAGTGGTAGAGTGCTAGCCTTGAGCAAAAAAAGCTCAGAGACAGTATCCAGGTCCTGAGTTCAAGCCCCAGGACTGGCAATAAAAAAAAGATGAAATAATCAGTGGTACTTGTCCTTTTTGCTATAAAGATCTAAAAGGTACCTGTTGGCATTCCACGGATCTGGTGTATCCATGTGCACGTTCAACATCATCTGTGCATGCATTTGCATGTGCACCAGTAGCTCACATCTGTAATCCTAGTCACTAAGGTGGCTGAGATCTGATGATTGTTTTTTCAAAGACAACCATCTAGGAAAATCCTTGAGATTCTTATCTCCAATTAACCAGCCTAAAAGCCAGAAGTGGATGTGTGGCTCAAGAGGCAGAGCATCAGCCTTGAGCAAAAAAGCTCAGGGATAGTATCCAGGCCCTGAGTTCAAGCCCAAATACTAGCACCCAGAAACAAAATGGAAACACATTTAGCAAGATAGTGTTTCAACCTTGAACAAGTTTGTAGGTAAAAATTATGGATTTTTGGAAATTGGGCTGTTTGTGTTGAAGAGGTGTCTTATCCATGAGAGATCCTGGGTCATGGAGGTGGGACTTCCAGGTAGTGTGATGTCAGTCACACTGGCCATTCCTGGTGGAGGCAGTTGGCCACGGGCCTGACCATGACTGGCCTCTTTTGTTATCATCTTTAGGTAGTAGAAAGCAACTCAATATTTTGCTTGAAAATGCACAAAGAGCTTGTTTTTAACTTAAAAAGTGTCTTAGAACAGTGGAAGAAGAAGTTGAGTTCTGGTTCTCACATTGTATTAGGTAAGTAAGTGTTTTGATTTCTACTTACAAGTAGATTTTTTAATAATGACTTCAAAATGAAAATTAACCTCGAGTTTCTCATGTTGAGGTAATTCTAGGTACACTTTTCCAACCAAGTTCACCTTGCTCTAGATAAAATTCACATGAATATATCCTTGTATATATGTGCAGAATTAAACATGGTCAGAATTAAGATTCCTGTTATAGATATAAAGTCAAATACACACAATAAATGAAAAATACATAGCCTAGGCTATGGGTATGGGTGACTCACACTTGTCATCTTAGCTACCTAGATGGCTCAGATCTGAAGATAGCAGTTCAAAGCCAGCCTGGGCAGGAAAATCTGTGAAACACTTAACTTCTAGTTAACAGCCAAAAAGTGAGAAGTGGAGCTGTGGCTCAAGTGTTAGTGCACTAGCCTTGAGCACAAAAGCTCAAGACAGGCCTGGGAAGGTGGCTCAGTGGTAGAGTGCTTGCCTTGCATGCATGAGGCACTGGGTTCGATTCCTCAGCACCACATAAGAAAAAAGAAAAAAGCTGGAAGTGGAGCTGTGGCTCAAGTGGTAGAGCGCTAGCCTTGAGCTGAAGAGCTGAGGGACAACGTCCAGGCCAGAGTTCAGGCCCCACGACCAGACCCCCCCCCAAAAAAAAGCTCAATACAGCACTCAGGCCTTGAGTTCATAAAGAAATGCCCCCCCCTCCACACACACAAAAGCTAGATTCATGATAAAAAAAAAAAAGGCATTTCCATGGAAATGGTGCTATGGTTCAAGTGGTAGAGAGCTGGCCTTGAGCTGAAGAGCTAAGGAACAACACTCAGGCCCAGAGTTCAAGCCCCACAACTGACAAAAATAAAGGCATTTCCAAGCTTAAAAAGAGGTCACTTTCTATGGAATTTAATCAGTGGGCTGTAGAATTTGGTGGGGTGGGAGATGTAAAAAAAAGTCACATCTAAAAAAAAAAAATGCAGGAGTACAGGTAGCTTACTGGTAGAGGCTTTTAGCTCCATTATACTAAGCAAGTTCAGAAAACTTGCCCTCATGGTAACGTAAGCAAATCCTCTTCCCCAGCCTCTACTGACGACTGCATCCCACTGCTGGCCATCACCGACGCCACGTGCGTGGTGCACTTCAGCTTCCCCGCCTCACCCAAGGTTTTTGGTGGACGTCTTTATTGCATGTCTGATCATTTTCAAAGTTTTACTCAACAGGTTTGATCCTTTTTTAAAAAAATTCTCTTCAGTATAGTGACAAATTCAGAGCCCACGGTTTCACTGAGTTTGACCTGGATAATCTCTTGGTTCCCTTACTCACCCCCCTCCCCCAATTGTAAGGGTTCACCGGTAGAGTGTGGAGATAAAAAAACCAAGTCTGTCTTGCTGCTGACGGAGAGGAATGCTAGCCACGCAGTGGGTGTCCTGCGCTACTTGGAGCGAGCAGATGCCAAAATACCATCGGAATTATACGAGTTCTGTGCAGGGGTCTTGGAAGCCAAAGAGGACAAGAAAGCCAGAAGGCCGCTCTGTAAACACCTGAAGGCTTTCGGCTTCTGCAAGTAAGCCAGTGCTCTTTGTCTAAAACTGAGGGATGGTGTACAGTTAAATTGAGAGATGGGAAGTTTACAGCCTGGCAGCACTCAGGCCTGCCCCCTAGTGGCCAGCCCCCAGCCCTGAGGGAGCGGGCCTGGGCCCTGCCGTAACTGTTCACTGACAACGTGTGCATTCTCCTTTTTCCATTTTTCAAATCTTCATGTATTAATTGCACATGTTAACAGGACGCAGTGTGCTACTTCCATACGTGCATGTGGATGCTCTGACCAAATTTCTATCGCCCTCCCACAAACCCCTCCTAGCCTCTAGTAATTGTATCTTACTTTTTGATGAACTTTGTTTCTCATAACAGGGTTTCCTCCGGTTCCATCCACTTTGCTACAAATAACACTTAATTCTGCATGGCTGAAGAGAACCACACCGTATTACTATGCATTTCATTTTCTTTCCCTGTCTGTATATTGGTGGTACCTGGGCTCATTTTTTTTTCTCATTGTTTTGCTCATTGTTGATGGCTGTCTAAATGGAATTGTAGTGTGTATTCTTGTGTCAACATCTGTTTTGTTTTTTTTTGTCCAGTCATGGGGCCTGAACTCTGGGCCTGGGCGCTGTCCCTCAGCTCTTCAGCTCAAGGCTAGCGCTGTACCACTTGAGCCACAGCGCCACTTTCAGCTTTTTTTCTTTTTGTTTATGTGGGGCTGAGGAATCGAACCCAGGGCCTTGTGCATGTAAGGCAAGCGCTCTACCACTGAGCCACCTTTCCAGCCCCTTGTGTCAACATCTGTGACGTCTGTCTATACGGGGTGCACTGGCTTTTCCTTAGTTTGTGGCTTGGTATTATAGGAAAACATCACGGTGCACACAGTTGCTCGCCTGGTGATGGCCTGTGGGGTTTAGTCTAGGCTGTTGTGTCTGGAATCGCATTGAACACTTACAGTCTGCACATCTTCCTAGAGAGGTATGTGCCCACTCCTATAGGCAGTCTGAGCAGGAGCGATGAGTGAATGCAAACTGCCTGTGTCCTGACCACCTCTGGAGCAGTCTAGTTCAGTCGGCGTGTCTGTGGTGACACAGTGGATGCTCAGCTCTTGTTTGTTTTTGAAGGACTTGTGTTGACGTCCTTTTCCCAGCTTAAAAATGGCTAGATGCCATTGGCTCATGACTCATCCTAGCTACACGAGAGGCTTAGATCTGAAGATCATGGTTTGAAGCCAGGCCAGGCAGAAAAGTCCATGAGACTCTTAACATGCGACAAACTACGTAGAAAAAGCCAGAAGTAGAGCTGTGGCTCAAAGAGTAGGGTGTCACCCTTGAGCTCAGAGAAGCTCAGGGACAGTGCCCAGGTCCTGAGTTCAAGCCCCAGAACTGACACACACACAAAAACATTGTAGAACACTTTTTCACTCGTTTATAACTTGCTAGTATCATGTAGGTACTTAATATTTAAGGTGAGTTGAATAAACCTCTAATTTCAGTTCAGACTTCTTTTTTTCCTACTTTTAAAATCTGGTCATATTTTTCAGAGACAAAAGGGTATGTCCTGATCGACACTATGTCAGTACAGAGCTGGACATGCCAAGGAAGTTGTCTGACCAGGCTCTGCCAGTATATGGGTACATCCAGGTATGTTCTGTTAAGACCCTTTATCCAGGGATTTTCTTTTCATTTTGGTGGTGTGGGGGTTTGAACTTATGGCCATGCTTGCTAGGCAGAGATGTTCTACTGCTTGAGCCATGCCTTGAACTCCATCCAGGCCTTTTTGCTTTCATTCCTTTTTGATCAGGCCTTATACCCTCCAACCTGGAGAGCAATCCTCTTGTTTATACTTTCTGTATATGTCTGGGATGACAGGCATGTAACTACATGTTCCATTTTATTATTTTTTTGCCAGTCCTGGGGCTTGAACTCAGGGCCTGGGCATTGTCCCTGGCTGCTTTGGCTCAAGGCTGGCACTTTCCCACTAGAGCCACAGCCCCACTTCCAGCTTTTTCTGTTTATGTGGTACCAAGGAATCAAACCCAGGGCTTCCTTCATGTTAGGCAAGCACTCTCCCACTAAGCCATATTCCCAGCCCTCCATTTTATTTTTAAATATGATTTTGTTATTAAGGTGTTATACCAGGGAGTTACCATTTCTTAAGTCAGGTAATGAGAACAATTCCTTTTGAATAATGTCACCCCTTCCTTTGTGTTCCCCTGCTTTCTCCCTCCCATTCAGCTTTTAATTTTATTTATTTTTTTGTTGGGTATGGGGCTTGAACTCAGGGCCTGGGCACTGTCCCTGAGCTCTTTTGTCCAAGGCTAGTACTCTACCACTTTGAGCCACAGAGCCATTTCCAGTTTTCTGGTGGTTAAATGGAGATAATTGTCTCATAGCCTTTCTTGCCCAGGCTGGCTTTGAGCTGTGACCCTTAAATCTCAGTGTCCTGAGTAGCTAGGATGATAGGTGTGAGCCACCAGTGCCCGGAAGCTTTTATTTTTAATCAGTTGGGTAGTGTCTTATGAACTTTTTTGCCCAGACTGGCCTTGAACTTTAATCT
>NW_012267308.1:2559731-2575447 GCF_000151885.1 Dipodomys ordii
GAATCGAACCCAGGGCCTTATGCATGCGAGGCAAGCAATCTACTATTGAGCCAAATTTCCCAGCCCATCCCTGAGCTTTTCTGCTCAAGGCTGGTTGCTCTGCTTGAGCCACACTGGCATTTCCAGCTTTTTGGTGATAAATTAGAGATGGTCTCATAGACTTTACTACTTGGGCTGGCTTCTCAAACTGTGATCCTCAGATCTCAGTCTCCTGTGTAGTGAGAATTAGAGGCATGAGCCATTGGTGCTTAGCAAGACTGTAATATTTCTTTCTTTTTCTTTTTTTTCTTCCTTTTGTCAAGTCATGGAGCTTGAACTCTGGGCCTGGGTGCTGTCCCTGAGCTCTTCAGCTCAAGGCTAGCACTCTACCACTTGAGCCACAGCGCCACTTCCAGCCTTTTCTGTTGATGTGGTGCTGAGGAATTGAACCCAGGGCTTTGTGCATGCTAGGCAAGCATTCTACAATTAAGCCACATTCTCTACCTGAGAAGAATCTTTTTTTTTGGTGGGGGAGTGTTGGTGTTGGTTGTGGGGCTTGAACTCTGGGCTCTGTCCCTCAGCTCTTCAGTTAAAGGCTAGTGCTCTACCACTTGAGCCACAGTGCCACTTCTGGTTTTCTGGTTGTTAATTGGAGATAAGAGTCTCATGGACATTCCTGCCAGAGCTGGCTTTGAAGCACGATCCTCAGATCTCAGTCTCCTGAGTAGCTAGGATTACAGGTGTGCGCCATCAGCTCCCAACAAGACTGTAATATTTCTGAATATGGTAAAGGTTTCTTCTGTTACGGTATCTGGCCTTTGTGGCTAATTTTCAATCTGTTTGCATATGAGTTCTTAGGTCAGGCAGATGAAGTGTGCACATGTGTGATTTAAACGTTTTCCTGCTGTTTCAGATAATACCTTCTTACATTTCAAATGCAACAAATTACTTTGGTCGTATCATTGATAAACATGAGGATCTTTATGTCACTCTGAAGGCAGAAATGAATGAGTATTTTAAGGATTCTAGTAATAAAGTAGCTGTTGAGAAGGTGGAGAACTTGGGATTGTATGGCTTGGAAGAGAAGACATTTTTTCACAGGTAAAGCACTGTTCATCGTTGACACATGAGGGAATTCAAGCTGTGTGGAACACTTATTTTCACCACACACAGTGAGGCTTGATCCACTGGCTTCTGACACAGAATACCACACTCCAGCTGTCCACCAGGCCACCACTCCACCTTGTTTAATTTCTACCAAGTTCCCGTCAGATGGGCATTTTATAGGCAAGCCCGCTGAGCTGTGGCCGTGCCAGTGAGGGGTCTTGGGCAGGCAGTGTATACAGCAGGTGCCACTCAGGCTTGAGTCAGAGTCCTCAGAACTTTGCTGTGTTCCTTTTTCTGATGAAGGGATTGAGCCCATTCGAACCACCCGTGAGTAATATAGATAGTCCATCACTGAAGGCTTTCCAAGGTCTTCATTTGTTAGTTCCAGCGCAGAGCACACCTGTGTGGTGCAGCCACATTTTTGCATGTTTTCCATGTGCTGGGTAGGTTGAGGCAGAGATGACTTCCTCTCGGAACTTCTGCTCATGTAATGGCCTGCTGTGCTCCAGAGTTCAGGTGCTGGAGATGAGCCAGAAAGAAGATGCAGGGGGCCTGGGGAGCATCCTTGTGACCTTCCTGGATGAAGGCAGGACGGGGCTGGTGACAAAGGACCAGCTCTTGAGCCTCCCAGAAAGCTTCCGCACGCTGCCCCCACAGGCTGTGGAGTTCATTGTGTGCCGAGTGAAACCTGCCGACGGTGAGATGGAATGGAATCCTAAGGTGACTGATTGTCTCTTTCCCTCTTTCGTCAATTAGGAGGATATGTTTAACCCCAAATGCACCCAGATTACACATTGTCTGAACTTATTTCATATGTCCATATATAATGAGGCTTTTTTGAGGTAAGGGTCTGGAAGAGGGGAGGTTTCAACTTGTATTGCCAGACTGGTCTTGAATTCCTAGCCTCACATGATTCTCCTGCCTCAGTTTCTCACATGGCTTGGACTGCCTGAGAGTTAAGTGGGGATGCAGCCCCACAGCCCCAGCACCCCGGGGGAGCAGTGTCATTGTCCCATGTCCTTGGGTGTTCAGGGAAGTAGATGCCATTTGACGGGGTACGTCGTCCACATGGGGACACCTTCAGAATCTGGGGTCTGAGGGTCCCATCTCCACCAGCCCCTGGGCCTCTCTGGCACGAGCCCTAGGGCAGGTTCCTGAACCTCTGCCCCTGTCCTCACTCAAGCCCCACTGCTACCAAGCCAGAATCGTTTATGAGTTATCTTGGTCTGTCAACCAAAAAGCACAAAATAAGCCAGGTGGCTCATGTTTGTAATTCTGGCTGCTCAAGAGAGTGAGGTATAGAGGATCTCTGGGCAGGAAAGCCCCTGAGACTCTTATCTCCAATTAACCACCAAAAATCAGGAAGTGGAGCTGTGGCTCAAGTGGTAGATCACCAGCCTTAAGTCAAATTGCTAAGGGATAACATCCAGGCCCTGAGTTCAAGCCTCAGTAACATCACACGTGTATGCACACGTGTGCACATGCACACACATGCACACACACGCACACACAGCTTGCAGTGTCTCTGCAATCCATAGCCACATGTCCTTGCACAGATAAGATTTGGCGCAGGTTCTATGGAAGGAATCTAGCTCTTCCTGCCTCCTTCCGGCATTTCAATCCATCTTCACACACGAATCAACCCTGAGCCATAACCTTTAACTACAGGCTCCTACCAGCAAGTTCTAGATAGCAGGAGAGACGACCACCATGTGTCAATCACCATCACTTTTCACCAGGCTGAATAACTGTACCTCACACTATACCTGGAATCACCAAAATCAACTTGATTTGGTGGTTCATGCCTGTAATCCCAGCTACTCAGGAGGATGAGGTCTGAGGATTATGGTTCATAGCCAGCCCAAGCAGACAAGTCTGTAAGAGACTTAGCTCCAGTTAACCATCAAAAGCCAGAAGTAGAGGCCGGGCGCTGGTGGCTCACGCCTGTAATCCTAGCTACTCAGGAGGCTGAGATCTGAAGATCGCGGTTCAAAGCCAGCCCGGGCAGGAGAGACCGTGAGACTCCTATCTCCAATAAACCACCAGAAAACCGGAAGTGGCACTGTAGCTCAAGTGGTAGAGCACTCGCCTTGAGCTGAAGAGCTGAGGGACAGCGCCCAGGCCCAGAGTTCAAGCCCCATGACCGACAAAAAAGCCAGAAGTAGAGATATGACTCAAGTGGTAAGGTGCCATAGTCTTGGGCAAAAAAGCTGAGAACCAGGAACTGGTAGCTCATGGCTGTAATCTAGCTACTCAGGAGGCTGAGATTTGAGGATCAAGGTTCAAAGGCAGCTCAGGAAGGAAAGTCCTTGTCCAATTAACCACAAAAAGCTGTAATGGAGCTGTGGCTCAAAAGTGGTAGAACACTAGCCTTGAGAACAAAAGCTCAGGGACAATGTCCAGATCCTGAGTTCAAGGACTGGCTAAAAAAGCCAGAGTTGGATCTGTGAGTCAAGGGGTAAAGCACCACCTCATGCATGCCCAGTGCTACCCCCACTGAGGGATGGGGCTCTGTGACTCCCCCCCCCTCCGTGATGGAGCCGCCTATAGACAGATCAGGCAGCACAGGAAGAATACAGAAGGTGGGTTTAGGGGTGTGAGGACTTGGTTATAGTGGGGTTTGAACTCAGGGCTTCTTGCTTGCTAGGCAGGCAGTGTACCACTTGAGCTATTCCTCCTGCCCGTTTTTCTCCCAGGCCCACCTAGACTGCCATCCTATGTGTAGTTCCTGCCATTGCTGGGGAGACAGTATCACACCGCAGCTTTCTCTGCTGAAATGGAGTTTTAGTAACTTTTTTTTTTGGTCGGTCATGGGGCTTGAACTCTGGGCTTGGGCGCTGTCCCTGCACTCTTCAGCTCCAGGTGAGTGCTCTACCACTTGAGCCACAGTGCCACTTGAGGCTTTCTAGTGGTTTTTATTGGAGATAAGAGTCTCAGGGACTTTCCTGCCCGGGCTGGCTTTGAACCGCGATCCTCAGATCTCAGCCTCCTGAGTAGCTAGGATTACAGGCGTGAGCCACTGGCACCCGGCCTTAGGAACATTTTTTCCCTGATGTGACCTGAAACTATGATCCTCCTGGTCTCAGCCTCCTACATCACTGGATGAGAGAAGCATGCCCCCCACCCCGCCCGCCGTCAGCTCCATACCGCACTTCTTGGGTAGCGAGGACCCAAGTCTGAGCTGCCGCGGGCCCAGCCTGCAAAGAGGTATTTCGTTAAAGCTGCAGATTACATTAAGTGCTTTTTTTTTTTCAGGTTACTAGGTACATTCATCATAAAATCGTTGGAAAATTGCATGATGCAAAAGTAGTATTGGCTCTGGGGAATACTGTTTGGATTGACCCAATGGTAAGTGTGCAGTTTCCTTAAAATCTCCTAAAATGATGCATATTCTTCTAATGATTGCTTCAGTAACTGTTGGCTTCCAGAACTGGAGGCAGATTTGGGTTGTGTTGGAGGAGGTGGTGTTCATACATAGGTGTTGCTCATGAGTTTTGTTGTGGGGTTTTGTTGTTTGACAGATTATCTTAAACCATGGCCCAGTACATACACTTGTGTGGTACACACTCCCACACAAGTGTCACAAAGGTGTTCTTTAGATGCAGCAATTCTACTTCCACCTTTTCAAGTGTTGATTTCCCAGCTGGCAGGCCCCGCCCGAGTCAGTGCCCGCCATGTGTCCCTCCGATCTAGATTGTAAATGAGCCTAAAGACATGTGCCATGCTCGGAGATGCCTAGGGTTCTATCTCAGAGCACCCAAAGATAAAAGATACCTTTTGATGTGTTTATGCTGGTCAGTGGGGCTTGAACTCTGGGCCTGGGCACTGTCCCTGAGCTCTTTCACTAAAGGCTGGCGCTCTACCACTTGAGCCACAGCTCCAGCTTTTTGTTTGTTGACTGCAAATAAGTCTCCTGGATTTCTTGCCCAGTTTGGCTTGTGATCCTCACATCTCAGCCTCCTGAGTAGCTAGGATAACAGGCACGAGCCAACAGCATCTGGCTCAAAGATAGCCTTTTATATCCTCACTTTCTCATCTGCTCACTACCTGCTCCTTGCTAGTAGTTCAGGTGTCAGGTTACTTCTGTGAGCCAAGCAGATGAGGTCCTGCCTGGGGCTGATGGGGTACCAGATTGCACTGCTGTGGATTCTTAGTTGACTAAATTTCGTGCAAATTGAAATGGATGAGAAAGTTGTGGTCGCAGAAAAGGAAAACAGAGGAAATGGTCTGAAACACAGAAAGGGGAAGGCCCTTTTTATAGAGGTGAAACAGTTGAGTAAGAATCTTGAAAACAGGAAATTGAATGTGGTTCCACCAGTCCAGACTGGCGTGGGTATGGATTTTATCCCAGGAGTTGACCCCACACTTCATGCGCCTGTGCCGTGTCCCCTCCGCTGTGAAATGAGCATTTGCTGTAGTGGCAACCTGCTCAGCAGGACTCCTAAAAATGTCCTTTCCCCCTCATGCTTCAAGGTGCATGTTACAAAACTTCCAAACCTGAAAACTTCCATCATTGATTATAATGTTCGTGCAGAGATTCTGTCCACGGGGATGGGCATTGATAATTCAGAACACGTGCAAAAACTGAAATTGCTCTGCAAGGGAACGGACATGCCAGCTTGTGATGGTGGCCTCGGCCAGACCACGTAAGGAAGTGCCTTTCTTTGTCTCCTTTCTCAAGTGTTTGGGTCCTGTGTGTTAAGTTACACGCATCTCTGTGGTGTCTGGTTTTTGCCAGTCCTGGGCACTGTCCCTGAGCCTTTTTGTGCTCAAGGCTAGCACTCCACTTGAACCACAGCACTGTACTTGAATCCCAACAGCAAGCCAGGATGGGGGTTCCCTTGCTTACATTCTGACTGCTTGGGACTCCCTTACCCTGTGTTGTCCCATCTCCGGCATCCCAGCCAGTCTGGAGGGGGGAAAGGGGGGGAGGGGTTCTGAAAACCCAGCACTGGGCAGCACTTTCTTTGTCATCTGCCCTTAAGTCACCAGCCATGGAGGGCTGCCTGTGGAGGTGGTGACCGAGCCTGGCCATGAGTGCCTTTGGGATCCTCCTGAGGTCAGCGCTAACCAAGGGCCTCTTGGTCTAGGGTGACTTCCCCAGAGAAAGAGGCTGCTGCTGCATCTGGGGCTCCGCAGGAGGAGGCGCAAGCGCCAGGGAAGTCCAGCTCCAGCTCCAGCTCCATGACTGACTCCGCTCACCACAGTCCAGGTTTGTACTTGTTACTGAAAGGATGCTGACTTGAAATCATTAAACCTCACATTTTGGCTCTTGAGATGTTGACACAGACTGTTCCATTTTTTGGTGAGTCAGTGTTAGAAGATGACATAAGCTGACTTTATCTGTTTCTATTGGTTTTTTTTTAAACACTTTTTTGTATCTGTGACACATAACATATACCCAGGCAGGCGCGTGCGGATGAGACGCAGCTCCCCAGCGTCCATCTGGCCACTCGTGTCACCGTGTGCCTTGCCGAGTGGGAAGCATGACGTAACTCTCTTGGGGCTTCTGCCATCAGGGTGTCTGTGTAAAATTCACATCTAGTATTGCAAGAAGCGATCGCTTGTACATAACCGCTAAGTAATTTTCTGTAACAGGAAGGAGCACAGTTTATGGGGTGGCACTGGGTTGTTTTCCACTTGGGGCTACCGTGATTAAAGCCGCTGTCCCTGTGTCCTTAGACTGGTGGGATACTAGCTTTAAATGGTTTAGGTTGTGGAGCTTATGTTGTAAGTTCACTGTGCGTGCTGTGGCTGTGCATGCTGTGGCTGTGCTATGGAGTCACATTTAGCAGATCCCAGCAGTAGCTAGGCTTACAGGCGTGAGCCACCAGCACCTGGCCCCTTCCTCTGCTTTCTTGCTTCATTTTAATGTTTGTTAATGCTTGTTTTTTTATGTTCACATGTTTTACTAAGTGATACTCATTTTCATTTCTTCTCGTTCTTTGCATCTGAATATTTGAACTACCTATTACGTTAATGATTCCTCATCTAAAAGTTGCCTACAGTGCCAGAAAGTGTGTGTAAGCCAGGCCTGGTGGTGTATGCTTGTAATCCTTGCTGTCTGGAAGATGGAAGCTGGAGGGATGAGTTTTTGAGTGTAGCCCCAGGAAAGTTAATGAGACCCAATCTCAAAAACAAATGGATGCCAGGCACTGGTGGCTCAAGCCTATAATCCCAGCTACTCAGGAGGCTGAGATCTGAGGATCACAATGCAAAGCTAGCCCAGGTAGGAAAGTCCATGAAACTCTTACCTCCAATGAACCACCAGAAAACGAAGTGGTGCTGTGGCACAAAGTGGTAGAACAAAAGAGCTCAGGAACAGCGCCCTGCGTTTAAGACCCATGACCAGCACCCGCCCCCCCCCCCAACAGCAAAAGCTGGACTAGGGGTATAGCTTAAGTGGCCTGGTGCTTACCCAGGATGTGTAAAGCCCTAGGTTCAGTCCCCAACATTGGGGAAGAAAAGTGTTTTACATACAGATAACCTGTGGGGAAAAGCTGACTTTGAATTTTATACAGAATCTGAATCTGCACCCACCAGAGATGCTTCTGCTAGTGCAACTGCACCTCCACATCAGAAAAGGTATGTCCACCCACGCGGGAGCACCCCCCTCGGCCACAGCCTGGCAAGCGTGTCAGGACTTCCCTTCTCTTCTAGCTTGCATCCACAAATAAAGTGGTTCCAAAAAGAGGATGTCGTCATCTTAAAGATACAAATACGGGAGGTCCGTGATTACAGATGTAAATACTTTCAAGACCGAGTCATTTTCAGGTGGGTCCCGTGGGCAGGTAGGCCATGAGAGGGGCCACGCCCCGTGCTCTGGGCTGACGGCTGTCTGTGCGCAGCGCCTCCGTGGGAGACAAGGCGTACCTGGCTGATCTGGAGCTGCAGGCCAACATAGTAAAGGACGACTGCAAGTGCATCATTGAGAACCATGAGCCCGTTATCACACTGACCAAGGAGAAGAAGGAGCCATGGCGTGGCCTCCTCAAACACAAGGTGAGCCCCCCTGGCTGCGGCCGGCCCTCTGCCGTGCCACACCCACCCGCTGAGCTGTACTGTTGTGTTGCACAGAACCCTAACGTGACCTTTGACTTCGACCACTGGGAGGACTGTGAAGAGGACAGCCCCATCGCCAAGGGTGAGACGTGGGGTCCTGAGCACCTGCCCGCCTGAGGGATTCCACTTTAAGCAAGTGAGAGGTTAAAGCAGGGCCCCTTAGAAAGATGCTCTGCTGTGCATCCTACCAGCCCTCGCCCACAGACACACCAGCTCCACCCCAGCTGCCCATGGCACCCAGGTCTCCCTCCTATCACAGCAAACCAGTGCCAATACACACTGCAAGACGGGAAGGGTGTGATCGTTGGTGTAGGCTTAAATTGCTAACGATGTGTGACTCTTCCAGTTGCACATTCTAGAAGCCTGTGGGGCAAAGTGGCCGAGGTGGTGAAGAACAGCAGCAGCTCTTCAGAGGATGCGGGAAGCGAGAGTGAATGAGCTGCGCTGGGAGGCTGAGGAAGCAACTAGTCACGTCTGAACCTCATTACTGAAGCTTCTTGGGGCACTGGGATAGTCAATTTAATTGACTTAAAAATAGGCAAACATTAAAGATGGCCAAAGGAAGGGAGAAGCAAGGTCTGGGAGACCCCAATAATCCCAGCACTCAGAGGACCGAGGGCAGCCTAGGCGCCACAGGAAAACCCTGCTTTTGTCTGACAGATGCACGTCTAGCACATGCTTGCCAGTCCTTTTTTGCTGTGACTGCGTTCACGTACTATTGCCTGTGAAGGTGCTGCTTAGAGTGAGTGGCCTTTTCCCAAGGACAGCTGCGAGTGGCCTCGGCATGCCCAGGGCTTTTTAGCAGCAGAGCCGCTGTTTCGGGTAACTGCTCCTGAAATCTTGGGCAAACGGGGACAAAGATTTAAGGGATTTGTGGCCAGGTACAGGGGCTCACATGTGAGGTGCGAAGCCAGCACAAGCAGACAAATCTGTGATACTCTTATCTCCAATTAACCAGCAAAGTGCTGGAAAGTGTAGGAGCATCAGTCCTGAGTTGAAACACCAGTACTGGCACAAAAAAGGACCCCATTAATCACCAGGAACAGCAGAGTGAGAGCACCTGGAAGCCATTGGCGATTCCTCCTTGGGAGAGGTGAGGAGCTGGAAAGGTCAGGTAAGCTGTTGGAGGTTGAAGCCCCATGTGCTTCTCCATTCCACTTTGCCATGTCTCCTGTGTAGCCTGCAGGTAAACTTTTACCTATTCTGGCTATGAGCTGTGCGGTCTTGAGATCCCAGCCTCCCGAGTAGCTGCAGTGACATGTGCACCCCACTGCACCCCGCCAGACGTTCTGATTTAGATTTAATTTTTCCCTGCACCCTTGGTCTCTCTGAGCCTGACCTTCTCCAGGTCCAAATAGAGAAATGGATGAATACTGTGTATGGCACTACAATTGGTAACGCTTCTGTTTTCTGTACTGCTAAGACTTCTCCAAATGTGTCTAAAACACTACTTCCACTCTCGGTTGTGACATGACTGCCTTTTGCAGTTTGAGTATTGTTTGAAATAAAAGTTGAGCACTCTTTTCCCCAAGTATGTACAAAGTAGGATTTTATTCCCCACACTGCCTTGTGCTGCAGGCATACTGGGTTTGGTGGTTGGTTGGGCCGTGCGGCCTGGTGACTCGGCCTCGCCATGATTTGGGACTAATCAACATTGGCCCTTTGTTATTTTCCAGTACTGGGCAGGACATTGAATATGCTAGGAAAATGATCTGCCCTACTCTTAAAACCCACACTGTTTCTTAGTAACGCACCCTCCTAGATCCTTGGTGACAGCATCTCTGCTAACTGGCAAGCAAGCACCTGTCACCTTTCTAGAACCTGCTCCCGGGAGTCTCATATGAGAGGGACATCTCATACGAGACAAACATGGGCTCACATCGGGAAGCGCACGTGCTGCCAGCGCGGGGCGGGCCGGGCCGCGGCGGCGAGCGCGCTACTCGGGGTCCTTCTCCGGGGGGACTACTTCCATCAGCATCTGCAGGTGCATGGTCACTGGCCCTGGAGACGGGGCACGGCAGAGGTGTGGCCGGGCCGCACGCAGCCAGAGGCTCAGTCCCCCCCCCTCTCGTTTTGATTTCTCTCTCCACCCCCCCCCCCCCCGTCCTCCCCCATTCCCATTAAAAAGTTGAGGACTGGAATTTTTTTTTTTGGTCGGTTCTGTCTGGGGCTTGAACCGAGGGCCTGGGCGCTGTCTCTGAACTTTTGTTCAAGGCTGGCTCTCTATCACTTGAGTCATAGCACCACTCCCGGCTTTGTGTATGGGGTACTGAGGAACTGAACCCAGGGCTTCATGCATGCTAGGCAAGTGCGCTACATTCTCAGCCAGGAAATAGACTTCCTTTTTTTTGGGGTCTGGTCGTGGGGCCACAGTGCCACTTCCAGCTTTTTTCTTTTTGCTTATGTGGTGCTGAGGAATCGAACCCAGGGCCTCAGGCATGCAAGGCAAGCGCTCTACCACTGAGCCACCTTCCCAGCCTTTTTTTTTCCCAGTCTTTTTCTTCATATGGGCATGCAGTCAGTTCTCTGGATTCTAAAACTTTGGGGTAGGGGGTTCCTCAAACTTCAGAAAGGTACATCAGCCCCATGGGCTATGCCCAAGGCTCGCCTTACCTTCTTGCCCTCCAGCCCTAGCTGAGGATTAGGACTGCAGAATGGAGGTGCTCTGTCATTTGTGGATCTCTATGGCTTAAGAACCCTGGGGGGAAGCTGACTCATCTGGTCAACCTAGGTACTCAGGAGGCCAAAATGGAAGGATTGTGGCTCCAAGCCAGAGGTGGAGCTGTGGCTCCAGTGATAGAGCACCAGCCTTGAGCTGGGGAAAAAGCTAAGCGACAGTGCCCAGCCCTGAGTTCAGCCCCAGTACACACACACAACACGCCCCTGGTTTGGGAGACTTCCAGGAAAGATGAGGTGACACAGCACGCGCCTGGAGGCCTCCCCTGGGGAGCAGGACGGGGACTGCAGCTGGGGACACTTACTTGAGATTTTCTGAGCCCATGCGAATTTGTAGTGGACAAAAAGGAAGTAGAAGATAAGGCCGCTGAGAATGAAGAGCACGCAGTAGAGGTACTCCCACGCGGGTTCGCTGATGATCGGGGCCAGAACCAGGAACACCGAGATGAGCACCACCACCACGGGGATGGCGATGGGCACCTACAACACAACGCCACGTCATCGGGCCGTGCTTCCACGCGCCCCTCCCCCCCGGGGTGTCGCTCCAGCCTCCTGTGAACGTGCTTTGCTCCCTGGGTGTGCAGGGGTCATTCACGGCTACAGCAATCCGGTCTTTTGTAACCCCCAGACAACAGTGTCTGGTGGTGCTCCTGGTGAATTGCTGGGGTGGGTCAGTGGGTGTGCCAAACCTAAAGCCAAAGCTGTCAATGGTTCCACCTCCCTGACAACCTGGGCCACCCGCCCGCCTCGGAGCTGCGCAGTGAGGCACGCCAGCAGCGGTGCTGTCCACCAGGCTTTGGGGCCTGGAGGTGTTCTTGGCCTCCAGGGGTGACACGGTTGTGTCGTGACATTTCTCACCCTCCTGCCCCATCATCCAAGTCCCACTGCTGGCTTTCCTGCTTTGGCCACGGAGCCTGGAGAGTTGGATCCTAAGTTAACCATGTCCCCACCCCTCCGACCATGGCACTCGGGGGACAGGAAAGCAAGCGCATACCTTGATGGGCCTTTCCAGGTCTTTCTTCGTGAACCTCATCACAATGAGTCCTAGAACTGTCCCGCCATAGAAGAGCCAAGAGGCGAAGCTGAAGTAATTGACCAAGGAGTTGATGTCTCCGGGGATGATGTAGATGGTGGCAATGATGCCCTGTGGAGGAGGAGATGGGAGCTGCAGGCCGTCAGCGCCTGCTTTCCTGCGGAGCAACTTCCTGCGTGCTATGTCATCCGGAGTGCCAGCTCACGCAGGGTGCACTCTATGTCTAGAGTTTCAAGTACAAAGAAAGTGCCGGGCGCTGGTGGCTCAGGCCTGTCATCCTAGCTAACTCAGGAGGCTGAGATCTGAGGACTGTGGTTCAAAGTCAGCCTGGGCAAGAAAGTCCCGGAGACTCATCAATTAACTTCCAAAAAGCCAGAAGTGGAGCCATGACTCAAGTGGTGGAGTGCCAGCCTTGAGCAAAAATAAAGGACAGCACCTAGGCTCTGAGTTCCACTCCATGACCTGCCCAGGACCTGCAGAGCTGTGATGACGGGCCCTAGACCAGAACTCAGGTCTTCTCTGGTCACCTGGGGCATTCCCTACCCAAAGGGCAAGTAGGTAGTGGGGAGAGAAGTCAAGGGCAGCAGATAGGTGCCTAAAACAGCTCATACCAACTCTAAGCCCCAGCTAGCAGGGGGTGGAGACCTCATGACTTCCATGTGCCAGGCTGTTGCCAGTGCCCCATGCTGCCCTGCCCCGCCCCGCCCCGCCCTGCCCGCCCCGCCCCGCCGGTGCGTGGCCTTACATACGTGTTACTAGGACATGTAGCACACAGCGCATGTGCAGGAAGACTTGTATCTGAAGGTAGAATTTTTAAAGAGGGATCTTGGGATATATGTATGTGTGTGTACACAGGTACATTGCACACCACTCCTAGGGCTTGAACTCAGGACCTAGTCACAGTCCCTTAGCTTTTCTACTCAAGGCTGACATTCTGCCGCTTGAGCATGCTACCACACCTCCGCTTCCTCCCTTTTGCTGGTTAATTGGAAATAACAAGTCTCACAGGGGTTGGCCTCCAATCGTGATCTTCAGATCTCAGCCTGAGTAGCTAGGATGACAGGTGTGAGACTCCAGGGCATGGTTGTCTTGAAGTTTTAATGTCATGGAATGAGCAAACCCTGGCTTGTTTAAAGCCATGAACCTAGCACAAGAGGAGGACTTCACCTGCTGCACAAGGGGCCTCCCCCAAGAGCAAGTGTGGTGGTGGTGGTGGTGGGTTTGTACTCACGTAGAAGATGAGGGCTGGGGCAGGTGTGAGGCGCCTGACGCTAACGTAGGACAGCACTTTCAGCATGTGGCCTTCCCTGCCAGCAACATAAATGAGCCTGGAAAGCGATCACATGGCAGCCACTGAGGAAGGGGTGTCTAGTGTCACAGACCAAATAGTACCTGGTTGTATTGAGTTGCAGTGGGTTCCCTGGAGAGGGAGTGGTGGTGAAGACTCATCTGCTAGGCACCCAGAGGGCACAGTAGGTGCCCTGGCAGGGCGCCAGTGGCTGGCACCTGTCATCCCAGCTACTCAGTCTGAGACCTGAGGATCATGGTTCAAAGACAGCCGGAGCATGAACTCATCCCTAATCCCAAATAAAGCACAAAGTGGCACTGTGGATTAAGCATGTCTAGTAGAGCACTAGCCTTGAACAAAAGGAGTTCAGGAAGCTGGTGCTAGCTGTCCTGTCTGTAATCCTAGTTATTCAGGAGACTGAGATCTGAGGTCAACAGTTCAAAGCCAGCCCAGGCAGGAGAGTCCGTGAGACTCTATCTCCAATTAACCACTCAAAAACCAGAAGCAGCACTGTGGCTCATAGTGGTAGAGCACTAGCCTTGAACAAGAGCTCAGAGACAGTACCCAGGCCTTAAGTTCAAGCCCCACTACTGACCAAAAAAAAAAAAAAAAAGTTCACGGACAGCACCCAGGTCCTGAGTTCAAGCGCCAGGACCAGCAAAACTAAACAAAAAGCAACACTGGGTGGGGCACATGGCTCAAGTAGTAGAGCTACTTAGCATGCTCAAGCCTTAAGATCAAACCCCAGTTCCTCTCTCCAACCCCACAAAACAACCAACCTGCACTGAGTCCTAAAAACTACTCAAGAAGCCAACATGGAAGGCAGCATGATGCCAGAGACCCTTGTGCCAGGGGTGCCTGACACAGAACAGGAGAGACTGGCACTTGCAGAACCCAAGCCCATAATACTCCTAGATGCCAAAGTCAGGTGCACTGCAGAAGTGAGCAGTCATGAAGTGACAGTCATAGGTCTGAAAGATCACATTTAAGACAGTAAGAAGCCAAGCAAGCTGGGCACCCGGTGGCTCGTGCCTGTAATCCTAGAAGACTGTGGTTCAAAGCCAGCCTGGGAAGGAAAGTCTGTGAGACTCTTCTCTCTAATGAACCACCAGAAAGCGGAAGTAAAGTCATGTCTCCCGTGGTAGAGTGCTAGCCTTGAGTGAAAAAGCTAAGGGGAGTGTCCAGGTCCTGAGTTCATGCCCCAGGACTAGCACAAAACAATGAGAAAAGAGAAAAATCAGCTCTGGAAATAAGGCCAAAAAACGGCAACTATCGTTAAGGCAGCAGTTTGAACAGAACAAGTTACAGACACACATTTAGAGAAAACTAAAAACACTACTTTGAAAATCACACAAAGTTCAGCGGGCCACAGTTTGAAAGCTTTAGAGAATTGATGTCAATAATAAAGGTCACACTTAACTACAAAGTAACTAGATGTAAGAAGTACAAAGATCCAAGACACTCCTGACATGTAGCAGTCATCTCAAGAGTCTCAACATGGGGCTGGGAAGGTGGCTCAGTGGTAGAGCGCTTGCCTTGCATGCCTGAGGCCCTGGGTTTGATTCCTCAGCACCCCATAAGCACAAAGAAAAAAGCCGGAAGTGGCGCTATGGCTCAAGTGGTAGAGCGCTAGCCTTGAGCTGAAGAGCTGAGGGACAGCGCCCAGGCCCAAAGTTTAGGCCCACGACCGGACACACACACACACAAAAAGTCTCAACACACAAGGGCAGAATAACTTTGCTCCGTTTTATTCTTCACTTAAAACTTTGCTGCATCCTCAGGTATTTTAATAATACTGTAAACAATTAAGAAAGTTCTTTTTAAATAGTCACATTTTGGGGAGGAACATGTTGATCAAACTCAGAGCCTTGCAGTCCTTAGCCATTGGCTGAGGTCAGTTTAAGCCCAGTTTAAGCCCAGGCAAAAATCTCATCTCAACCAGTTTTAAAAGAAGGCTGAGGGCTGGGAATGTGGCTTAGTAGTAGTAGAGTGCTTGCCTAGCAGCTAGCATGAAGCCCTAAGTTTGAATCCTCATACCACATAAACAAAAAGCCAGAAGTGGAGCTGTGGTTCCAGTGATAAGAGTACTAGCTTTGAGCAAAAGAAGCTCAGGGACAGTGTCAGTGTCAGTGTCCAGGCCTTGAGTTCAAGTCCCAGGACAAGGGGGCGGGGAGGAGCTATAGCTGTTAGTAGTTCACACCTGTCATCCCAGCTGTATGGGAAGCAAAACAGGATGATCACACATTCAAGACCAGCTAGAGAAAAAGGCTAGAACCTACTGAAAAAAGCAGAAAAGGCTGAGGGCCTGACTGACGTGGTAGAGCACCTGCTTAAGCAAGCCTAAGCCCTGAGTTCAAACCCCAGTACCACTTAAAAAAAAAGACTCACGTGAAACTTGAAAATGTTTCTAATAGAATGGGGAAGTTGAGATGGAATATCTAGTGTCCAAGACAGATGCATTAGATCCATCAGATTAAACAACAACCACAACAAAGGTGGGTGCCCGTGGTTCACGCCTGTACTCAGGAGACTGAAGTCTGGGCGTCACAATTCAAAGCCAGCCACGGCAGG